>NW_012267234.1:20205877-20212046 GCF_000151885.1 Dipodomys ordii
GGGGCGGGGGCGGGGCGGACCGGGACGCTGCTCAGCTCCCCGCAGCAGGAACTCGGTCTTTCTCAGGAGGAGCATAGCAGAGAAAGTCACGATTAACCCGCGTGTAGCTGTTTCGGTGGCATGATCCGTAGTGCAGCCATCACCATCCGTTCGCAGAACTAAACTTCATCCCTACTAGAAACTGTCCCGTTGGACGCTAGCTTCCGGCTCCCCTTGCACATTCTGCTTTTGGCATTAGAGTGGCTGGGGGTTCAGAGAACACGGAAACTCACAGGTGGGGCGCGCCGCTCGGTTCTTTCCCGAGCGTCCGTGTTCTCCGTGTTCTGTGGGTCATTCGGTTGGCATTGCTGTGCAAGAAAGCTTTGGGGCGCTTTACCACTTCCAACTTGAATTAGAGATGGGAGTCTCACGGACTCTCCTGCCTGGGCTGGCTTTGAACCACGACCCTCAGATCTCAGCCTCCCGAGTAGCTGGGAGGAGAGGCGGCGGCAGCGCCCGGCATTTACGTGCTTCTTGCAATCATCACAATGCAGTACTAAAAGAGCATTGCCATTTGTTGTCTAGATGTTCTAGAAGGTACTTAACCATCCCCTGCTGATGGACAATTGGGGCTGTGACCAATTTCTAGGTTCTGTAGGCAGCACCTTTCCATACATTTTATGCGAATGCATGTCCACAGGCGTGATTCCAGAATGTGGACTATCCGAGCCAACCAGGGGTGCCTGAGGGAGGCGTTTGGTGGCTGGGGGCCAGGTGCCCTCTCTGGAGACTGGGCTCACCTCTCCCTACCAAAGTATGAATACCTCGTCCCTCTCCATCTGTGGGTCTGAAGGCCGACAAATGGCATCTCAGTTTTATTTTTAATTTCCCTTGTAATCATGTGTCTACTTTACAAAAAGCCACATAAGACATCATTTCCAGAGTAACGGGTAGGTGGCTCCACAGAGCCGGCTTCCTGTCCTCACCCAGCTACCTGGAATGGAGTGGGTGGGGCCGCAGGAGGGGGGGACGGGGGGGGGGCTCAGTCATTTGCCTTCTGCCCTGCTAGTGACGAGGCATGTCCACATCCTGATGTGTAACCCAGACTAACCTTGAACTCCCAGTCCTGTCTAAGCATCCTGAGTGTTGGGTGGACCTCCACATCTGGCTAGATACTCCCAATTGTAAATCAGAAAGACTAGTACCCTCATTGTACAAAGAATGTGGGGAGAAGCTGAGCAGTGAGCACCTACTATGAGCCAGGTGCCATAACAGGTCTGGTTCTTGTTTTCTCTCTAATCCCTAAACCGTGATTACCATGGGCGCTTGCCGATTGTCCTCTCAAGTGACCAGGAGCTCCGTGGGCATCGAGGCTGGGCAGCCATACCCAGACCTCACCCAGGTGCTGTCCCTAAAGGCCAGCCGACAGCAGGATGGGGTAAGGCCCTCACAGAGCCGTGCCGTCCATTCCTCAGATGTGGACTCAGGGCCATGATGTGGCAACGAGGGCACTTGAGGCCACATCTGTCCCTTATGGGGGGGGGGAGGGAGGGGGAGGGGCAAGGCCTCCAGTCTACCCAGCTCTGCCCCCAGGCCTGCACCACACCTTGGCGAGGGCCTCAGGTCTGCAGAGTGGGAAGGGGAGGGGGGTAAACACCAGCAGTGACCACACCTGCGGCCCTGGGGCCCTTGGAGTCCACTCTCAGGGAGCTGAAGGGTGGCAGGGTCAGCGCCACCCGTGTGCAGACCGGAGAGGGATGTCCAGATGAGGAGAGCCCCCCCTCCCTCACGCTGAGTCTTCTTTCCGCAGTTGGCCCTGGCGGGTGTCCTCCCTCCCCCCCCCTCGCCACGCCAGCGCAGGGAGTGAAATGACCACCCTTCTGGGGAGGAGCCATGGTGTATCCTTGCAGAGAACAACAGCTAGGAAATAAGAAGGGGGAGAAAACAGAAGGTTTGGGGAGGCTGGGGCGGCCCTGGGGAGCTGCTGCGGCCTCTGCTGGGCTGGGGACAGTTACTGAGCCAGGGCTGCGCCAGCGCTCCTCAGCCAGCAGCAAAGTGTGTGCATCCCCTGACTAAGAACCCGACGTGGTCCCTGGGCTCCCGCTGGAGACCCGCAGCGTGATCGCAGCCAGGCGATCGCAGCCCTAGGGTGGAGGGGAAGGCCTCTCCCAAGCCACCTGCTGGTGGCGGGGCGCTCTGCGCCTGAGGCAGAGCAGTCTGGAAACTTTGTTCCATCCAGCTCTGCCAGGAAGCTAAACTTAGCCATGCGGGTGCGGCCAGGGGTGGGCGCTCGAGTATAGATAGCAACAAGTGGGCTATTTTCAAGTATCTAGAGAACCCTCTAGAACATTCTGGAACAAAATTCTATTTATAGAACCCTAGGCTTAGAAATGGAGCTGTGGCTCCAAGTGGTAGAGTGCTAGCCTTGAGAAAAAGAGTTCAGGGATAGAGCTCAGGCCCTGAGTTCAAGCCTCACAACTGACAGATGGAGGAGGAGGGGGGAGGAGGGAGGAAGAGGAGAGGAGGAGGGGGAGGGAGGAGGGGGAGGGAGGAGGGGGAGCACCCTAGGCTTCTAGAAACAAAGTCCATCACCGCAGTGCCTCTGGCTCTCAGCGGGCAGCAGGGAGGGGTGGCCGGTGTGCACTCGGTTTCCCCACGAGTCATGGGGAGGTCTCAGGGCCGCATGCAGCGTCTCCTGGTGCCCGGGAGAGTGGTCAGGACTTCCCTTGGGGAAGCCACAGCCCCGGCCTTTCATCTTGTCCAGAATCCCACTCCGCTCCGTGGCCTCCGCCTCCACCAGCTACAACTAGCTGGTGATGGAAACACCTGCTCCCAACTCCTTTGGGCCCCAGGGCCCGCATCCCCTCTTGGCCCCAGCTCCCACCGCAGGGAGGGGTTCTGACGTGTGCCACTCGGCTGCTTGCTCAGGAGGCTTTTCTAGGGAGTAAGGTGGAGCTGAGTTGAATCTCGGTAGGAAAGGGGGGCAGGTGGGGTCCCCAAATAGCAGCCCCCAGAGAAAGCCGGTGGGGCCTGTGCATATCGCTTGTCTCCTGCCACACAGGTGTGCACACAGGACTCCAGAACCCAGATTTGAAACCACCGTCCAGGTTAGCTTGCTGGTGACCAGGTAAACACCGAGGGCGAAGGCGGCGGTGCGGCGTGCCCGGCGGGCTGGACGGGCACAGGTGTTTGGCAGGGACTGGCGGGTTGCAGCCGCCTGGCGTGCTGAGTGAAAAGTGTCCTCCATTCATCTCAAATCTGCTCCCTGGAAGGTGCCTGTGCCTTCTCCACCCCTGCTCCCTGCCAGCCCAGATATAAATATAAGAGCATTTTCCATGGGTGGTACCAAGGGGAAGGCATTCGGCTTTATTTTCGGCTTGTGAAATTCCCTTCCTTCATACCCGACAGGTGCGGCTGCCTCATTTAGATACAGGGGCCCAGAAATAGACCGCGACCCACAATATAGTTTCCTTTAGGCCTCCGGATGCTATTTTAGCAGAGTTCTCCTGGGAGACACCCAGGCCCCCGTTGGGTAGAGCTCTTGACGGTGCTGGGGTCGGGGGCCCCTCTGCCGGGGGCTTGACCTGCTTGGCAGAGGAGAGCAGCCTCTTTGGGACCCAATTTCTGCCTCTGCTCACCTGAAAGGCCTAGTTCTGTCAGGGCGGAGGAGAGGGAGTGAACTCGGGACCAGGGAGGGCAGGGGAGGGGAGGGGAAGGCAGGGGAGGGGAGGGCAGGGGAGCACAGGGCAGGGCAGGGCAGGGGAGGGGAGGGGAGGAGAGGGCCTTCTCACGGGCCTCTTTGGTGCCTCTGGTGAATCAGGCAAGGGGCTGTGCCTGAACTCTGGAGACGTGGGGAGAGACAGGCAGGCGTTTCCCTGGGCTCCAAGACCTAGCGAGGTCATTCTATCAGAGCCTGTGTTCTCCTCGTCTGGGTAGGGGGCTGAATGCAGCCCCCCAAATCCTATGCAGATGCCCTAACTGCCAGGTCCTCCAAAGGGGAGGTGAGTCACTGTGAGGTCACGCTGGAGCGCGCGGGAGGAATCCCACATCAGATGACTGGCATGGGGCTGAGGCCGGGCAAGATGGGGCGAAGATCCAGGCACTGGAAGACCAGGCCGAGGCCTGAGCCTGCACCTCAGCCCTGAGGGCTGCCTCCATGTGGACTTCGGGTCCGGAGCACACTGGGGGGCTGCCCGCCGTGGGCGGCCCAGCTCTGCGAGTGCCCCCTGCCCCTCCCACCCCCTCAAGGGCGCCCGCAGGGAGGGGGCCGTGGCTCCAGGGCGGCTTTCTCAGAGCCTGTCCTTGCCAGTTGGCATGGGTGTGGCTCAGTGCTCACCCACCACCAGTGACTGATTTACGGGAGGTCATGCTGGGGCCGGAGAGCGCAACCTCTGGGGTGTCCCCAGCACCCCCAGGGGCCATGGTCACGTTGGCCACGCAGAGCCCTCCAGAGCCAGGCTGACCCACAGGTGGGGAGCCAGGGCCAGGCCTTCCCTGCCAAGCGTGGCCGGGAGCAGTTGAGGTGCTGGACGAGTCCCAGCCAGCTTTCTTGTGCCCACTCCTTCAGCGCAGAGGGCTGGCAGGCCACAGAGGCTGGAGGGTGAAAAAGAAAGCCTCTGCCTACTCGGCTCCAGGGCCCAGGCCCGGGCTGCTAACTCCCATCACGCTGGCTAGGAAGGGGCAGGAAGAAATGGAAGGAAGCTGCTGGTGGCCGCCGGCATCTCCAGAGCAGCACAGGTGCCTCCGAAAAACTCTGCTTATGCACAGCCCTGCCAGCCAGGGCGCCAGGGACTGTGTCTGTCTTGCACAAGATGGCTCTCCTGGTTTTTTTTTGTTGTTGTTTTTTACTGATCCTGGGGCTTGAACTCTGGCCCTGGGTGCCATTCCTGAGCTCCTTTTGCCCAAGGCGAGTGCATCACCATTTGAGCCACAGCGCCACTTCCGGCTTTTTTGAATAGTTTATTGGAGATAAGAGTCTCATGGACTTTCCTGCCCAGGCTGGCTTTGAACTGTGGTCCTCAGATCTGTCTCCTGAGTGGCTGGGATTGCAGGCGTGAGCGGTTAGCACCTAGCAGGCCTCCTTGTCCTGTCCCCAGTCACCTCACAGAGTGAGCTGGAGCTGGTCAGACCCCCTGGGAGAACCAGCATCCTGGCCGCTCATCCCCGGGGGGGGGCCTCCCCCCACTCCCCAGCTCTGGCTACCAGTGCTTCTCCCGCAGGCAGTCTTCGCCCGGGACCCCCTCCCTCCCTCTCCTCCAGGCTGGTTTGTGGGACACCCGTCTCACGTCTCCTTTCTTCCAGAGAAGGCCCTGAGCTCAGTGGCTCACAGAATCCCTGCCTCACGCATGTCCCGCCTGCTCTGTGTCCAGGAGGGCTCAAATCCCAGCCCTCGAGTTCACCCAGGAGACAGGGCAATGCTCAAGAACACAGCAGACATGCGTGAGGGGCTGGCTGTTTATTACCCCACAGCTGCTTGCCCCGAAAGAGAAGTCAGCAGGCCACCGAAGGCCAGCTCCGGGTTCTCTGTAGGGCCAGTTCTGGAGGCTTTGTCTCAAACCACCACCTACTCTTCTCCTGGCTCTGCTCCATCTCAGGGGGAGTCTGAGAAAGTGAGAAGGTGTGTGTGTGTGTGTGTGTGTGTGTGTGTGTGTGTGTGTGTGTGTGCACCACGCGCGTGGCAGGAGACAGCTTGATCCAGACCCCAAGCCAAAGGCTGGCGGAGAGGTGGCTGAGCCTTCCAGGCGGACACAGCTGTGGCTTGCTTGCTTCCAGTTGCATGTAGAAAGATCTGGCTGCCTGCTCGTCAGCGTGGCACAGAATTTGCCCATCTCCTTGGGGGACCGGGAAATGGGGCCGTGGTTCTCAGTTCAGTGAAGGCTCCTGGCGAGGAGTCTCCCGGTGGGGCTTCCTGGTTTGGCTGGGCCCAGGGTAGCAGGCGAGGAGCCACTGAATGCCCAGGGAACGGCCTCCGGAGGCAGGCCCTCACCCCCATGCCTCTCAGGGGCCGGGGCGACAGCTAGCCTCTTCATGCCGGGCCAGGAGGGACATGCGGGAGAAGGTCTTGGAGCAACCCTTGCACTGGTATTTCTTGGTGCCCGAGTGGGTCTGCAGGTGAGCTCGCAGGTTGGAGCGGTCAGCAAAGGCCCTGCTGCAGTGCAGGCAGGCGTAGGGCTTCTCACCTGGGGCGGGG
>NW_012267234.1:20215275-20216856 GCF_000151885.1 Dipodomys ordii
TCCTGCCCGGGCTGGCTTTGAACCTCGATCCTCAGATCTCAGCCTCCTGAGTAGCTAGGATTACAGGCGTGAGCCACCAGCGCCCGGCTGGAAGATTCTCTTAAGTAAGGAGCCACTTCCCCTACGTCTCCACTCCAAGATGGCTGCCTCCTAACCCCAGACAGCACCAGAGCTGAGTTCGGTCTGAGGCCTGTGGTCACCGCAGGAGTAGAACGGGACTGGGTGCCGGGGTGCCAGAGACCCTTTCAATGCTGCCCACATGTCTCTGGCTTTTCTGTATGTTCTGCAGCCAAGGTTTCTGGGAGAAAGGGCTTCTTGTAAGTAAGTGCCCTCTGACTCAGGACTTCCTGTACCCTACGGCACTTGTGCATGTACCAGTACTGGGGCCTGAACTCAGAGCTTGGATGCTATCCCTTCGCTTTTATGCTCAAGGTTGGCATTCTACCACGTGAGCCATAGCTCCACTTCTGGCTTTTTGAAAAGTGGATGGAGATGGGGGTCTTGTGTGTCTCCTGCTCAGAGCTCAGCTTCCTGGGTAAGAGCACAGGTGTGACCCACTGATGCCTGCTTAACAGGCATTATTACAAGGAGGGAACAGAGGCTCCAAACCTCAGCATCCGAGGCCAGTTCTAGTGGTGGGGGGAGCGCCGCCAGGCCAGCAGGACTCTCAGGAAGCCAGAAGGACGGCGGGGAATGCCAAAGGAAGGCAGGTTGTCCCAGGGGTTTCTACTGCGTACAGGGGGTACTGGATTTGAACGTTCGAGGGTAAGATGGGACACAGCATGGGGAGGCCCCTAAACAATGGTTTTAAACTTAAGCCGATGGCCCAGAGCTGAGGATGTTCCATCTCCAGCTCTACAAAAATAAGATAAAACTAGCCAATGGGAATAGGAGAGAATGAAGGAACAGGTGACTGTAGGAAAGGAAATGCACTTTCACCTGATGTTTGTAAATGGAACCCTGCTGTCTATCACCACTAAAACAACAGTAAAAGAAGTAAACAAAACCAGCCAGGCCTGGTGGCCGGTGGCCGTAATTAGCACCAGGCAAGCAAAAGCAGGAGGAGGGTGAGTTCGAAGCCAGACTGGCAAGGCTTTGTCTCAAACATAACAAGGTCTAGTGATGCGGAGTGCCTGCCTAGCAAGCACAAGGCCCCCAGCTCAAACTCCAGTGCCAGCCCCTCCCCAAAAGATAAGACCCCTTGCAACCCCTTATATTCTGTTTTGGCCGTATTATCTGCGCTGGTATTGACACGTGTGATTTTACAAAAGCTCCCTTAGGCTGGGACTGCATTTCGGTAGGTGCTGTTCTAGTTTACAGGTTTGCTGGTGGCGACTCACCGCATTGCTTTCAACCGTTCTTAGACGGAACCCCGGTGTCCGCCGGTACTGGGGTACTGGGGCTCACCCTAGAACTCTGTTGCGCCCACGGCACCTGCTCCCAGGGACCAAGAAACCCCGTCCCCCCCGAGGCCGAGTCTCCCATCCGAAGGGCCGGGGCCGGCCCTGACCCCGGTGCAGCGCGGCACCACGCGGGGAGGGGCGCGGGGCAGGGACGCGGGGGTGCCAGGCCAGTGTCGCG
>NW_012267234.1:20218869-20226043 GCF_000151885.1 Dipodomys ordii
TGGGGTGGGCAGAGCTTCAGAACGGAGCTGGGGGCTGGTCCAGGAGGCAACGTGTGTCTGCACACACATCTGTGCACTTGTGTGTCTATGTATGCTGTGTGATAGTGCAGGAGTGATGGGTGCAACACGCAGACAGAAAGCCTAGGAGGGAGAGTCTGTGGATGGTTCTAGGCATCCTCCTGGCCTCGGGTCCAACGCATAGCAGCCTAGCCCCACACAGGGGAAGGAGAGCCTGCGATGCTCTCCTATGTGTCACGGGAGGACCCCACTTTGGTTCAGTTAATGTCCTATGCTCTCTAGTCCAGCCACAAGGGGACAAAAGCCTGCCCATCTCCACCCATTCATCCCCCATGGTGACAGAAGGGAGATTTGTGGCAGTTTAGACCCCCCTGGCTTAACTGGCTGGTGGTAGATGCTCACCTAGCACACACAAGGCCAGAAACTCAATCCCCAGCACCACCAGTTACACATGTGCACATGTGCACACGCGTGCACACCCCCCCCAACACGCTCTTCCAGGAGATCTGTGGCCTGAATATGCCAGGGCTTCCCTGCCAGCATGCAGTGCTGGCCATCTGCCTCACTGGGCAGCGACCCCCAGCCCTGGGACCTCTGCGGTGCGCTGTCGGCAGGCCCAGCAGCACTCAGGGCGGGCTGGGCCGCCTGGCCATGGCGAGGGGCACTGTTCACCTCTCCCCTGTCAGCGGCCTCCACGCTCCGTGCCCTAGAGGCACCACCCCAGCTTGTCCACGTCGTGGCCTGGGAGCTGGCAGATGGCTTCTGGGGTGGATTTCTTCCTCTTGAAAGCTGTACAGTCCTCCCCCATGCATGGAGCCAGTTTGAAGACAGGCCTTCATAGAGTTACAAAGACGAGAGCCAAGAATGGATGACCTAAGACTTGGACATGGATATCTGGAGGGAGGAGGATGTGAAAGATGGGGTGGCCAGGCCTCCAGCCGCTGGGCGCGTAGGCCGCCTGCCCCCGCGGCCCTCCATCCCAGGGAGGGTGTCTGGGCCGTGCCTCCACGGTGAGCTCTCCCTCCTGCTAAGAGCAGAGAGCTGCCCCTGGGGGCCCTTTCACCTCAGCGGGCTGGGCACCGGCTGCAGCGTGGGGGCCGAAGCCTCCGCCTACCTCAGGGGCCTGCCACCTCCATGAGGTGCCAGTGTCTAGTGACTAGCGGGCGCCCCAGGTGTGCCTGAGTGCCCACAGGGAGGCAAGGCAGCTGGACCACGCGTACCCCATAGATGAGGTGCAGGTGGAGGATGCCACACTTGACGTTCTGGACCACCAGGGCTGCAGTTTTGGAATTCACGTTCTACTATACCCATCCCATGGAGGGAGGTGGAGAGGCGAGGAGGGGGACGGGGGGGGGGAGGAGGGGAGGATGGGGAGAGGAGGAGCCCCTGCAGTAGGAATAGGGAAGTGTCTTGGGAGCCAGGGACTGGTGAATCTAGCGTCTGCCTCAGGCTGGCTGCCTGACTCCTGCCTAATGGAGAAGGTCCCGAGTCCCTGGCACTTTGGAGTGCTCTCTAAGAAGGTGGGTGTGAGCTCACACGTTGCACAACCTGAAACCTAAGGTGCGTCGCCACCGAGCTGAGCCTCTGAGTCCCTGGACTCTGCGGGGCACACGGCCCCGGCTTGGGGGCGGGGGTGGAGAGTGAGGCCTGGCTGGCTTCCTGTGGCCATAGCTGGGGGAAGATGGAGACTGGGGTGCAGAGCTCTGGTCTCAGGATCTCCACGCCTGCCACGCACCAACAGGCGCGGCGGGAGCTGCCTGGTGGCAGCTGCAGGCGGGCTGACCCTCAGGAGGGGCAGCCTTGTCCGCTGCGGAGGACCTCAGTGTGGAGGCCCCAGGGCTCCCACGGTGGTGGGAGGAAGCGGGGATGCTGGCTGCTTTCCAGAACCCGGGGCTCCCCCTTGGGCCTGGAGGAGCTGTGGACGTGCGGTCACCGAGAGGGGCTGCGGCCGGTGGAGGGGCCGCGGCTGGGGGAGGCCCCTCCGTGGGGTGCAGGTCCCTCCGTGGGGTGCAGGCCTGTGGCAGTGCTTGGGAAGCGCAGTCCTCATGAGCAGGGAAGATGGCTGTCCCACCCGCCACCCACCCCAGGCCCCTGAAGGGTGGTCTCTGGGCTCCAGACAGCCCTAAGGAGGCAGGTCGTGGGAGGCCCACGAAAGGGACTCCCAATGGCAGGGTGGGTCAGCTGATCGGAAAAGGACAGACAGGTTTGGGGATGTTCCCAGCCGCCTCCCCCGTGGGGCCTGCTGAGCGCAGCGCGTGTGGTGACGGTTCACCCCGGGGCGCAGGACTGACTGGCCACCGCCAGCCAGATGTGGTCACAGGGAGGCTCCCACCGGCCCTGCTTTCTGGGTCTGGCGGTGGTGGCGGCAGGAGTGTCACAGGCTGTACCTGAGGACAGGTTCCTTCCCACTCCTCCGTGGCTTCCCTGAGAGCCTGAACTAGATACCAGGGCATTCAGGGGTCGGCCCAACTGGAGCCCACACTCACTCTGCTCAGTACACACCCTGACCTCGCGGGCAGTGCACTGCCAGAGGCCACCGTGACCTTGGCTGCTCCTCCCTCCTCTGTGGTCACGGCACTCAGGGTCCACAGCTCCAGGTCAAGTAGCCGCAGAGCCTCAGCTACTGCGGTTTCCACAGGGGCCCAGAGCTTGGGCAACGTCCGTCCGAGGGTGGATGGAAAGGTGAGGTTGCTGAGGTCAGAGCCGGCTGAGGCTGGTCCCACGCGGCCTCAGGCCCTGGATACCAAGGGTCCCGCGCAGGATGGCACCTGCGTCACTCGCCAGTGGGCAGGCCTAGGCCTGCAGGGGCAGCACCCCCGGCTCCACTGGCGGTGAGCTCCTGCCCAAGGGCGACAGGCTTGGCCAGGCGCCAGGGGGCGGGCACAAAGCCTGCAGGGCCTGAGATGCAGACAACCGGCCTGGGCCATCTCTGGTTGCCTCCCAGAAGGCAGTGGGAAGTCAGGCTGTCTGACTGAGGCCCAGCACTGCTGAGGGCCCCCAGCCACAGAAAACATGCAAGTGGGGGGCCCAGCAGCCCTCACGGGGCATCTGCAGGCAGCTTCGCCCGGTGCTGGCCCTGCTGAGTTATAGTTATGGGTGACCTGGGTTTGCCTGGCCCAGGCTATAGATTTTGCTGGAGAACACACTTCTTAGAACAAACCGTCCAGAACAGATCTGTCTCTGCCCCATCTGGGAAGGATGGTAAGAGGCCACAGCAACCACCTACAAGGACTGGCCATCAGGTGACTGTTCAGCCTTCCAGTGACCTGCAAGTCAACAGGACACCTGGTGGTCCTCAGGAAGCTGGAAGCAGTCGGCCCGATGCACCGCACCAAGACCCCGGCCCGGGAAGGAGAAAAGGGTGCTTCAGAGCGGCGTCCAGACCTCACGGCTCTGCAGGGAAGGCTGGGCCCGGGCACAGGGGGCCAGTCCCGGGGGTGGCCCCCGGCAGAGCCGTGCTGAAGACTGAGGAACTCCACTGCCAGACTCGCACGGGTGCTTGGAAATGTTTTATTTAAACGTTTTCGAAAAGACAGCAATAATTTATGCCATGAACAGAAAAGGAGTGCTGACGAGGGTTCTCTGGCTGCTGCTGGGGAGCACCCTGCCCCAGTAAGTGCCGGGCGGGGCCCCCTGCACGCTGGGCCCGCCAGAGCACACCTCCAGGGGCACCGGGCTTCTTCCTGTTTGTCATAAAAGTTAAGCCAGCAGATGACAAGACCCACAAAAAACAACCCCCCACCCCCCGACGGGTGGCCGGGGCTGGGACACCTGCCCTGCACACAGGCCCAGGCCCAGGCCCGGCTGGGCTGAGCGTGCCCGCCATCCTGACCCTCTCGGCGCTGATCCCAAACAACGGCTATTTTTAATGTTTTTTTTTAAAAATATAACTTTGTTAATGTTCCATAAAAATACTATTCATCCTAGTCAAACACAGATATTGCAATATGAAGAGTAACTGCTTTGTCTCTGCTCTATAAAATGTGAAAAGATTATCACGCGGGGTAAGATAGAAAAAATGCCAGGATTCTAAGTATCACAAAGCCAGTACCAAAGGCGCAGGGGGGCGTGGCCAGATGCTGGCTGGCTCAGCCTCAGGTCTCCTCCTGCTGTCCGGCAGTGGGGCGCACATCTTGCACACCACATACTCTCCACCTCGAGGCTCGGAGGAGATGGCCGACTGCGTTAACCCAACGGGCCAGCACTGCCCCTCAAAGCACCGATAACCCTGCTTCTCTGCTGGTCAGCAAAGACTGGCTGGCTAGTGTCCAGGCTCCGGTGGCCCTTGGACGGCCCTCCTCGTGCAGGATGACTCCACCTGGCCTGCAAGGTGTTTCCTGTGCGAGTGCCGGGGTGGGAGCTCCAGCCCTGTCCTCGGGGAGAGGGCGCCTCGACCCCAGGCTCGGGCAGGCTGCTGGGCATGCCTTCAGTTCTCAGAGAGAGACAGGGCCAGGGCAGCCTGGAAGGCGGCTTCTTCATCAATGCTATAGTCCTGGAAACAGGAAGTGGAAATGGGCTGGGCATGCAAGCCCTCCACCTCCCTGCCAGGTTTACCCCATTCCCACTCCCTGCACTACCCTTGTTGGGGATACTGGCACCTGTCCACATCAGGCCTGCTTGCCTTCCCAGTCTGCCTCAACAGGCTCCCCAAGGGCGGTCTGCAGACACGTGGCCAGGGCTGACAGGGCAGGCATGGGACGGAGGGCCTGGGCTGTGAGGATGCGGCTGCCTAAGGGTGGGCCGAGTGGAGGGCCAGGCAGCCAGAGGCCGTGAGGAGCTGATGGAGTAAGCCAGGCCATGGGAAGGAGCTGCACCAGAGATTTGGTGAGGGGTCTGCAGGCTGCCTGACCCCTGCAGCTCAGGGAGGGGACGGAGGTGAGGACCTAGTGTGCTCTGGGCCAAGTTTCTCCAGCTTTTCTCCACAAGCATGTTAGAAAACACACGGCCACGCCCAGGAGGCCGTCCTGGAGGCCAAGGCCCACTGAACACGGGCCCAAGTCTGGGCAGCGTGGGTGTGTGGCGCCCTCCAGTGTCCACTTAATCTTGGCACGTCACAGCTCAAAGGGAGCTTGGTCCACCTGCCTGCTCAGAATGGGGGCCTTTAACGCTGGTCAGGAGGGGCATACAGGAGCTGTGGGTGAGTCCCAGGGTAGGAGGAGGATGGAAGGAGAGACAGAGAGTGGGGGCGAGGAGGAGGAAGGCAGGAAGGTGGCCTACCACAAAGGTGTCGTACGAGAACTTGTGCCGATGCAGCAGGTGCTGCAGGAAGTTGGCGCTCTTGTAGCTGGGGTCGCCCCAGGGCATGGCGGAGCAGATAGGACACACCTGCAACGGAAGGCCCGCAGGCGACAGGTTTCCAGGCAGCCTGGGCCTGGGAGGAGGCCCCGGGCGGTGGGGCGGGGCGGTGCCCCAGACTCACACAGCAGCATGAGCTCTGTGCTCACCACGCATGGGCGGGGTGGGGAGAGGTGTGGACTCTGGTGCTCACCACGCGGTTGGGGTCGCTGCGGTGACTCTCCACGCAGTGCTTCACCAGCTCCTGCTGGTCCAGGTTTCGGGCGCCACAGTAGGGGCAGGTGAATGTGGACCTATTGGGGATGTTGCTGGCGGGGTGGGAAGAGAGGGAATAAGGCTGGGTGCCGCCCCCATCTCTCTCCAACACCGCGAGGCCCAGCCTGCAGGAGCCACACTGCTAGCAGGCGGGAACGAGGCAGCGGGGGCCGGCTGGCTCTCGCCTTGTCTACCAGTCCGGTTGGTCTCCACAAGGGGCTGCGGGCAGAGAGGGGACTGTGCAGCCCACACGACAGGCACTCTGGCCACAGCTCCCCGAGCCCGGCCCGGCCTGCCCCCACCCCGCCCCGAGGGCTGCCTACCTGGGAATAGGCTGGGATGTGGGCACCACAGGAACAAACTTGGGGCAGTTGGCCATCTGCTCCTGGACCTTCAGGCAGGAGGACACATGGACCCTCATCTTGGCCAGGGTCACCTAGGGGACGGAGAGAGGGCAAGAGGTGTCGGGAAGGCTGAGGCCATGGCCCCCGGGGAGGCAATAGCCAGCAAGCTCCCTGCAGCCGCCGCAGCCGCAGCCGCAGCACACTGGCCCGCTGCCCCTCCAGCAGCCAGGGCTCCGGGAGCCAGGTGGGGAGAGGCACGCGGGGTGGCCGCAGCCCCGCTGCCACGCTCCACACACAGCTGGGGCCAGAAAGGAGCTGCGGTCCGGCATGCATTAGCAGGGAAACACACCTCCCGAGGGAAACCTGGAAAACCCTGGGCAAAAGGCAAACAGCACAGCAACACTGCGTGCTGGCCAACCCAAGTCGCCAGGCGAGGCCTGGCTGCGGGCAGAGGCAGACCTGGAGGCAAGGGCAGAGGGGGCATCTGAGCAGGAAGAGGAAGAACGAGGGCCACAAGCGGCTGCCACCGGCTCGTGGGAGGGGCTGGGAGGGTGGCACCTTCCCCGAGGGGGAGAACCTGTCCCTGAAGCCGCGGTCACGAACCCAGGACCAGCAGGTAACCAACACGTGCTCCGGGGCCAGGGTTCTCTTTGATATTGGGCTGCTGGACAGACACCCAAGCTGGCAGGAAGCTGTGCAGGGAGACGCGTGCCCCAGAGACCTCGGGCAGAGGCCTGAGGCACTGGGGGAGGGGCAGGCCCCTTCCCGAGGGTGCTAGCAGGAGATGACCACCCTGCCCAGGACAGAGTCTGACTGGGGCATAGCAGGTGACATCTGAGCACCACCATAGCACACAGCAGCAGCTCAGCTCACCGCCACCAAGCACAAGGTACCCCCAGGATGGACTGTGGGGGCTGGAGTGTCTGAGGGGACCCCAGGACGGGCCACAGGGCCAGAGCATCTGCGGGGACCCCAGGACGGACCAGGGGGGCCGGAGCGTCTGGGGACCTCAGGACGGGAACATCTGTGGGGACCCCAGGAAAAACCACAGAGCTGATGTCTACCATGACAGGTGAGAATCACTGACCAAGACACAGCGATGTCTGAAACGTGCACTGGACACAGCCCCTAGCTGTTCCTTCCACACCCTGCTCAGGACTAGGGTGTGCTTGGGCTGCGCAGTGGGGAGGGAGGGGGAGAGGGGGTCATGGTGGGGGACACCGCGGGGAAGGAGGTGGAGAAGTTCCTGGCCTGACGGGGGG
>NW_012267234.1:20226093-20229773 GCF_000151885.1 Dipodomys ordii
GCCTCAGCGCACTCTGCTGTGGTGGGCGGCAGGCCCCGCCCCTCAACTCCCAGGTGCTCTGCCCTGCTCGGCCCGGCCCACCTCCCTGTTTGGACACCATGCCTCCCGCCTTGCAGCCATGGAGCCATCTTCACTCCCTGAACAGCCCGTGTGCCCAGCAGCACCCAGGGGAGGCAGGCTGAGCAGAGACAGGCGGTTGGTTCAGTGCAGCTCGGCGCTGTGCACTGCAAGCCCAGCTCTGGCTCCATGGGAAAAGGGAGGGCACAGGAAGGAGCACAGGTATCCGAGTGCGGACGAGAGCCAGTTTCACCACAAGAGAAGCAGCAGCCTCTGCAGAAGAGCGGGGCCCACGGAGCGCCGCCCCCCCCGTGGCAGCCCAGCCCAGGCCCACACCAGGCCGTACCTTTTTGCTGCATCCCCGACAGGGCGCCTTGTAGGATGAGAGCTGCTTTTCCACGTGGGCGGCCTTGTCCACTTTCTTGGGGTCGAAGGGCAGCCGGCAGAGCGGGCAGAGTGGGGAGGGCACCTGCAGGCAGGGCTGGAGGCACTCCCCGCAGAACCTGCGGGGACACGGGCCTGAGGCGCTGCTAGCAGGGGCCTGCCAGGGCCTCCGGAACGAGCCGGAATCAACCAGCGTGGGCAGGGGCGGCCCAGCTGCCGCTGGGATTTGCGGAGCTGGGAAACACCAGCTGGCTGCAGGGTGCTTCATCCCTGCATCCCACATCCTAGGAGGTCAGACTGTGCCCTGCAGGCTCTGGTCACATGTGGATGATGCAGCCGCGGGGCTGAGGAGGAAGGCACTAGTAACCACGGGAAGGTGCAAGGCCTGGCCCTAGCTGGCCGGCTCCCCAGGCTGGAGGGACTCTTGCACCTTGAGCCATGCTTTGGTGGAAGGGCTGCCCTGGGGCAGGTGCAGGCACTAAGCACTCACTTGGGACTCTGAAACTCCCACAAGCACTGTCACCCAGAAAGACCAAGTTAAGCACCCATGTGCTCTGAGCAGGCCCCAGACTCCAGCTGGTGTTTGTGCCCCGTCTCTCCCGGCAGCCCCCACAAGAGGGGGGTGAAGAGAAGGACAGGAGCAAGCCCACAGGCCCCTCCATGCAACCTCACAGGAAGTGCCGGGGGCTGGTCCCGCATGGATGCAGAGGGAGCACCAGGATGGAGACGAAGCAGGCGGGCCGACCCGGCCCAGCAGGATGGCGACCTCGCCAACTGCGACAAGGCTCCGGAGCACAGTGCATTGCTGGGCCTCTCCCTGACGTGCCCGGCAGGCTGGCATGGGGTGGGGATGAAGAGCCACACTGGACAGAGGCTAAGAGTTTACAGATGACTCAGCTAAAGACAAGGGCCACTACACGCTCTCCCTCCCTCCCCAAGCAAAGATCCTTTGTACAAAGAGGAAGCAGGGCCCCAGCCTCCGGCAGAGCCCCAGAGCCCCAGCTCCCTTTTCCTTCTACCCTCTGGTTTCTGGATAGTCCTGTTACACTGCGCCGAGGCCCACCTGCCGTGAGAGGACCCTAACAGGCTTTGCCTGACCACGAAGTGGCTCCCTGCCCTTCACCTTGCCCACGGGGGAGGTCTCTTCAGGCACCCACACACCCCTCAGCACCCCAGCAAGTATGTCCAGGACAACCTGGTCCCAGAGTTCAGCCAGGGAGGCCTCTTGCTTCACCTCTTCACTAGAGGAAGAGGCTGGTGAGATGATGCTGACAAAGAACATCAAAGTGTTCCTGGGATAAGAGGTAGCCACGGCCTGGGTGTCCATCAGCAGATGGGCAGGTGCACAAATGTGCTGTATGAATTTGGTCATAAAAAAGAGCAAAGCATTGATATCAAATAGACAAGCCTCATAAACATGCTAAGTAAAAAAAAAAATAAAAAAGGGCCACATTTTGTGTAACACCATTTATATGAAATGCCCAGCACACCCAAATACACACACCGGCCTGGGAACGGGCTGCCAACAGGTAGGGGAGGGGCATGGGTACTGAGTTTCCTTCTCTCTTGTGCCAATGGCTGCGTAACTGAACAAACTAGCCATCACTGGATCCTACACCTGAAGTGAATAAATCGTGATGCACTACACTTTTTCTCAGTGAAGTTATTAAAATTGCACAAGGCAAGGCCACATGAGCAAGACCAGGGTGAGTCACGGACACTTCACTGGGCAGAGGAACTGGGAAGCGCTGGTCTCTGAAGAAAACGGTGGTGAAGGTAAGAAGGGCAGCTGTACTTCCCTCTGGAGTGCAGGGAAGGCTGGAGAGGAAAGGTGGCTCAGGGTGACCGTCCCCAAGTCAAGGCCCCTAAGGAACAGGAGACAGGGCTCTAGGGCCTGCTTCTCCCACAGGAGTTTCTGCCTGAAACTGCACAGGGCCCGGTGCTGAGCCACTTTCCAACCGAAGAAACGAGGGCAGTGGGGTAGGCCCAGCTCTTCTCCAGGCCCTGGGGACTGCCAAGGGCGGACTGCAGGCCACAGGACCTGCTCTGGGCTTCTGGACAGGTGATGTTTTGGACGTCAGTGGGACCAGCAGAGGCTGCCTCCGAAGGCTTTGTGGGCTGACTCACAATTGTGTGCACCCTGGCCCACCTGCCTTTGGACCTAGACGTGGCTCACCCCAGCTGTTTCTTGATTGTGATGGGTCACACCTCTGGGGACCCAAGAGAGTTACTTGACTCCTCCACAAGGCTCTACCAGTTGGCTTCCTGTCCATGCCTGCAACTCAAAAGCCCTCCCTAGACTCTCCTCTGTCTGGGTTCTAGAGCAGTAACACCCACCCCATGCGGGCTTCCTCTTACCACCAGAACAGCAGCTCACAGGGAGGAAACTGCTTGTGGTCAGTGGTTCTTGGAGGGGAAAGAATCAGCAAACTTTTAAGAGGTGTCAGGAGAGGCCTTAAACTGTGCTCATTTGCCCACATTCTATAACTGTATCTGGCAGAAGTAGCAACGAGAAGACATCGGTGGAAAAGCTTTTCAGTCCATAAACTCCTGCCTTTTTCCATGCACATCACATTTTAAGAAAAGACTTCTTTTGGGGGGAGGTGGGAGGGCAGATACTGATTTTTGCAGACAATGAAGCGCAAAGTAGGATGGCTCTAATCAGGGTGAAGAAGTCAGAACCAGTGTGATGCTCCAGGCCTGGAAAGGTTTTTCAAAGACCCCAGCAAAACCTCGGGAATAGACTAGGAGGTGCAGAAGACACCTTAAGACACTTGTGAGTGTGTGCTAACAAGCAGTAAGTCCTGGGCGGTGCCACTGGCTCACGCCTGTCGCCCTGCTACTCAGGAGGCTGAGATCTGATGTTCAAGGCTGGAAGCCAGTCTGAGCAGGAAAAGTCTGCGAGACTCTCATCTCCACTTAACCCCCAAGAAGCTGGAAGTGGAGCTGTAGCTCGAGGGGGGAGTGCCAGCCTCGAGCAGAAGCAGCTCGGGGACAGCCCCGAGTCCAAGCTCCGTGACTGGCACTACGGTCCCGACCAGAGGCTGTTCTTCCAACGCCGCTGCAGAGCGGGGGAGCAGCGGTGCCCGGGCTGCCGGCTGGGCTCTCCCTGCGGACTGGGCGCCACCTGGCCGAGGGGGGCGGCACTGGACGCGGACGAGGCCCCACCGCCTCCCGCCTACCCGGCCTGGCAGTTCCGGCACCCGCAGCCCGGGAAGGCGCTGCTTCTGTGCGCACAC
>NW_012267234.1:20231584-20251668 GCF_000151885.1 Dipodomys ordii
TTCCCCCCCTCCGCCCGTTGCACCCTATGCCTGACGCCCCCCACCCTAAACCCTTCGCCTGATGCCCTCTCCTTGTCACCCCAGCCTGATGCTCTCTTCTTGTTAGTCCTCTCCCCCCAGTCTGGCAACCTGGCTCTGACTGCTGTCTACTCCCTGTCGCCCCTGGCCCCTGACTGACCTTCTGCCTGTCATCAACCTCCCCCCCCCTCGTTGCTGTCCTGTCACTGGAGGCCTGTCTCCTCAGAGACCCTCACACGTCCCCTAGGCCTGCTTTTCCAGGCCACACATTCTCCCAGCCCAGGGCCTTTGAGCTGTTGGTTAAGACACAGACAAGCCCTGGGGTACCAGGGAGGGGCCTCTGGTCCTGCCTCGGGTGGCCGTCAGGTCTGCTAGGGCAAGGGGGCCTTGCATCCACGTGCTTGTTCTCTCCTCCCTGACCCTTCAAGAGGTGAGCAGAAGTGTGTGAAGTGCAAAGAAGGCCTGCCAGTGGTGGTCATCCGCGCCGGAGATGCCTTCTGCAGGTGAGAGCCCTGCTTCTCAGGCTTTTTTCTTCTGTTTAAAAGCATTGTTACTCTCGGCGCTGGTGGCTCACGCCTGTCATCCTAGCTGTGGAGGAGGCTGAGATCTGAGGATCACGATTCAAAGCCAGATTGGGCAGGAAAGTCCATGAGACTCTTATCTCCAATAAACCACTAGAAAACCGGAAGTGGTGCTGTGGCTCAAGTAGTAGAGCGCTTGCCTTGCATGCCTGAGGTCCTGGGTTCTATTCCTCAGCACCACATAAGCAGGAAAAAAAAAAGCCAGAAGTGGTGCTGTGGCTCAAGTGGTAGAGTGCTAGCCTTGAGCTGAAGAGCGCAGGGACAGCACCAGGCCCAGAGTTCAAGCCCCACAACTGACATTTAGGGTTAGCTAGGATACATCTGACGCCATTCAGAGCATCCTGGGAGCTTGCCAAGTGCTCTGGGCAGAAGTTGTTTACCTTGTAGGACATCCGTTTTATCTGTGGGAGCAGAGGCTGGGAAGGAAAGTTCATTGTCCCCCAAGTCCTTTGGCCAGGAACAAGGGGTTATTTCCAGAGGGTCCGGGGCGGGAGGGCAGCACTAGGTCTCTGCATTTTAGCCTTTTAATTTCTTCTGTTGTTGGATACTGTTTAGAATAGGGTTTGTTTGTTGAGTAAGTAATCTCTTCCTCCTCCTCCTCCTTTTTCTTCTTCCTTTGTGCCAGTACTGGGGCTTGAATTTAGGACCTGGGTGCTTTTTTGCTCTAGGCTGGCACTTGAGCCACCCATTTCTGGCTCTTTGGTGGTTAAATGGAGATGAGTTTCATGGATATGTTTCTGCTCAGATTCTCAGATCTCAGTCTTCTGAGTAGCTAGGCTTACAGGCCTCACCTACTGGTGCTTAGCTTCTGAGAGAATTTTTAAAGCAGATAATTTTAGATCTTACCCCTGGAAATTCTGATAACTGGTCTTTGTGAGTCTAACATGTTAGCAGCCAGGGTTGAAAACATTTGACTTAGTAGCCTGAGTCAACTGAAATGTTAAGAGCTTCCCAGACCTGGTGGGAAGTTTTGACTATGTTTTTTTTTTTTTTGGTCGTGGGGCTTGAACTCCGGGCCTGGGCGCTGTCCCTCAGCTCTTGAGCTTAAGCCGAGCGCTCTACCACTTGAGCCACAGCACCACTTCCGGTTTTCTGGTGGTTCGTTGGAGATCAGAGTCTCACGAACTTTCTTGCCTGGGCTGGCTTTGAACCTTGATCCTCACATCTCAGCCTCCTGAGTAGTTAGGATTAAGGAGGGACCTGAGCATGTGTGTTTGGTGCAGATTCAGAACCATTTCTGCCTAGCAAGGCCTAGATACATTGCAGCCTCGGTTGGCAAGCCGGGAGGCCCGGGCTGTTGTGCCTCTCTACAGCCTGCTTAGCTTTCCTCTTCCACTCCAGAGGGGCGGTACCTAGAAGCCAATCATCATCAGCGTGTCTCCTCGTGGGCATCAAGCTTGGCTCATCACTTGCCAGTCTGAGTTTGCCCTTTCCACCAGCTGGGGTGCATTAGCCACGGCCTCCATGTTTGGTATAGCTTGCAACCTTCAGGGTCTAGGTGTGTTCCTGGGAACCTGGTGCACCTGGCAGCTGCATCTGCAGTGCTGTATTCCACCCAGCCCTTCTCCAGGCTGTGGCGGTCTCTGAAGGCGGGCATTCCCAAGAGACAGATGCGGTTGCCGTTGGGCCGTGGGCTGCACACCGTTGGTGGGCCCGAGCAGCCCTGTTTGGCTCCTTTACAGGGACTGCTTCAAGGCACTGTATGTGCACAAGTTCAGAGCTATGCTGGGGAAGAACCGCCTCATCTTTCCTGGAGAGAAGGTAGCCGGGGGCTTTCCTCCCCAGGCTCTGAGGGTGGGCTCGGTGTGGGGTAGACGCCTGGGTTAGAAGGTACTATGTAAAACTGCTGATGTTTCCTCTCCCCCAGGTGCTCCTGGCGTGGTCGGGGGGGCCTTCATCTGGCTCCATGGTCTGGCAGGTCCTTGAGGTATGTTCAAGTTGAGTCAGGGAGCTTCCTGCTCAGCTGGCTCCTAGGGCCTTGTGTAGACAGGGGCCAGCAGCACGCTCCTGCACGGCACGGCTGGGGTTGACAGCAGGGGCAGAGGCCAGAAGCCACATCCTGGATACCCAGCTGTGCCCCACTTTGCTCTGTTCATTTTCCAAACCTGCATCACCATGGTGCTGCACCTTGGCCAAGTACGGCTCACGGGGAGATGGAGAACGTTTGTCAGAAGTGGTCTGGGCAGAGAGTGCAGCATGTAAGGGGAAGAGATAGATGTGGGGGGGCTCAAGCTGTGAACCCGGGATGTGGGTGGGCCCTAGGGCTCTGGACTTTCCAGGTGGAGGTCTTGGAGCAGGGATGGGGCAGGTGTGCTCCTGCCACGCCGGCTGAGGGGCAGGCAGCCCGCAGAGTGCTCCTGTGCCTGGTCCCCGTCCCTGCTCAGGTGGAGCACGGCCCCAGGCCGGCCAGCCAGCACTTGGGTGGCATCGCTTGGCCCAGCTCCCTCTGCCTGAGGCCAACTCTGTTCCTACACAAAACAGAACTACAGATTTCTGAGACCCACACAGTGTGCTTTTCAGCGCGTTGGCCTGCTCAGCCCTGTGCGCAGGCCTGCCTAACCCTGCGCCTACACAGTGTGCCTTTCAGCGCGTTGGCCTGCTCAGCCCTGTCCGCAGGCCTGCCTGACCCTGCGCCTACACAGTGTGCCTTTCAGCGCATTGGCCTGCTCAGCCCTGTCCGCAGGCCACCCTGCGCCTACACAGTGTGCCTTTCAGCGCGTTGGCCTGCTCAGCCCTGTCCGCAGGCCTGCCTGACCCTGCGCCTACACAGTGTGCCTTTCAGCGCATTGGCCTGCTCAGCCCTGTCCGCAGGCCTGCCTGACCCTGCGCCTGAGCCGCTGCTTCTGCTTCCTGGGAGTAGCACTCCTCCGTCTGCTGGGAAGGCAATCCTAGGTGCTGCTTCTCCCCGCAGGGCTTGAGTCAGGATTCTGCCAAAAGACTGCGCTTTGTGCCGGGAGTCATCTTTGTGGATGGTATGTGTGCCTAGCGCTAGAGGCTTGAGGCCGCCGTGGAGGGCCTCCTCTTGGCGAGCCTGCTCAGGAGGGCCTTTCATGGAGGCTCTGGTAGGGACACTTCCAGCAGTGGGCGCTGAAGTCTCAGACTGCCCAGATTTGGGGCGAGGGGCCGAGTGCCTGCCCTGCCCTGTGTTCAGTGCTGGTGTTGGGTAGGATGTGGAGGGCTGTGGGGCCTCTCTCGCGCTGCGGAGGTGCCTCAGAGCCGCCCCTGTATGGAGTGTGGCCGTGGGGGCGTTGGGCCCCCCCTCCCCGCCCAGGCGCCTCTGCAAGCCCGCACCCTCCTTCTCCCAATGCAGAGGGAGCAGTCTGCGGCCAGAGCCCGGAAGGCCGAGCGGAAACCCTGGCTGAGGTGCAGCGGATCCTGCAGGGCACTGGCTTCCCGTGGCACGTGGTCGCTTTAGAGGAGGTGGCTGGGCAGGACCTGGAGGGCCATGGCTGTGCCCATCCCTGCTCCCAGGCTGGGCCTGAGCTCATTGGCCTCTGGCATCCTGGCAGGTGTTCAGCCTGCCGCCGTCGGTGCTTCGCTGCCCTGCCCAGGAGCCAGGAGGGACGGAGGAGGGCTACAAGGCAGCAGTGGGCAGCTTTCTGCAGCACCAGCTGGGCTCAGAGGGCAGCCGTGGCCCGGCTCAGGGGGGAGAGCAGACGTGCCCACCCCACCCAGGCCACACCAGGTCCCCTACAGCTGCGCAGACTGCGGCTCTGTCCAGGCTGTTCAACTCTGTGAAGACGTTGACGGCCAAGGAGGAGCTTCTGCAGACCCTGCGGTGAGCCCGCGCCCGGGGCCCTGCCCTTGCCTCTGGGACCCCGGCTGGCCTCTGCAACGCCTGCTGCCCCTTCACAGGGCCCACCTGATCCTGCACGTGGCCCGAGTCCATGGCTACTCCAAGGTGATGATGGGGGACAGCTGCACCCGCCTGGCCATCAAGCTCATGACCAACCTGGCCCTGGGGAGAGGCGCCTTTCTCGCCTGGGACACAGTACGCGGGGGTGGGGACATGTACGCGGGGGCGGGGACATGTACGTGGGGGTGGGGACATGTATGCGGGGGCGGGGACATGTACGTGGGGGACACAGTACGGGGGGGGGGGGCCAGGTGCCCCTGTGCCCTCATGTGAAAGCCTCTGGGTCGCACCCTCGCCTGGGGGAGGGGTCTGGCTCCGCCTCAGGCAGGACCAGGGTCACCCGCTGCACCCCTCAGGGCTTCTCGGATGAGCGGCACGGGGACGTGGTGGTGGTGCGGCCCATGAGGGATCACACCTTGAAAGAGGTGGTCTTCTACAACCGCCTGTTCGCCGTGCCGTCGGTCTTCACGCCGGCCATCGACACCAAGGTGGGTCTGCCTGGGCGTCCTCTCCTTTGGCACACATCAGCTGATAAGAACCCTACGTTGTCCTGTCATTCCTGATGAGAGGCTGTGGCCTCACAGGGCCACAGAGCGGACATCCCTGCCCCGCTGTGGAAGCAGGGCTGGTGTGTGAAATCCTGTCCTCTGCACCACCTCCCCCACCCCCTCCTCCCTCCAGGCGCCCGAGAAGGCCAGCATCCACCGCCTGATGGAGGCCTTCATCCTCCGGCTGCAGACCCAGTTCCCCTCCACCATCAGCACCGTGTACAGGTGTGCATGCAGGGGGTGCTGAGCCCACAGCCAGGCTTGGCCGGGGGTGGTGCCCGTGACTTTCCCCGCCTACCCGCAGGACGAGCGAGAAGCTGGCCAAGTCCCCCAGGGAGGGCTGCGCCGCCGGCCCCCCCGCCTCCCACTGCCTCCTGTGCATGTGTGCGCTGGACATCGACACCGACGGTAGGTGCCGGGCGGGAGCAGGCCAGCTGGGGGCGGGCTGGCGTTCGGGGCTCTCGGTGCCCTCACCCCTCTCTGTTTGCAGATAGTGCCACTGCTTTTGGGGCTCAGACCTCTTTGCGTCGCTCAAAAACACCCCAGGCTGAGTGTGGGACTCCCACTTCACCCTGCTGCAGCCTGAAGCCAGGCAGGGGCCAGGCCTGCTGCGGGGCGGCCTGTGGGAGGTGAGTCCCTGCCCCATCTCCCTGCAGCTGGAAGGGGGGGACACCAGGGCCTGGGCAGAGCCAGCTCCACAGGTCCACTCTGCTTCCCCAGGGAGGAGGCCCCGGCCTGCGTCA
The DNA here is from genome assembly GCF_000151885.1 of Dipodomys ordii. Taxonomy (NCBI): domain Eukaryota; kingdom Metazoa; phylum Chordata; class Mammalia; order Rodentia; family Heteromyidae; genus Dipodomys; species Dipodomys ordii. Next base: position 20,237,331 of record NW_012267234.1, read on the forward strand.
CTGAGCAGCTGTGCTACGGCTGCCGGGTCACCATGAAGGACGTGGTGAGTGGACGCTCCTCTCCCAGCCGTGGGCACAGGCACGCTCTCCGCCCCTCACCCCTCCTGACGCTCCTCTCCTAGCCGTGGCACAGGCACGCTCTCCGCCCCTCACCCCTCCTGACGCTCCTCTCCCAGCCCTGGGCACAGGCACGCTCACCGCCCCTCACCCCTCCTGGCTTCTTTTCCTGCAGCCCTCCCAGGACTCGCTGCCCCCCTACATCCTGGCGGAGGCCCAGTCCCGCAGGCAGAGGTGAGTGACGCCTGAGCTGCGAAGCCCCTTGTGGCGTCCGGCCCTCCCAACCCGCCCGGCGCTCACTGTATGCTCTGCAGGGACCTGGTCATGCAGGAGATCCAGGAGTACCTGATTGAGGACAGTGACAGCGAGGCTGAGCAGGCTCAGAGCTGAGCCCGGAGGACACACCTGGCCGGCGCGGGAGGGCCGTCGGCGCAGGGCGGGAGTCAGGGCAGGATGGGCCTGGCCCACCATTGTCTATTTGTATAAATAAAAACATTTTTAATTAGAAAACTCTACAGTACGCGTGGGGCTGGGCCTCCAGGCCCAGCTGGCTGGCCGTGGACTAGGCTGGGCCCACGGGGCTCGGGTGGGACACAGCGTCCTTCTGACAGCAGCATCGGGGCTCGGGTGGGCCGTGGAGTTGTCACAGCTGGTGGGCTTGGGGCCGGCGAGCAGCCGCCCCAGCCCACGGTGCCGCCTGTGCCGGCGGCTCCTTCATTCCCAGCGCCCAGGGCGGGAGGGCGGGGCTCACTCCTTCTCTCGCGTCCACTTGATCATGGTCTCTGGCGAGCGGTACAGGAAGATGAGCTTGGCATACAGCTCCTCCTCCAGCTCCAGCTCGCGAGTCTCCCGCACCAGGAAGATGTCCTGGCACAGCTTGAGGATGCGGTCCACGCAAGGCAGCTCTTCGAACATGATGGAGTGCGAGATCTCGCTGAAGAAGCCCCGCACAAACTTGCCGATGACCAGCACAATGGACACGTACAACCCCATGATCCTGCCAGAGGCAGAGAGTGAGGCCCGGCTGCCGCCTGAGCCACCCAGCCACGGGCCACCCAGATCTCCAGACTCACCCATAGCCGGCCAGGAAGCCAAGGCTGGGCGGGCTGACCTTGTCACTGAAGATGACCATGGGCAGCAAGTTGCAGTTGCTGTGGCAGTCCTGCATCTCGATGACCCACCACTCCAGGAAGCCGGCAGCCCCCGCTCCCCCTCGCTCCCTCCACAGCTGGATGCGCACACCGAGGTAGTCGGCTTCTTCCACTGGGTCAGAGCCAGGACGCTTGGAGCAGCCACGGGCCACGGCCCCATCCCCCCGGGGCCGAGATCCTGTCCCCTCCCCCAGCCCAACCCCCAGGCCCGGACACCCACACTCACTTGGCTGCAGCTGCTTCACAGGGTTGGCTTCTGGCCCATTGGGGGCCCGGATGTACTTGGGGAAAAGGTGGGGGATGACCCTGTGGTGGGGCCGGCAGGTCAGGGCCAGCTCACCCCCAGCCCCCCCCCAGCCCGCAGGGCCCTCACTCACACGGAGTGGTCAGACGTGCCGTCCAGCAGGCGGGCCAGCTGCTGGCGCTCTGTGCTGTTGGGGGCCAGCTCCAGGGTGTGCTTCTCGTTGGTGTACTCCACCGAGCCACCCTTGGCCAGGTCCCTGAGGCGAGGGCACAGCTGAGCCACTGCACGCGCTTGCCGTGAGCCCGCGGGGCCGCCCGGGTCCCCGGGCCGGGACCCACCTCTGGAAGTTCCAGGTGAAGCGCAGGGTGATGTCGGCTGTGCCGTTGTACAGCTCTCGTCTCATCTGGTCGCGGCTGGGCGGGCTGATGCGCCACAGCGCCCCCGAGCTGCCCTCGATCTGCGCCGTGACGATGTCCTCAGGGCTGTACTGGCTGATGAACTGCATGGCCAGCTGCGGCAGGGCGGGGAGGGGGGCCTCAGTGGGGGATGCGCCCCCCCCACCCCACCAGGCCACCGCCCGCCCCGCCCAGTGGAGGCCACGTAGGGGCCACTCACCGGGTGGGCGTCAAATTGTCGGCACAGCTCCTCATAAGCCTGGGGCGTGAAGGGCACGATGGAGGGCTGCTGGGCGCTCATGGTGAACAGGGGCTGGGGGGACAATGCGGCGAGCTGTGCACGGGGGCTGCACACGGGCCACGCGGGGTGAGGGGGAGCTGTGTACGGGGGCTACACACAGGCCATGCGGGGTGGGGGGGGAGAGCTGTGGACAGGGGCTGCACACGGGGTAGGGGGAGCTGTGGACAGGGGCCATGCGGGGGGTGGGGAGCTGTGCACAGAGGCTGCACACGGGGGGAGCCGTGGACACGGGCCACCCGGGGGTCTGCACATGGGGGCTCTACATGGTGGGGGGTGGCCCACATGAGGGTTTGTGCACAAGTGGCCTCGGGACAGCCTTACTCTGTCTCCCAGGCGGGGAGCTGACCGGGCTGGGAACCACCTACCTCGTAGCCCCCCAGCTTGAGGGTGACGGTGACGTCGATGGGCTGGTTGACCACGCCCACCACAGAGCGCACCAGAGACATGAAGAGCAGCGGGAACCAGATGATGGCGATGAGGAAGATGATGATGAGGCCGCCCATGCCGTACTTGACGATCTTCTTCTTCTTCTGCCCTTTGGGCTGCGGGTATTTCTAGGGGAGACACAGGTCACTCCCACCCCTCACAGGCCCGTGGTCTAAATCACAAGTCAGCATCTGCACAAACCCATAGTGTTGACGCAGGACAGACATACAGGTCGCTGAACTGCCCTGAAGTGCAGAAACAAACCCCGATGTGGTCAGGGGGCCCTGGATGAGGTGCTGGGAGCGTTCAGCAGGAATGGGCTCTTCAACCAAAGGGACTGGGACGCTGCACGTGCCTGGGAACACACGTGCCCCTTGCTGCACGTATAAAGTGTGGACTCAAGGTCAGAGCTTGAGGGGCTGGGGAGGTGGCTCAGTGGCAGAGCGCTTGCCTTGCATGCATGAGGCCTTGGGTTGGATTCCTCAGCTCCACATAAGCAAAAAGAAAAAAAGCCGGAAGTGGGGCTGTGGCTCAAGTGGTAGAGCGCTAGCCTTGAGCTGAAGAGCTGAGGGACAGCGCCCAGGCCCAGAGTTCAGGCCCCACGACCGGACCCAAAAAAAAAAAAGATCAGAGCTTGAGTTTAAACCTCAGCAAGACAGCCACACGGTGGCCTGGATTTGGCAGAAGTTGCAGACAGAACACCAAGAGCTTGAGCAAAATGCAGGCAAAACTGGAGGCAGCCACACATGGCAGAAACTGTGGCCTAGCTGAGCCGAGCCCCGGTGGCTGGCGTCTATTATAAGAGTTCCTGCTAGGAACTGACAGCCGGAGGCAGACATGGCCTCATGGCTAAAGGGTGGCCGCCGAGGAATAGGGGCCCTATTGGTAAGAATGCAGCGCCAGAGCAGTGCAGCTACTTGAAGGCGGGCTGCTCCTCCACATAGGCCCACAGCAGCTCTGCGACCGTGGACGGAGCACTGGTGGCTCACAGTTGCCACGGGGGGGGGGAGGAGTGGGGGGGTGGGCAGACGGCCTAGAGACCAGCCAGAGGTCGGGCACACCGGGGAGCACCGCCTGAGTGTGGAAAGGAGTGGAGCACTGACTGGCTGGGAGGGCGGCGGGCAGAGGCGGGAAGCAGACGAGAGAGTTCTTTTGTGGGACCAGCACAGACAGTGGCTGGTAGTGGGGCCAGAACCAGGCTTGCTTCGTGGAGTGATGCAAGTGTCCTAAGTTGGACTTGCGGTAGGTGCACAGCTGCGTCAATACACCAAAGCACCAAACTGCACTCGCAGTGAAGAACCAAAGCTCCTCCACCTCCACCAGGCTCTCCTCCCTCCCGCGCTTCTGTGAACCCCTCAGGAGACCCAGTGTCCCCCTGCCCCAGCCCAGAGGGGCTTCAGGAAGTTCCTCTCAGGATGCCAGCACCGTGGGGCCGCATCCCATGCCCTCAGTCCCACACCTACCTTCTCTGTCTCCCGGCTGCATTTGATGATGAAGATGTTGGCGTAGATGTCCTCCACACACATCCAGTTGGACAGGGACAGGGTGGTGTCTGTCCACACCCAGTCCATGACTGCCCTCAGCTCCACCAGGAATGGCACCAGCCGGAACCTGTCAAGGCCAGTTTCCTGTCAGGTGGGCCCTTCCTGGACCCAAGGCAACAGGCCTGCCGTCCTGGCCCCTCCCGCTGCGCCATGCCCAGGGAGCCCACGCTCACCCCTGGAAGAGGAAGAGGTTCACATGGTTGTACTTCTTGGTGAGGAAGTTGCCAAGGATGCGGGTCGGGTAGCCACACCGAATCTGGTAGGCGGACAGGGCGAAGTAGATGCACTTCACGAAGTACCACAGCTGGGCCACGGCGTTCTGGCGGAACATCCTGGGGGCGGGGCAGAGGCCTGGTTAGGGCGGAGCTGCAGAGCCCCACCAGTGCCACGCACAGCGAGTGCCCTGTGCCTGGACGGAGCGGGGCCCCGGGGCCTGGTTAGGGCGGAGCTGCAGAGCCCCACCAGTGCCACGCACAGCGAGTGCCCTGTGCCTGGACAGAGCGGGGCCCCGGGGGTAGGAAGCGCACCTCTCTGTGACAGCCGGCAGGATGAAGAACATCCAGAGGTGGATGGCCAGCACCAGGACCACCTGGAAGGCCAGCTTGCCCAGCACGGTCTTGCGCAGGTAGAGGGCGCGGTCGATGACCATGGTGCTGAACTGGATGAGCAGCATGACCAGGAAGGCCTCGGGCACCTGGTTGTCCGACAGTGAGGACGTGATGTCCGTGGCCGCCGAGTGCTTCTGTGGGGGGAGAGCTCTGGTCAGGGGGAGCGGAAGTGGGGGCCCCGCAGCGGCGCCTTCCACCCCTAGTCACGGGGCAGGCTGGCTCACCCCAAAGGCCCAGAAGCCAAAGATGATGATGATGAAGTCGACCACGTCTGCCAGGAACATGAGCACATACACATCGGTGGCCGCTCGGTACTTGGTGTGCAGAATGTCGTGGAAGAACTGCCGCAGGGGCTGGGACACGCTCTGGGCCCTGGGGGCGGGAAGCTGTGACCCCAGCGAAGTGCCCGCCCCCCTCCTTCCTCCCCTCCCCTCCCTCTCCCCCCTCCTCCCTCCTCCCCTCACTCACAGGTTCAGGCAGAAGCTCTGCAGCCGGCGCCCAGCTGCCTTCATTCTTTCTCGGCAGAGGCTTGGCTGCTTTCTTCCTGTGTCCTGTGTCCTCTCTTCCTCCTCCCTGTCGTCAGACTCTGTGGGAAAGGCCGTGCTGACTCAGTCCAGCAAGAGCTGCCACAGCTCCAGACCACCCCCAGGAGCAGGCATCACCCCGCTTCACAGACTGAGCACAGTGACTCCCCTCTGCTCACCACCTAGGGGTTAGCCCTGAGGTGGAGGAGCTGAGGCGGAGGGGCTGAGGGGAAGGAGCTGAGGGGGAGGTCTGAGGTGGAGGAGCTGAGCGGGAGGATGTTGGCATGATCCGGCCTCTGGTCCTCAGCTCCATCCAGACCTGAGAGCCTCCCTGTCCTATGGTCCGGCCATGCAGCTGGCCGCTCCCTCTCTTTCCCAGACCTGGGCGGGCCGCTTGCCCCAGAGCTAGCCACCTAGAAGGGAGCTGACGCCATATTGCTCCCGTCCTGGGGAGCTATGGCCCCTGTAAGGAACCTTGTAATAATCTTTCTCCTGTGGCTGCCCGCCTGGGGGGTTCCTCGCAGAGGTCAGCCCTGGAGGCAGCCGTGAGGGCCTCTTCCCCCGGAAGGTCAGAGGCTCATGGCCCTGCTCTTCCCCGTGCTGGGCTGCAGTGCTGTCTCCACCCTCCCGGGAACAGGGTTGTGTGCGGGGCCTCCGGGGCCGGCCGGGGTGGGGGGATGTACCGACGGCTGGGCTCTCCTGCCTCCCTCTGAAGCGCAGGCTCGGGTGCCTTGAGTCCTGGGCTCTGAGCTCCGCTTGAGGGCTCCCGTCTTTGGCTCCAATGCTCGCTTCTCCCTGGATGTTCGCGGTGGCCGCAGGCAGCCCCGGTCCCTCTGGATACTCTGTGCCCACCTCAGCCTGGGGTCCTGGCGGGGCGGCGGGCCTCTCCTCCGCCCCCGGGCCCTGCCCCCTGCTCCTGCTGTGCTCCTTGGAGAGGGGGTGCTCCTCATGGTCCCAGAGGCCGTAGCACTGTGGACGGAGCAGGGAGGACGGTGAGGCGGCGGCCTGGGCTCCCGGGGCCCCCACCAGCACCACCACAGCCCCGGCGCTCACCAGCAGCTGGGAGCGGTGGAAGAAGAGGGCCATGAGCTGCGCCAGGTCGTACTTGATGTAGCCATCCATCTTCTCCAGGCCCAGGATGCGGGGCGGGAAGAACGGCTTGCTCTCGTGGCGCCGCAGCACGGTGTGGCTGTTCCACGGGAAGAAGCCGAACTGGAACAGGTACTTGGCGACCACCACGACCTGTGGGGCCGGGCGCTCAGCACGGGGCCAGGCTCCCGGCCCCTCCGCAGCCGCCTCCTGCCCCCCGCAGCCCCCACCTCTGTGAAGACGATGGCCGTCATCCAGAAGCGCTTGCTGGGCCTGGGGATGGTCAGCATGGCCCACAGGAAGACCAGCACGGGCAGCACCAGCGACACGGCCGAGGCTGTGACCGTGTGGTTGAGGATGATGATGAAGTAGCAGAGCAGCTCTGAGTGTGCGGCCACGCACTGGTAGAGCGCCCGCAGCAGCTGCAGCGTCCGGCCCTGTGTGGCCTCGAACTGCTCTGCCTCCTCCAGTTCCGGGATGTGCAGACGCCTGGCGAGACCCGAGAGCTGGGGGCCTCAGGCATGGAGGCCCAGGTGGGCCTGCCGCCCCCTCCCCAGCTCTCCTCCTGCCCTGGCATCCCCCCTCACCAGCATCCCTCCCTCCCCAGGCCCCCCTACCCTGCCAGCATCCCTCCCTCCCCAGGCCCTCCCTCCCCAGGTCCCCCCTATTCTGCCAGGGTCCCTCCCTCCCCAGGTTTGTCCCCCAGCTCCGTCACCCCTGGGCTTCACCACCCCATCAACTGAAGCCTCGGCCTGTCCCTGGCTGCCTCCCCCCCCCCCTTGCCCCTCATGGCCGCACCTGTCCAGGAGCAGCTCACTGGCTGTGCGCGTGCGCGTGTGAGCATGGGCCAGCAGCTCCTGGGAACCCTGCAGGGGACCCCCAGCCTCGGGGTCCCCCGTGTCTGAGACAATTTCTTCGCTGCCGCTGCGTGAGTTGTAGCCGGTGCTCAGGGGGCTTCCCGTGTCATCTGTCATGCTGCTCAGCGGCTCCTCGGGCCCCAGCCCGCTGCGGGAGAGAGGGTCCCAGGTGGCCAGCCCTCAGGCTCAGGGGAGAGGCGTGAGGACGGGTGATCACACCCTGTGGCCAGGCACAGGTGCACGCCAGCTTCCCGGGCCCCACACCCACCTTGAGGCCGCGCTGGGCCCGTCGCGGCCCTCCAGGACGGTCTCAGCTTCCTCGATGTAAAGCTGATCCAGCACGCCCAGGTGCACCTCGCCGCCCTGCGGGGCACAGGGAGGTGCTCAGCACCGCAGACCCGGGGCCCACCCACGAGCCTGCCCTGCCCTGGCAACGCTCACCCGCAGGAGCTCCTGCGTGAGCAGGTAGCGCTCGGCCCGCAGCACGTCACTCATGGTGTGGTGGTGTCTCGTGAAGGCCAGCAGCCAGCGCGTCAGCCCGTCCACCGTGGCCTGCCCCAGCACCCACAGGAACTGCAGCGTGTTCAGCAGGCGCTGTAGCATGTGGCTCCGGCCTGCGGGGAGGGCACAGGGCTTTGGAGGGGAGGCCAGCCCGGACAGCCCCCCGCCCTGCAGCCCGTGCGCCCACCTACCTGCCGCCTCATCCTCCAGGGCCTCCGCCGGCTGCTCCTCCTGGCTGGGGCTGCCTCCTGGGAACGGGGGCCGGTCAGCAGCTGGCGGCCAGGCGGCTCCCTACCACAGCCCCTACCCCATCAGCTCACCCGCAGGCAGGTGTCCTGCCCGCTCCTGCCGCTGCCTGAGTACCGTCCGCGCATTGGTCACCCACGCCTGGTACGCCATCTGCAGGTCACGGAGCAGTTAGCACCCTCGTGAGCCGGTTCCGAGTCAAGCCCAGTTCCAAGGAAGGGGAATTAGGTGCAGCTGCCTGCCTGGTTGGGGGCTTGCACCTTCTTGAAACTCCGAGGGCTACGGCGGGACCCAGACATGCAGCCACCCAGCATGCCCTGGCCACTCGGGCCGGGACGCCGCTGTGGCCAACAAGCACACAGCCCTTCCTGAGCTGGGGGTACCTAGGGAGTCAGAGCTGGGACTTTGGGAGGCAGAAGCGGGAGCCGGTGGAGATCCCTTCCCTGCCGCGTGGCTTTCCAGGAGGCTGGAGCCCCCTGGGGTCTGACCTTCCCACTGCCTGGCACGGGAGGGCTCAGGCAGAGCACACGCACCTGGAAGGCACTCTGGGCTGAGGGCCTGGGGTCCTCGGGAGGGGCCTCCTCTTCCTCCTCACTATCCGACTCAAACAGGAAGTAGTCCCCGGAGTGGATGACTGCAGACAGAGTGGGGGTGAGAGCTGGACCCCACGACCGGGCGAAATTCTGACGAGCCTGGTTCCTTTTCGGTGTGGGGTCGGCCCCGGCAGAGCCCGCGTGCCAGCCCAGGTGCCCTTCACCCGCTCCCCCCCACGCGGCCTCGCCCAGTGTCATCTCCCCTGGGCCCCCACGCAGGAGGATCACGAGGACAAGGCGTGAACGGGACACAGGCCAGACGGGACAAGAAGCCGTGAGGTGAGGCGAGAGCGGGGTGGCAGTGGGGCGGAGAGTGGCCTAGCCGAGTACCTGTGGCGTGGTCCAGCCAGGGGCGCCACCATTGTCTGCGTGGCAGGGAGGAGCCCCCGGGGCTGACAGGCCCTGTGGAGGGGTGGGGCAGGCGTGAGGCTACAGGAGGGGCTGGGGACAGAGACAAACACGGAGCTCCAACGCTGACAGGGTGCCGTGCCGTGACGCAGGGCTGGGCCCGGGCCGAGAGCGAAGGCAGACAGGCACGGGGCCAACAGCCAGCAGCCCGCTGGGGCGGAGACCACCTGACGAGGACAGGGGGGCGGGAGCCCCGGGGACGTCACGCGGGACACATGCAGGACACATGCAGGCTCCGGAAGGCAGAGACCACACCCACCTGGCTCCTGGTAGGGCTCCTCGGCCTCCGGGGACCGGGGTCGGCCGCGGCCCGCGCGGCCCTGTCTGTACTTCTCCTGCTTGGCACGGATGCGCTTCATCCTACGAGGGGGAGAGGGCTGAGCGCCAGGCGGCCTGCCAGCGGCCCGCGGCTGCGGCCCGCGGCTGCGGCCCGGCCCCGAGGGCACCTACTGTCTCTTCAGCTGGGCCAGGGACTTCTCTTCCGTCTTGCGGTGGAAGTCGATGCTCTTGAGGTTGGCCGCATTGTAGAGGGCAAAGCCCCTGCGGAAGAGAGTGAGGCCCAGACCTCAGGTCCGGCCCCACGGGCCTCCTCTTGCCTGTGGGCTTGGCCAGGCCCACCACCCTGCCCGGGCATGCATGCTTGGGCCTCCTGCTTCTACAGAAGGGCCCTGGGGCACACTCTGGGAGATTCCTGTTCCCTCCATTCTCCTAGGCACAAAGCCTGCCCGGGGGGATGCTCACACCCAGGGCCGGGCCCTGGGCCTAAGCTCAGCATGGTAAGCTGGCTCCCTGTGACACCTTATGGGGGCCGTGGCCCAGCGCAGCCCCTTCCGTTGGGATCAGCATGTGGTGGAGCCGGCGGGCCGAGGGCCCTGCAGCTCCCTCTCAGGGAGTGGAGATGCTACTCCACGGGAGCCCGGGGCCAGGGCCTGGCCAACCTGGAGGCCTGCAGGGCCGTGGCCTGCAGGTCCACGCTGACGTGCTGGAAGTAGTGGCTGAGGAACACGCGGCGCTGAAGCAGCAGGAAGAAGAAGCAGACGCTGTCCCAGATGATGCCCGCCTCCTCCACGGGCAGCAGGCAGTCCTTGTCCCTGCCCATCACCTCTTTGGCTGTGGGGGAGGGGCCGGCGTGGGCAGGGTCAGGGCCAGAGCGCCGGGGTCCCCGTGCCCCTCCGCCGGCCCACAGGCCTCACCCACTCACGGTCGTAGTAGCCTTTGACGGTGCACACCAGGCTGAAAAGCTGGATCACCCAGCAGAAGGCGCTCTGCATTTGCTCCACAAAGACACAGGACAGGAGCTGGGGGCGGGTGGGCGAGGAGTCAAGCCTGGCTCCTGGGGTGGGACTCAGGGGAAGGGGGCGGGGGGGGGCGCTCACCGAGAGCATGTTCTTGGAGATGATGACCGTGACATTGTACAGGATGAGGCAGTCCCACAGCACGAGCTGGGCCCGTGTGTCCTTCTGCAGCAGCGCGGTCCCGAAGAGCAGCAGGTAGAAGCAGGCCAGCAGGTAGCCCATCCCGAAGATGCTGATGCGGGTGGCCCCCGTGACAAACACCACCACGAGCACGAACCAGAAGAGGTAGCGGAACACGGCCACCTTCAGCATGTCCAGGTAGGACCTGTGGACAGAGCTGTCAGAGGCCACCCGGCGCCCCGGCCGCCCCTCCCGAAGGGCCCGGCACCCACCTGCAGTGGATGAAGTTGGGCACGGGGTTGGGCTCCCCCTGCAGCAGCGGCAGCTGGTCGGTGTTGCGCCCAGCCATGCCCCGCCACTCCTCGGTGCGCTCGGCCGCGAACACCTGCCACTGCTGGGATGCGCAGAGCAGCAGGAGGAAGTCACCTGTGGGACGCAGGGCGGCCGTCGGCGGGAGCCACAGGACAGGACACAGGGCCTGTGTCTGCCTGGGGGACCCCCGAGCGGCCTCTGTGTGGGGCAGGGCCGTGTGCACGCACCACGTCTGCATGCTTGCTAGAGCACGGCGCACACATGGGGCGCATGCTTGTGTGGGTGAGCCGGCCCAGCCCAGCTCCATCTGACTGTGCTCGGAGCCCACCCTCCGCAGGAAGCCCGCCAGCGCAGGCCCTGCATCCCCCCTCCCCCATCCTGTGGTAGCCCCAGGTGGGCGGGCGCTGTGCTGGGGTCACTCACTGATGAGATTGGTGGAGTTGGGGGCTCTGAAGAAGTCAGGCAGGTACAGCCACTTGATGAGGGCGGAGTTCATGGGGATGGCCTGGCTCCAGCGCCACGGGTAGTCTGTGGGACGGAGGAGTGTCAGGACGGCCCAGGACCCGAGGCCAAAGCCACAAGATGGAGTGACAGAACACAGCAATTGTGCTGGACGCCCCCCCCCCCCGGGTCTGCCTGGGTCCAAACGCCTGAGTAAGTGGGCAATGTCGGAGGAGAAAAAGGACTTCAACCCAGTCTCCAGGTTCCCCTCCACAACAGGCCTAACCAACAAGGGGAAAAGTAATAGCTGCAGAGAGACAGCCTGGGACCCAGCTCGACCCCAGTGGAGGCCACGGCCACCTGCGTGGAGCGGAGCTGGCAGGGGTGCCTGGCGTGGCCAAGGGGGCACCTTATTGGGGTCCACAGGGACGGCACTAAAAAAGCCGTCCAGAGCTCCCCAGGGAGCTGAGGGGTCCCTACAGATGGCACCAGGGACAGGCCACAGCGCAGGGCCGGAGATGGCACGTGCCGAGCGCTTCACTGCCCGGTCGGGAGCCCCGCACCGCGCTCCCTCCCTCCTGGCATCATTGCCGGGCCGTGGACGCGGCTGGTACGAAGGGACACGGGTGAAGAGCACCTGGGGGCCCACAGCCCACAACTCCGACACCTTCTGTTAAAAAGACAGGTCCACAGCCGGGCGCAGGTGGCTCACGCCTGTCATCCTAGCTACTCAGGAGGCTGAGAGCTGAGGACCTCAGGTCAAAGCCAGCCCGGGCAGGAAAGTCTGTGAGACTCTTATCTCTAATAAACCACTAGAAAACCAGAAGTGGTGCTGTGGCTCAAGGGGTAGAGTGCTAGCACTGAGCATGAAGATCAGGGACAGTGCCCAGGCCCCAAGTTCAAGCCCCAGGACTGGCACCAAAAAGAAGAGGAGGAAGGGGAGGGGGAGGGGGAGGAGGAAGAGATGACGAGAACCAGAGGCAAGGAGACGTCCAAGGGGCCAGGCCCTGTCCCAGAGTGACATATGCTGGGGCGCAGCCAACAACGGCCCGGAGGACACCGCGGGGTGGCGAGAGCGCATGTGCTGCCTGGCGTGGGCCTGGAGGACCAAGCTAAGCGGAGGCTGGTGGAGGGGAACAGACCTTCGTGCAGACAGACGACACACACATGCAGCCACGCTGCCTCACGGGCCTGCACAGGCGGAGGCACTCCCAGCCCCAGCCACGGCCTGCTCACCGACGCACAGGGCGGGCGGCATGCCCAGGCACAGCAGGTACTGGTAGAGCAGGAAGAGGGTGAGGAACAGGCAGTAGTTGGGCCAGAGGCGGGCGATGGCCCCCCGGCGCCGGCGGGTCAGGATGGTCACCAGCCAGCAGCCGTGCAGGATGACCATGAAGTCCATGCGCTGACCGATCACATTCACAGACATGAGGAAGCAGATCTGGACGGAAGAGGGGAGACGCGGAGGGGCGTGATGCAGGGCCCCGGGCTTGGGAGGACCCCCAGAGATGCACGCCGGGGGCAGCTCCCGTCTCGTGCAGGGCACCCTGGGGCCCACACCCCGGCTTGGGAGGACCCCCAGAGATGCACGCCGGGGGCAGCTCCCGTCTCGTGCAGGGCACCCTGGGGCCCATACCCCGGCTTGGGAGGACCCCCAGAGATGCACGCCGGGGGCAGCTCCCGTCTCGTGCAGGGCACCCTGGGGGCCCACACCCCGGCTTGGGAGGACCCAACCTGCTCTCCCAGGAGGGCTGTCAAAGCTAGATGTGTCTCCACCACGCTTGGAGCAAGCAGGCTCAGGCAGTGGACTCTTAAGACACTGGACAGCCTCACCCGTCTCCTGATGGGAAGGCCCAGCCTCCCTCGCCTTCCTGGGTACCACAGCCTCGCTTCCATCCTGGAGAGCCCCCTCGAGGCCTCCCAGCGCAGCCCGTGCCCACGCGGCCCCTCGGCCCTCGAGTAGCCTGCCCCGCGGGGGAACGAGGTGTGGACGCTCCGTCTCACCTCCAGCCCAAACTTGTAGAAGAAGAAGTTGATGAAGTACTTGAGGCAGCTGAGCAGGTCCTGGTCTAGCTGCTGGCGGCTGCCGTCGGCACACACGGCCTGGGCGGGCAGCGGGACCTGCTGGTGCTGCCGGCGGTAGTGTTCCTGGCGCCGGTACACCATGGCCTCAAACACGAGCAGCAGCAGCACCTGCAGGTGATTCTGCAGGGGAAGGGGTTCAGGAGCCGTCACGGGGACCCTCGGGAAGTCTCCGGGACGGACCGCCTGGCTGCCAACCCCTCAGCTCACCTGGATGTAGCCCAGGTTGGGGAAGCCCTTCCGCACCCCAAACCAATTGGCCGGGTCGACGGGCCCGCGGTACAGCAAGGACTGCTTGATCTCCACGGCCAGCAGGTTGGTGCTGTTGGGGAGGGGCTGTTGGAGAGGGGTGGGCGTCAGCACTCGCTCTGGGGTTGCCAGCGCTTCCCAGATCAGCGCCAGGCAGACACAGTAGCTGACCCAGTCAGGCGGACAGGACTGGCAGCCGGAGCCACCCTAACAGGGAGCTGGATGTTTGGGAAACAGCCAGTGCCGGGGGGGAAGAGAGATGCCCAGGAAGAGGAGGACAGTGGAGCAGAGAAAGCCCCGGATGGGGCCGCACGGAGCGCCTTTCCCGGCCCCAGGCCTGGCCCCGAGGTCCCTTCCCTCCCACTGCGCTCACAGTCCAGGCCCCACGGGCAGGGTGGCCCCCCCCAGAGCCCGCACCTGGCTGCAGTTGCTGGAGTACTCGTGGGGGTTGACGACCTTGAGCTGGTAGAGCATCTTGCACACGATGATGATGCAGGTCCACACGGTGGACAGGCAGGAGGCCATGGGCCGGAAGCGGGGGTAGGGCGTGGCGAAGGCCCACAGCACCACCAGCAGCAGGTTCATCACCGACACCTGCGTGGGGGGAGGCGGCGGGCAGCGGGGGCCAGCAGCGCCCAGAGCGCGACTCGAGGGACGCCCGGCCACCCGCGCTCACCTCCCGCAGCGCCACCCAGACGGTGTACAGGGCCACCAGCTTGAAGACGTGCAGCTCCAGCAGACGGCGCACGAACACTTGCACGCGAGAGAGGACGTCCGAGAAGCTGGCCGCAAGGTCCAGCAGCCGCTCGGCCACCAGGCCCCACTTGCTGACTGAACCTGTTGCAGGAAGTGAGGGGGCATGAGGGGGATGGGGGGATGGTGAAGGGGGGATGGT
>NW_012267234.1:20251718-20252285 GCF_000151885.1 Dipodomys ordii
GAGAACTCACAGGCCCAGCTGTGGCTCCAGCCTCTGGGTCCACTCAGCCCCACCCGTGAGAACTCACACGCCCAGCTGTGGCTCCAGCCTCTGGGAACACATCTGTTCCAGAGGGTGGAGGCAGGCAGTCCTGAGCTCAGGGACGGGAGTGGGCTCCCTCAGAGCGAACTGACAGGGAAAGGGGCTTCCAAACCCAGTCTGGGACCAGGGAAGAGAGAGCAACAGTGCCCACGCCAGGCAGAAGACGCCGTGCAGCACTACCAGCCACGGGTAGGGCCTGCACCCCATCCCAAGCCACCCCAACGTACAGTTCCACCCAGGAGCCTCCTCCGGGACCCAGAGGTCTCCACCAGCACAGCGCTCCCCTCCCTCCACACCGTGGCCCAGCTCCGCCCCGGGGCCCTGGGGTCACGGTGCCTTCTTTCCACTTCTATCAGCTCGACTCCCTTAAATCTAAACTTTTCAACAATCATACATTTTCATAAAGAAGAAAACCAATGTGGCCGGCCCAGGGGCGGGGGAGAGATGCAGGTGCGGCAAACCCTTCCGTGGCCTAGGGGCGGGGGG
>NW_012267234.1:20253628-20253945 GCF_000151885.1 Dipodomys ordii
AACTCTGGGCCTGGGCACTGTCCCTCAGCTCTTCAGCTCAAGGCTAGCGCTCTACCACTTGAGCCACAGTGCCACTTCCGGCTTTTTTTCTTTTTATGTGGTGCTGAGGAATCGAACCCAGGGCCTCAGGATGCAAGGCAAGCGCTCTACCACTGAGCCACCTTCCCAGCCCCAAATAAGACTTATTTTAAGGCCGGGTGGACACTCAGACGTAGAAGGTGGGGAGCAGCCTTGAACACAGGCCCCCGTGGAGCAGCCTTGAACACAGGCCCCGTGGAGCAGCCTTGAACACAGGCCCCCGTGGAGCAGCCTTGAAC
>NW_012267234.1:20254023-20255218 GCF_000151885.1 Dipodomys ordii
GGAGCAGCCTTGAACACAGGCCCCCGTGGAGCAGCCTTGAACACAGGCCCCCGTGGAGCAGCCTTGAACACAGGCCCCCGTGGAGCAGCCTTGAACACAGGCCCCCGTGGTCAGTCCCTACAGAGCCTGTATGTAGGGCTGGGGGAGGGAAGAAGGGTGGGGTACTTTACCCTCCCCCACTGCTGTGTGCACCCCAGTGAGTCAAGAAGTGGGTTGGGGGCGGCAGCCCTGCAGTGACCCTGGCCAGGAGAGGCCCGAGTCCACTTCTCAGCCAGAAGCCCCTGTGATGACCAGCCGTGCGAGGTGGGCCTCCCCCACGCAGGCCTCCCCGCCCCGCGCCCGGCGGCTGCTCCCTCTCATTCAGATGGACAAATGGATGCAGAGAACCCGCGGAGCACGTCCACGGCCCGGGCGCCCACCTTCCCCTTCATCTCCACAGCTCGAGCTGGCTGACGGGGACGCCTGTCCTGCGGACACTGGGAGGCCGGGCCACCCGGCCCGGCAGCCTCCGTCCCTGAGCCGCTGGGTGACCCCGTGGGGCTGGCCAGCTTGGTGGAGGGCAGGGGCTCAGCTGAGAAAACAGATGGATGGAAGGGGAAACAGGAAGTGGCCGGGGCAGGTCCCTTTGGCAGCCAGTCAGGGCCTCACTGGCCTGGACACTGGAGGTCCGCAGACCCTGCCCAGCCGGCCCTGCCCTCCCCCAGCCCAGGAAGCAGCAGCAGCCCCACCTCCCACGACCACACCCCGCCCTCCGGGCAGAGGCGCCAGGCCGAGGCCGGCTCCAGACCTCTCCAGGGTCTGTTGGCAGACGTGCCAGGCTGGGCCGGGCTGCCAGCGTACGGGAGGCTCGTTTGACTCAACGGTGTGCACATGACTGCAGGAGCCCCCCACCCCCCGTGCATTTGCCCCACGCTGGAAGGAGGTGAAGGGGAGTGGGGCTCAGAGCCGCAGCCCACGCTGGCCTCAGCAGCGGAGGAACCGAGGAGCCACACGCCTGCCACTCGCCAGGCCCCGGCCCAGCTCCTGAGCCGTAGCCCCAGGGGCAAGCCTCTGCCTCGGCAGAGCCCTGGGCTGGGGTTCTGCTCACGGAGCTGAGCAGCAGGAGGTCTTAATGCTGCTAGGCAGAGCCCAAGGCTGCCAGGACCACAGGGGCTCGGGTGGGGGCGGGCAGGGTGGGATGGGAGGGGCTAGGAGG
>NW_012267234.1:20255268-20262033 GCF_000151885.1 Dipodomys ordii
TTGAGGGGGAGGGAAGGACGGGGAGGGGGGAGGAGGGGCCGTGAGGGGGAGGGAGGGATGGTGGGGGGCATGAGGGGAAGGGGGAGGACAGTGAGGGAGACCAGCCTCCAGGCCCACAGCAGGATTGGCATGGGAGACCCAGGCCAGGGCTGGGGCTGGCGGCGGCTCCCTCACCCTCAGCGGCCTGTGAGGTGTGGAGGGGGCCATCCTCCCTGAAGGCCAGCTCCTCTTCCTGCTGCAGCAGAGGGGTCTCACTCACAGTGTCCTGCCTGGACAAGAGTCCAGAGCCAGCGGTCACTGCCAGCCTGCCCCAGCCTCCTCCTCCTCCTTCACACGCCGCCCCCCCCCCGTGCCCGCCGAGCTCCCCACGCGGGGGCCAGGATGGCTGCATGGGCCCCGGACGTGGCAGGGCCTTTGCCTAGACCGAGTGGTCCCTGAGCCCGGGCCCCGCACCCGGCCCACGCCATCTAATGCCCCTGACCCCCACAGGGCCATGTGGAAGGCAGAAGCTACGGTCAGGCTCTGAACCTCCCTCGTGGCCCGGGACCGCACCTGCGGGCCCAGCGTGCGCGCCGGGTGCCGGGCGGGGACACATGCTCCAGGTCGGTGAGCTGCATGAAGGGCCGGTGGAAGTAGTGCAGCTGCAGGATGCAGGCCAGCAGGAAGAAGCCAGGGATGAGGATGCTGGAGAAGAGCTCCGACACACTGAACTGCTCCAGGCCCAGGTCCCCCAGCCTGGCGGGAGAGGCCTGTCAGTGCCCTGGCCAGCCGGACCCAGGGTCCACCGCGGCCGCGGCGGGCGGAAGGGTGCGGGCGTGCCGGGGCCTGGACCCACTGCTCATCCGTGAAGCCGGTCAGGTTGCGCCAGTAAGCGGGGAAGTCCTGGAACTGGAAGGTGTACACGGCGATGAGCACCAGCATGGTGTAGGCCACCACGAGCCACCAGAACACGCGCAGCAGCTTCCGCCACAGGCTGTAGTAGACCTGCGGGTGGGGGACTGTGAGCCGGGGC
This sequence comes from Dipodomys ordii, assembly GCF_000151885.1. Taxonomy (NCBI): domain Eukaryota; kingdom Metazoa; phylum Chordata; class Mammalia; order Rodentia; family Heteromyidae; genus Dipodomys; species Dipodomys ordii. The sequence continues at coordinate 20,256,281 of NW_012267234.1, forward strand.
GTGGGGGGCTGCGCCTCAGCCCACCGCCGGCCCGGTGCGGCCCACCAGGCACCTGGAACAAGGTGAGGCACAGGAGGAAGAGGAACATGTAGACGATCTTGTAGACCACCAGGCGGCCGGCGAAGCTGACCACGATGAACATGCCGGCACACACGTAGATCCAGTACTTGGCGTAGATGCCCGTGACCAGCTCCCCCAGGCTCCGGAGCAGTATCTGCATCCGCGTGGGCTCTGGGGGCCGGGCCGGAGGAAGAGGATGGCCTCGGGCGACCAGGGGCCCCTGCCGGCCACCCGCCTCGGCCCGCCTCTCACCTGTGTCGGCCACCGTGACCTCTAACAGCGCGGCGGCCGGCTTCGCCCTCTTCAGCAGCTTCTCCTTCACAAACTGGCGCAGCAGGAGCCAGAAGGTCAGCATGTAGAGCAGCTGCAACAAGTACAGGGGGCTTCCAGGACCCAGGCCTCACCTAAGAGCCCGGCCCAGCGACCGGGCACCATGGAGGACCTCGCTGGGCTGACCCACACTCACCCAGTCACCTCTGTACACAGACTCACACATGGGACGGGCACATACACGGTCATGTCTGACACACTCATATAGATGAGCACAAGCTCACATGAAATGATGCACATGAGGTTACAGGTTCTCACATTCAGTCTCATCACAGAGACGCACACACACGTACATTAAAACACTCTTAAGTGTGCAAAGAGGCTCCCCAGTCTCACAATGGAATAATTACAGTCAGTGGGCCTGGTGGCAGACACAAAGGCGCTGGTATTCTCCTGTCTTTCCTGGGGACATCCCTCTCCAGGTGGCCTGGACACCCTGACCTGGCACAAGCGCCAGAGACCGGGGCAGCACACACGCTGTGATGCACACGGTACTTCATCCCAGAGGACACAGCGCTGGCCCCCAGAGTGCAGCAACGTTCAGCACACCAGAACACCAATGTCTGCGTGGCTGTGGGGCCTGCCGGGACTCTGTACCACAGGTGACCGCCGGACAGAGCTTACTCGCCTGGAGCTTCTACCCACCGAGCGAGCAGGTCAGCAGCAGACCTCAGCTCAGGTGCACCATCCGACGTAGCGACGTACGTACCATGGCGCCGAGGTCCAGGCAGGGGTAGCGAGTGTCCTGCAGCCCCAGCTGGTGGAGGCTGACGGGGCCCAGGGTGGTGGGCAGCTCGGGACGCAGCTTCATGGCCCACACGTAGCGCAGGCAGCAGAGCGTCAGCCCGTAGAGCAGGAGGAAGGGCGCGCACAGCATGGCAAGCTGTTGACGGCTGCGCACCGTCCAGATGAGGCAGGCCCAGAGCAGCAGCACAAAGGTCAGCCAGCTGTGGTAGGTGATGCTCCACACCTGGGCGGAAGGGCATGGGCAGGGGCTGCCTAGGGTGCCCGGTCCAGCTCCCCGGCCCACCAACGCAGACAGGTCCTAGTGAGGCACGCATGCACGCATGCACGTGTGCACACACACACACACGCGCGCGCGCACACACATGCACACAGCTCTCTGTGCAGCAGTCGGAGCCCATGTCTGCTGGACGGATGCTGGGCCTGTCTCCAGCCCCGCCCCACCCCCTCCCAGCGCACTGCCCCTCGGGAACCTCGGGGGACCTCGGGGAGCCTCGGGGGACCTCGGGGGACCTCGGGGAGCCTCGGGGGGGACCTGGGAGACCTTGGGGAGCCTCGGGGGACCTCAGGGGACCTCGAGGAGCCTCGGGGAGCCTCAGGGACCTCGGGGAGCCTCGGGGGACCTTGGGGACCCGGGGAACCTCGGGGCCCCAGGCCCCCCTCTCACCATCATGGCAATGAGGGCGCACACGTAGCTCTGGTTCATGATGAGGTGGCCCAGGCCGTGCAGTGGCGACGTCTCTCTTGGCTGAGCCAGCCTGGGGTGCACTAGGGGCGGGGCAGAGGCTGGCACCTGGGGGTCCACTCCCACAGCCCACGAGGCCCCACGGTGCTGCCCGAGAGCAGTGTGGCCCAGCGCACGGCCAGGGCGGAGCACGGGGCAGGAAACAGCCCTGCTGTCTGCGCTTTACAAGGCCCTGAAGGGCCAGGATACACAGGAGCATCCTACCCCCTTCCCAGGGAGGGCCGTGACCACGTACACTTCAACAGAGGACAAATCCCACAACAGAGAACAAAGCTCACAGTGAGGAGAGAAACCCAGGCACCCGTCCCAGCCCTCTCCACGGCACTGTGGAGTAACAGCCTCCCGCGGCTGCTTCTCCCGGGGCCACGTGGTCCAGGGGATGCTGGAGCCCCTCCGCGTGTGCCGGGAGCAGCTACATGGCTGCAGATGGCCTCGAGGGCACAGCATGAGAAGGTTAGAGGGTGCAGAGGACCTGGCGGCCACTGGGGGGCAGCACCAGCCCTGCCCACAGGTGGAGAGGGATCCAGACACCCTGGCTTCAAGAGCGCCTACTCACCGGGGCGCTGCCGGATGGGGCTCTGGCCGGTCAGGTCGTGCACAATGCAGTTGCTGGTGTCGGGCCCCGTGGATGTGGGCACTGGGCACTGTGAGGAGAGGTGGGTGAGCGGGCCGCCGCAGGTGGCTGGCACACCCCCTTGGCCACTTGCTCACCTGCGTGGCCTCCCCATCTCCAGCGGCAGCGCCGGGCTGGCCCTGGGTCCCCCGCTCCAGCTGATCCAGCTCCAGCTCATGTTGCTCATCCTCGCTGGCCACTTCCTTCCTCTGCAAGTCATGGCCCCGAGCTCAGCCCACACCTCCAGCAGGCTGCGCAGACCCCGGCATGCGAGGCAGGGTAAGAGGTGCTCACCTGGTCCAAGGGGCGACGCCGACGGAGCTTCAGGAGCGAGGTGACCGTGTAGTAGAGCAGCAGCAGGATGCCGGGGCTCACGTAGTCCGGCCAGTCGTGGCTGGTGTTCAGCACCAGGGCATTGGGACTGGAACAGTTGGTGGGACCCACAAAGTCCTTGAGACCGAACAACCTGCCCAGAGAGGGCATGTCACTGACCACAGGCCCCAGAGATGGTGCAGCCAAGACTCGGACAGGCCAGGGCAGGCCTGAGGCGGTTCGGGAGCCCTCACCTGGCACAGAGGTCGTCCGGCGGGAGGAGAGCCTGTGCAATGGGCATCTGGTAGCAGTAGAGGCAGAGGAGATGGCCGGCACTGAAGCAGCTCACCATGACGCAGAGAGCGCTGAAGCCCAGCGGGCTGATGGGAAAGTGGCAGGCCCACCAGGTGCAGACGGCCAGGAAGAGCAGCAGGTAGACGCTAGAGAAGGCCGAGGGTTGGGCGATACCTGCAGGGCGGAGGCGAGGTACGCTGGCGTCCACCAGCCAACGGCCAGCGGGGAGGGAGCGCAGGGAGCGGCCCCAGCACTGGCCAGCCCAGGATCCCCGCCCCCGCCCACCCCTCAGGTACCTGCCAGCGCCAGCAGTGTGATGGCCAGCATCCGCCCGGCGGCCACCAGCAGCCAGTGCGCGGTGATCCAGAACCGGGGGGCGAGCCACAGCCTGCGCCTGGGTCCCGCTGCAGAGGCCTCCTGTGGGCCTGCCGGGGGCTCACCATCCCCCTCCACCTCCTCAGTGTCCTGCTGGTGTCATGGGAGGGGCAGGGAGGGCGGTCAGGGGAGGGGAGGGTCATCAGGGGCGGGGAGGGGAGGGGTCAGGGGAGGGAAGGGGAGGGGTCAGAGGAGGGGGGTCAGGGGAGGGGTGGGGGTCAGGAGAGGGGGGTCAGGCGTGTGGTCCGCTGCCCCACCTCACCTGCCCCTACAAAATCAATGGGCCTACAACTGCCCCAAGCACTGGCCAGCTGTCTTCCACCGGAAGTCAGCCCGCATAGCCTCCTTCCTCCTTCCAGCTCTGCCTGCGGCCTTCCTGGGGGTGCTTGGCCCAGCCCACCGGCCACTGTCCTGCCAAGACCTGGCACACACGGTGCAGGCTAGCCCCAGGGGACAGGGCAGCCACAGATTCTCAAATCTGTCCCCAAAGCAGCTCCTAGATGGGCATTTTTAGGAGGACGGAGGGAAGTAGCGGGTTGTGCGCTCTGCACACGCGTCGGGCGTGCGCGCCACGTGCACTGTAGTTTACAGGGCATTTTTAGACTTGCCACCCAGCTGGGGGCCGGGGGCCGCGTGCGGGGCCCCCAGCTGCTCTGCCCTTCCCCACCCCTCAGACAACGCAGCCACACGCAGGGCACAGCTTCCCGCCCTTGCCAGCAGGATGGAGGAGGCCAACTGCTTAGGAGGAAGTCAGCCGTTACCTGGGGCTGGCCTGGACCCGACGGGACCCACCTCCCCTGGCCCTGACAGAGGGTTCCCAGAACAGAACTTTCTATTTCCCCGAACCCGGGGAAGGCCAGGGCATGGTGGAAAAGAACAGGAACTTCTCAGCTGTGCTGGCTCTGGCCGGGGGCTGGCAGCCCAGGCCCAGCTGGGCCCTGCACAGAGAGGATGCAGGTGCCCAGGCTGAGTGCGCACACTCGGCGCCAGGCGGCCCAGGCCCCGCGGCGAAGTCGGGGTGGAGGCCGGCAGGTCTGGCCTCAGGCTGGGGCTGGGGCAGGGGGCGAGGCCTGGGGACCACAGAGGCAGCGAAGAGGGAGGCCAGACCTGGAGACTGGAGGGCGGAGCCCTGAGCATGGAGGCAGTGGGAACAGCAAGGCTAAGGCCATGCCCGCTGGGACCGAAGACAGGAGGCCGTGTGCCCTCGCCCACAGCCAAGCAGCCGTGACAAACACATGACTCCAGGCCTGGGCAATGTCCCCGAGAAGTCCGTGACAAAGGTGTGACTGCAGGCGTGGGAAGATCAGGGCAGCGCCCGAGAGTCGGGGCCTCCGAGGCCACCCTGCGGCGGGCACCTGCTCTGTGCCCTCCGCCAGCCTCCTCCCCTCTCTGGACGGAACGCAAGGCCCAGCAAGCGTCAGCTGTGGATAACGCACGCTGGGGCCCGGGGCCTGGGCCAGGACACCTGGACTGTCGTAAATCCTGGGGCAGCCCTAGCCACCAGCGCTGGCAGGCCGAGGCTGGGGTGGGGCTGGAGGCACAGCTTACAGGCAGGGCTAGAGGGCACCAAGGGCACAGCCCAGGGCACACACCCCGTGCCTGTGGTGCTGGGCTCGGTGGCCCAGCAGTGAGGTTGGGCCCTGCCTGGTCCTCAGGGCCGTGGCTCTGCTGTGGCCCCCGGCACCTGTCCTGCCTTCCAGCTGAGCTAATCCCCGAGCGACATTTCCCACAAGCAGTCATCATGGCTCCCCTGGCTGATTCTGCCCAGGGCCAGAGCCCTAGCAGGAACTGGTCTCAAGAGTAAATAACGGGCTGGGAGTGTGGCTTAGGGAGAGTGCTCGCCTCGCATGCACGGCGTCCTCAGCACCGCATGCATAGAAGAAGCCGGAAGTGGTGCTGTGGCTCATGGTAGAGTGCTAGCCTTGAGCCAAAGCAGCTCAGGCCCTGAGTTCAAGACCCAGGATTGACAAAAAAGAAAAAAAAGAGTAACCACATGGTTGGGGCCCAGGAATGGACCAGAACGCTCGCTTTCCTCCTGCATCCCTCTTCAAACCCAGCATATAAGCACCACCAGGACTATTCGCGAGTGCTTGAAGAGAGAGGCTTAAAGCAGCCCTGAGAGCTGCCTCCGCCCAGTGCTGCCGCTCACCGAGCCTCCGCCCAGTGTCACCACGCCTCTGCCCAGTGTCACCGAGCCTCTGCCCACTGTCACCACGCCTCTGCCCAGTGTCACCACGCCTCTGCCCAGTGTCACCGAGCCTCTGCCCAGTGTCAGCACGC
>NW_012267234.1:20262083-20269479 GCF_000151885.1 Dipodomys ordii
CCCCCTCGGGCCCACACCAGCGCCCCCCGGCCCCACGCCAGCACCCCCCGGCCTCACACCAGTGCCGGCTCGTTCCAAGCACACTGATGGTGCCCTTGCTGTGCCCTTGCCCAGTGGTGTGCTGGGCAGGCCAGAGGAGAGAGGTCAGGTGCAGGAGGCCTAGAGAGGCAGCCATGCTTTGCCCCTGAAGGCAGGCTGCCAGCTGCCCGCTGGAGGCAACATGGGGACACAAAGATGTTCAGAGGGGACAGAGCCCAGCCCTGCCTGGACAGCACCCGGGCTGTGACCTCACAGGAAATGCCTTTCCTGAACTAGCAACAATGGGGGTCAGTGGAGACAGGAAGAGCCCCGCAGCCAGGACCGTTAACCCTTCACAGACCCGCACTTCCCACCTGAGCACCACGCTCAGGTGTCTACACTCCACTCCCAGCTCCTCCACACGCACGGCCACTCACCGCCCACTCCCGTTACCTGCAGGGAGACGGGCTGTGAAGTCTGGACAGCCAGGTCCCAGGAAGATGTGGACCCTGCGTCCACCAGCCTGGCCCGGCCTCGGGGGAGGAGGACACGTGCTGACCCTCGGGAACCTGGGCAAGACTCCCGCTCGGGGCCTGAATCTCCTCTACAATGTGGGTGAGCCAAGCAGGATGGCGGGCAGGGCCCCACGGGGACAGGGCCCCACACAGGGACGGGACAGAGCCCACACAGGGGGCAGGCCCCACACAGGCTCACACTCCCTGAGCCTCAAGGAGGACCTGGCTGGCCCAGGTGCAGAAGGCTTCAGGACACAGGCTGGGCCTGAAGAGGACACTGCTCTGCCGGGTGTCCCTCCAAACCCACATGGATGGACAGCCGAAGTGCCAAGGCAGCAGCCAGTGGGGGTGGGGGGAACTGGGCTGAACTAACGGGGGAGAGGAAGATAAGGGGTAGAGGAGACACCCTGGTCTGCGTGGGCCTCCGGACCTCAGCATAAAGGCCTGCTGACCCAGGTCAGCACGGACGTCACCCCCCAGGAGACAGCACGGGGCTGGGCACCCCACAGCCACCCTGGGGTTGGCGTCACTGGGTCACTTCTACCTTCAGATGGCAGACCCGTGAGCCTTGGGTGGCTCCACCCCCACCCCACAGCCTCCAGGCTGCCTGAGTGCCAGGAAACAGGGAAGAGGCACCGCAGGGGAAAGGTCACCGCAGGGGAAAGGTCACCGCAGGACAAAGGCCACCGCAGGGGAAAGGTCACCGCAGGGGAAAGGCCACGGCAGGACAAAGGCCACGGCAGTCCAGGAGGGAGCGCCTGGTGGGCAGGGGCCCATGTGCCATGCCTCACAAGCCGCCCCTCGTGGTGGTGGCCAGGGTCCTGGGGCAGCATCGGGCGGGTAAGCAGAGAGGGGCAGGCTGAGCAGGGCACATGTGCCCGGAGGAGGGACCCCGAGCGAGCCCGAAGCCTGGCCGCCCGTACTTCCACGTCTCTTCTGCAGGAAGGCAAGGGACAGACTGGCCGGGTCCAGGAAGGGGTTCCCAGGGCCCCTCCATCTCCCAGGCCGCCACGCCGCGGCTACAGAGGAAGAGCCACGGAAGCACAATGGTCCTGGAGCAAAGAATCTCAGTGTCCCCCACGGCCGGCCTCCTGTGACGCTTCTGCTTTCCAGGAAGCGGCGTCCTCACTGCTCCCCTCCAGCCTGTGCCGGTTTGTGCTTGACAAGGCCCAGCCCCCACCACTCCCTATATCCTGGAGAGATACCACAGACCCATAAGACAGAGCCACAAGACAGCAGACCCAGGGGGGCTCCCTGGAATAGGGCCCCAAGACACGGGGGCACCTGGAACAGTCCATGTCAGAGGCCAGGAGACACGGGGGCTTCCTGGAACAGTTCACGTCAGGGTCACGAGACACAGGGGCACCTGGAACAGTCCACGTCGCAGGGCCACGAGACACAGGGGCACCTGGAACAGTCCACGTCGCAGGGCCATGAGACACAGGGGCACTGGAACAGTCCACGCCACAGGGCCGCCAACGTGGAAATGGCCTCTGTACCCGTAGGCGAGCATCACTGCCACAGGAATGCACTCTGCAGGACTTGGTGGGCTGTCTCACGCCGCCACCCCTTGCCAACCATGAATCAAGTCTGGGCTGTTCGCAGGGCCACAAGCAAGAATCACAACTGCCCCCTCACAGAGCGTCCGCAGCCACAGCCTGCCGGACGGCAGCACGCAGCCAGTGCGGCGCTGGGGGCAGCACAGGGGTAGGGGTGACTCACGCAGTCTGTCCAGCCACACAGCTGCAGACAGCCAAACACATCTGATGTTTTCTGGGCGACACCTGCAGCCGCGTGTCCGATCCACAATCTATGTGGTGCATGGGGTGATGCCCCGGGTGGGTGTGGGCCAGCAGAGGGAGCGGAGGTCCTATGGCTGACCCTCTGCCACGGTTTTCAGCATGACTGGGGTGGTTGACAAGTGACCTGACATCTTCAAGCCCAGTGGATGCAGCCAACCTGACCCGACTCTGCCTTCCACGCACGAGGGGGGAGGGGCCAAGCACCATCTGCAAGGTGGAGCGGGCAGTGTCTGAGGCCTAGGCCCCAGGTCCGGCCCAGGCAGGCCTCCTGCTGCGCCCGCTGACCATGTGAAGGGCCAGTGGGGACGGGGGCACCAGGTCTGGCCAGGTGACAGCGGCCAGGCCGCACAGCTGCTGGGCTGGGGGCCTGGTCCCTGCCCACTGCCCTCAGCCCACTCCAACTCCCAGTTGCCTCTGCCTTATTTGGCTTGGGCCAGAAACCATAAACACGTCTGTGGAGCTTCTGCCAGAGGTGGGGCGGGGTGGAGGAGGAGGCAGGGGAGGAGCGCAGGGTGCTGCTGCTGCCCTGCCAGCCTGGCCTGGGGCTTCAATCCCCAGGGCTCCCCGCCCCGCAAGGCAGAGCACAGAACCCAAACCCGGACACGGAACGCCGTGCGGGGCGACTTGCGGGCGTGGCCAGTCCACCCGTGCAGAGGAAGGCTGGAGCAGGGGGGGACACGGGCCGGCCACTGCAGGTGCGTCCGGCCTGTGCTCAGGGTCAGCCCGGGCGGTGTGGCCAGGCGTCCATGGCTCCTGCACAAAGGGGGGGACTTAGAGCAGGTGCTGGCGGGGAAGGGGCTGGAGGTCCCCGTCTGACCAGCCCTAGCCAGACCCATTCGCACCAGCCAGCTGTAGGCAGACCTCCTCTGCCCCTTCCGGAAGAGCCCCTTCCGGAGCTCCTGTCTGCTCCTTGCCCCCAAGACTGGGCGGGCACTGAGCGCGCAGTCATCTCCCTGTGCGCACAGCCCCCAGGACCAGGTTCTTTCTTCTTCTGTCACCCCAAGTCCAACCTGGCCCCGGGCCAGCGAGGGCCTCTGGGCCTTGGTAACCCCGAGGCCGGCCACACTGTCCTAGGCACAGATGGCAGCCGGCCACTCCCACCGGCACAGGCCAGAGGCCCAGAGGCAGGGAGGCCCCTCTGCAGCACCGGCCCCGCAGAGAAGGAGCAGAGAAAGCCAAAGCACGAAGCCCAAGAAATGAAGCCTCAGGCCTGCCGGGCTCCAGACACCCCAAGCTTTTCACCCCGTGGAAATCCAGGACCCACAGGAGGGAGACCAGACTCGGGACACATGGGTCCATGGGAGCAGTGGGGACCCAGGCGGGAGACAGCCCGACACGGAGAGGCGGGAGAGGAGCAGGAACACAGTGCTGCCTACCTGGAGCGGGGCCAAGCAGCCGGAGCTCTGAGCAGCTTCTGGAGCGTTTAATTAGCACAGTGTCAGAGTTTCATTAGTGCCGTGTCTGGGAAGGGTGGTTTTATGGCTCAGCTGCACGGGGCAGGTCGCTGGTGGCCCTGCTCTCTGCGCGATGGCTTTGCGGGGCTGCGGTGGCCTGAGGGACACCTCGCTGGCAGGGACCTCCAGGAGGAACGGGAACGCAGGGCAGCCCGCAGTCCTACGCAAGCCCGCCACTGTGCCCCAGGGCCGCCCCTCGCAGCTACACTTGCCACAGTGACCATGAGGTTTGCAGGACAGGAGGGGGGCTGGCTGCAGACAGCAGCTCAGCAGGCCTGCTGCATGTTCTGGTGCAGACCGGGCGGCCAGGGCGCAGGCCGGGCGGCCGGGGCGCAGGCCGGGCGGCCGGGGCGCAGGCCGGGCGGCCAGGGCACAGGCTGGGGTCTGCAGGGGCCACAGCCTGAGATTCTCACCTGTGTCGGGGCAAGTCCACAGCTGCCATCTCACAGATGAGCAGACCAAAGCTGGAGAGCCAGACGGCTCTCCGAGATGACCAGCTAGCAGGGGAAGCAGGTTGGGGGTACACACCTGAGCCCCAGGAAAGCGGGAAACCAGGGGTGCATCGGACACAACGGGATGGGGCCAACAGCCCAGCAGAGGAGACAAGTTGACGCAGTACCTTTTTGGGGGGTCATGGGGCTTGAACTCTAGGCCTGGGCGCTGTCCCTGAGCTCTTCAGCTCGAGGCTAGGGTTCTACCACTTTAAGCCACAGCACCACTTCTGGTTTTCTGGTGTGGAGCTGAGTCTCCTGGACTTTCCTGCCCAGGCTGGCTTTGAACCGTGATCCTCAGATCTCAGCTTCCTGAGCAGCTGGGACTGCAGGTGTGAGTCACTGGCGCCCGCTCAACGCAGCACCTTTGCTGGCCTCCCAAGGGAAGCAGAGGCACGTGTGGCCAAGAGTTGTACTTGACTGACACAGGTATGGAGGGAGGGAGGCTCCTTCTTGGGAGCTGAGCAGGGAGGGTCCCCACCGCAGGAGTGCCAGAGGCCACGGAAAAGACCAGAGTCCTTGGAGGGGGGTCCCAGCAACCCACCTGGGAGACGCTCCCCTCCCACAGACCCGGGCTGCCCCACGGCCAGCCAAACCTGAGCCGTTCCGGAACTCACTCCGGCCGTCCCTCCCTAAATCCACCCAGCAACTCCACGCCTCTGCAGGGCCTCCACATCCCCCCACGCGGTCCCCCAGGAGACCCTGGCACGGAGGCCCGGCTGGACTGCATTCCATGCCAGCCATCCAATCTCCCACAGCCCACAGGGCGGGGCCCAGGCCGCCCGCCCCGGGCCCCCAGCCTCTGAGGGAGGGAGGATGCCAGGGTTATCTGGGCTGCCATCTGCCAGCTGATGCAGGTGAGCAGGCGGGGAGGGGTGTGAGCACAGGCCGGGGAAGGCACGGGGAAGGGGCAGGCCCCAGCCCCAACAAGGCTCCAGCAGAGCCGCCTCTGCAGAGCCAAACATCCCTCCTGGGCTTCTGGAACTCTGGGATCTGGGCTTTGGCAGGGGTCCGGCCAGGAGAGGCCATCACTAACCCTATACAGGGCAGGCCACTGACAAAACAGCTCAGACATAGGGACAGAGTCCCTTGGGCACAGCAAGTGACCCAGGGCTAAGACAGGCTCAGGCAAATAACCTGCTCACATTGCATGTATACACACATGCACGCCCGTGTGCATGCCCGTGTGCACACACACACACCCTGGAGCCTCCACCCAGGTCATATACACACACATGTACGTGTGTGTGCCTGCACACACACACACACATAGCCTCCACCCCGGTCAGCCCAGTCCATCGGCACTACCCTCCGGATTCCCAGCCCCCTGAGATCTTTGGTGACAGACGGGACCCCTGGTGGCAGACGGACAAAGCCAGCACGGCGAGGGGCTCAGTCACAAGTCCCAGTGTGGAAGGGACTCTCGGGCTCCTGTGGTCAAAGGCCGAGACCGGAGGTGAGCGGGGGGGGGGGGGGGGGGGGGGGGGGGGGGGGGGGGGGGGGGGGGGGGGGGACACCCTGCCCTCCTGCGGCCCTGTCTCCGCATCAGGTGGAGGGAGGTTCCGGCCTTGCCCCTTCCGTGGAGACCAGGAGCGACGAGGCATGGGGTTGGGGGGCCCTGGGCAGAGGGCCAGGAGCTCAGAGCCGTTCACTGGGAAGGCACTGACTCCCCATCCACTTCCTGGAAACGCTTGCCAGAGTCGCCCACAGCGACTCCTGCAAAGGGGGGCCTGGGTCACGGCGGCAGTGTCCACTCCCGGCTCTGGCTGCCCCACAGAGTGGCCAGCACATTCCAGAGGACTCTCGGATGGACCTGACTGATTAGCACAGAAGGGTTGGCATTACGCTGTGGGTAAACAGCCTCTCTCCTGACCTGGAGCCATGCCACAGCAGCATTCCCAGTAGACGGAGGGAGGGGGGAGGATTCCTCCAGGAACAGCCCTGCCCAGGGCACCTAGACAGGGCAGAAAGAGAGTCTGGAAATCTGGAGCGGCACCCTGGGATCCTGGGCCCCGCCTGCCCTCCCAACTCTATGTGATGGAGCCAACAGCCAGGGTCCTCCTGCGCCAGGACACGGCCTCTCACCCGGGCCCGGACTTTCAGGTGAGCCTGGACCCCTCACACAGCACAGCCCACCAGGACTGACCGCCAGCTCCCACAGTGGCGTGGGTCAGGATGGTGGAAGCCACCACCCTCTCCACCCCGGGTCTCTTGTCTCAGGGATGCCAGCCACCTGGCCTGGGCCAGGCCCTGGAGCTAGAGACACAATGCAGAGCCCAGACCTCAGGCATCTGCCAGCTGTGGTGAGGAGCTCTCCACAGTGGGAAGAGCACTAAGCTACGGCACAGAGTGGGTCCAGACCTGCCACACACCCACAGCAACAAATACAAACAGCAACATACAGCCTGTCTCAAAAAACAACCGCAGCCAGGAAGGTAGCTCAGGCTGTAATCCTAGCCACGTGGGAAGTAGAAAAAGGGAGAATCGTGGCTTGCAGGCTTTGTGGTCCTCGCTACTTGAGAGGACAGCAAACAGCAGGATTGTGGCCCAGGCTGGTCTGGACACAACTGTGAGGCCTTATTTGAAAAATAACTAAAGTGGCTAGAGATGTTGCTCAAATGACAGAACACCTGCCTAGCAAGCGTGTGAGGCTCAGAGTTCACACTCCAGTACCACTACACCACCACAACAACAAAACAAAACACAAAACCCTGAAGTTGCCACTTGGTGTCTGTAGGAGATTGGTCCCAGGGTCCCACAGACACCACCATCCATCCGGGAGGCTCTCTCTTCTGGAAAGCAGCGTGGAGCTGTGCGGAGCTCACATGGCCTGTGCGTGCGAGTTAGAGGTGGGAGCCTGGCAACAGGCCTGTGCTGGCCATGCAGGTGCTACGCAAACACGCTGCACCATGGTGCTTACCGTGTCAGAGTGCTGAGACGCAGCCGGCCAGGCTGACCAGAGTGTGAGCCAGGGGGAGGGGGCGGCACACAGGCAGCGGAGGCCGGGCGGGCACGAGGGCAGACGGGGGTCGTGAAGCGGGGCTGCGGCAGGGGTGCCCACACAGCAAATGGAAAGTCTGCTTCTTGAGAGCTTCCAGGATTTTTTTTTTTTTTTT
>NW_012267234.1:20269529-20273268 GCF_000151885.1 Dipodomys ordii
GGCAGGGAGTCGGGGTCTCCCCTGTAACCCCGACTGGACGGCCACGTCAGAGGACAGGGCAGGGAGTCGGGGTCTCCCCTGTAACCCCGACTGGACGCCACGTCAGAGGACAGGGCAGGGAGTCGGGGTCTCCCCTGTAACCCCGACTGGACGGCCACCACGTCAGAGGACGGGGCAGGGAGTCGGGGTCTCCCCTGTAACCCCGACTGGACGCCACGTCAGAGGACAGGGCAGGGAGTCGGGGCCTCCCCTGTAACCCCGACTGGACGGCCACCACGTCAGAGCACGGGGCAGGGAGTCAGGGTCTCCCCTGTAACCTCCACCTGGGTAGGCTGAGCTGGCTGCCACATTGGGAGTCTCCAGTCGCTTACGTGGGGCGCGAGACATTGAAGGAGCAAGTGGCATTCAGTGAGGCCAGCAGGGGGAGGGGGAGGGGCTGGCCCGCGCCCCCTGCCTCCCAGCGTGCTGATTGTGCTGGACCCCCAATGCCCTCCCTCTGCTTTCTGCCCCCTGGGCTGGTGGGGCCTGAGGGATGGCCAAGCTGGAGAGGGTGACCTCTGCCTGTGGCCAGCAGGACAGTGCTAGCTCACACCCCTGGGGACTATGATCTCACGCGGGTTAAGGCAGACGTGAGCAAAGGCCGCTGGGAGCGAGCTGATGTAGAGGGCTGTTCTAGACCACCTCAGTGTGTTAAGAGGAGAGGAAGGGCAGCCATCTTGAGGGAAGGAGTGCGTGTGCCTCTCGCCAGAAGAAGAGGCCAGAAAGCCAGACCCCAGCTGGCTGGCCACACCGTCCTCTCAGGCCAGAAAGCCAGACCCCAGCTGGCTGGCCGCCCACTCCGTCCCCTCAGGTCCTGGGAGGGGCTTCCGGAGGATTCCCACTCAAGTTCCGGTCGGCCTGGGCTAAAAGTTAATGAAAGACTTCCTCTCGGCCAATAGGATGAGCAGGGGGCGTGTGTCTAGTATCTTGGCTAGAAACACACACACAAGAAGGGCCTATCTGTAAAATAACCTAAAGCAAAAAGAGCTGCCCCAGCTGGGCACAGGAGGCTCAGGCCTGCCTGTCAACCCTGCTGCTCAGGAGGCTGAGCTCTGAGGACTGAGGTTCCAAGACAGCCCAGGCAGGAAAGTCAGTGAGACCCTTATCTCCAAATAGCCACCCCAAACCACAAGTAGCACTGTGGCTCAAAAGGATAGAGTGCTAGCCTTGAGCAAAAACAGGTCAGGGACAGTGCTGAGGCCCGGTTAAAGCCCTACCTACAACCTACCAAAAAGAAAAGAAAAGTGAAAGAGACAGAGACAGACAGAGACAGAGACAGACAGAGAGGGAGAGAGAGAGACAGAGGCAGAGACAGACAGAGAGACGGAGAGGGAGAGAGAGACAGAGGCAGAGACAGAGACAGAGACAGATGGAGAGGAAGAGAGAGAGACAGAGGCAGAGACAGACAGAGAGAAAAACAGACAGGGAGAGAGAGACAGAGGCAGAGACAGACAGAGAGACAGACAGACAGGGAGAGAGAGAGAGAGAGACAGGGACAGAGAGAGACGGACAGAGAGGTGGAGGGAAGAGAGGGGGGGGCTGAGGGAGCGGGTCAAGTGGTAGGGTACCCGCCTAGCAAGTTTGAGACCCTTTGTTCAAACCTTAGCACAAAAACAAAATCAAGCCAGGTACGGGGGCTCACACCTGTAATCCTAGCTACTCAGAAGGAGAGCTGAGGATCACAGTTTGAAGCCAGACCAGACAAGAAAGTCCGTGAGACTCTTATTTCCAAATAACCACCCAAAAGCCAAACAAAAAGCACAAACAGATGAAAAACAAGCAAAAGAAAGCTAAAAGGAAAAGCAAGCCAGTCCAGCCCTGACCGCTGCCCCGACCTTGGGTTCTACCAACCGCCGAGCAGAGTCAGGAGTCAGCTGTGGCTTCGCAGCCCAGGGTGGGGTGGTGACTCAGCCCAGCAGCCACAGGAAGCCCATTCTCCCAGGCGCTAAGGTGGCCAGCACCACCCAGAAGGCAGTGCCCAGGCCTGAGTGTCCTCGGTGAGCCCTGGGTGTCCCCTGCTGGCCTCAGCTGCTTTCCTGCCGCTCCTGGACGGCTCCGCCTGGGCAGGGTCTCTCGATGTGACGCGTGCTTTCCCCACAACCCTCTGTAAACTGGGGGCCACATCCCACTCCAAGCCCCGCGGCTAGCTAAGGCCTCTCCACCAAGGGTGGGCATTTTGGGGACAGGTTCCTGACCACTTGCTGTCACTGTAAGGCGTAAAACGGACACCAGACGCACACAGTGCAGGCAAGAAGAACTGGATACCGAGGGCCCTCACCTCTGGCCCCGGCAGCCTTGGCCAGGCCTGCACCCAGGGCACAGCGCTGCGCTGTTCTTTATCATGGTGCAGCAATAGCCGGGACACAGCCCAGCTGGGGCCCCACGGCCCAGTCCCCCGGGGGCTCAGGACCGACCCTCGCTCGTGTGGAGGACAGGACAGACATCCCTGCCCAGCTCACGGCTGGCTAGAGCCCAGGCTGGCCCCGAGGGACACCAGGGAAGCAGGGAAGCAGGGCGCACGGGCAGCCTGGGCTGCTGGCTGGGTGAGTCGGCCGGAGCCCCTCGGGCTGAGACCGCCGTGGCCACAGTCGTGTGGGGGAGGGCATCCCAGTTCAGCTGCAGAACGGAGTAGGCTGGGAAGCTCCTGTGTGGGCTGTCCTGGCTTCCAGAGGCTTCCCGTGACAGGCGGGGAGTCGCCCACAGCCTCTATCCTGTCACACCCAACACCGGTGACGAGCCCTCCGCAGAGTAGATGGAAACAGCCACAGTCCACAATGAGGACACGAGACTCCGGAGTCCTCATGTCGGCCGGGTGACCCAGGCGGGGTCCGGCTCCCCGCTGCCCGGGTCTCTGCCAAGTCGGCACCCTCCCCGGACCTTACCTGGGACACTGTGCCTCGTGGGGCCCGGGAGCCAGGGCAGCAGCAGCAGCACCAGCAGGTAGACCAGGGAGAGGACGTTGATGCGCAGCAGGGCGGCTGGGGAGGAGAGAAGCAGTTAGCATGGCACGGTAAGCGGGCCGTCGGCCCTCCTGGGGGTGCTGCCCATCCCTCCTCACTAGGAGGCCCCAAGGCCCCTGCATCCGCCGTGTCCCCGCGTGCCACACACAGCCAAGCCACACCCCTGCTAGCGTATGCCGGGGCGGGAGCAGGCCATGCAGCCCCATCACCCCTCCACGAAGACAGCTCCTCATGCTCCCACACAGCCAGCCTCCCCACGAGGTCAGACACGCACACACCACAGCCCCGGCCTCCCCACGAGGTCAGACACGCACACACCACAGCCCCGGCCTCCCCACGAGGTCACAGCCCCAGCCTCTCCACGAGGTCAGACACGCACACACCACAGCCCCGGCCTCCCCACGAGGTCACAGCCCCGGCCTCCCCACAAGGTCACAGCCCCGGCCTCCCCACGAGGTCACAGCCCCGGCCTCGCCACGAGGTCAGACACGCACACACCACAGCCCCGGCCTCCCCACGAGGTCACAGCCCTGGCCTCCCCACGAGGTCACAGCCCCGGCCTCCCCACGAGGTCAGACACACACACACCACAGCCCCGGCCTCCCCACGAGGTCACAGCCCCGGCCTCCCCACGAGGTCATAGCCCCGGCCTCCCCACGTGGTCATAGCCCCGGCCTCCCCACGTGGTCACAGCCCCGGCCTCCCCACGTGGTCACAGCCCCGGCCTCCCCACGTGGTCA
>NW_012267234.1:20273318-20274867 GCF_000151885.1 Dipodomys ordii
GAAGCCGGGCCGCGTTCCGGGCGCCTCCTCCAGACCCACGCGGCCGACTCCGCCTGCCCGGGGCGGGCGGCCAGGGAGAGCCCCGGACCGAGGCCGGGTCCAGGTCCCTCCAAGACCCACCCCCGCCGCCGGCCCCCAAACGGCGGCTGGAAAGAGGCCGAGACAGGAAGTAGCGGAAGCTGCACTGTGCACCGTGCGTGCCCAAGGACTGTCCAAAGTAGCAACCCTTGAACCCGCGTTCTGCGCGGGGGCGCGGGTCGACGCTTACAATGTATCCCGCAGGTGACCTGCACCTGAGCGGGGACCGCGGGGTCAGGGGCAGGCTGCTCGCCCCCCCCCCCAGCAGAGAGACTATCCTGGATGTCCTTTGGTGCTGTGTCATGCACCGCCCACCCACAGAAGTACCACAGTGGGACAGAACTCGCGCACTTGCGTGCTCAGTAGGCTCAGCTGAGGCAGACAGCGCAGGGGCTCCGCCTGGCCCACAGCTCTGACATTTCAGGGACACCTCCCTGGTGGTACGTGTGCCTGGCTCACAGCTTGTTCAGGAACAGGTGTGTGTGTGTGAATACTGCACCCAGGATAGTGTACATCCAGGCACATTCTTTGTTGTTGTTGTTTTGCCAGTCCTGGGCTTGAACTCAGGGCCTGGACACTGTCCCTGAGCTTCTCTGTGCTCAAGGCTAGCACTCTACCACTTGAACCTCAGCACCATTTCCAGCTTTTTCTGTGTATGTGGTACTGAGGAATCAAACCCAAGGCTTCATGCATGTAGGCAAGCACTCACCACTAGGCCACCTTCCCAGCCCTGCCCAGGCACATTCTAAGCTAAGTTACAGTCCAGTCCTTGGGTTGTTTTTCTAATCTAACTCCCTTTGCAGAAGAGAATACTGAAGGCTAAGCGGGAAAGCCTCTGCTAGAGGAGAGGCCAGGCTTCTGGATCCCGTCTAAGGCCACTTTTGCCCACTGCCCGCGGCGTGGGGCCTTCCTAAACCTGTTTAGAATAGTGGGAAGGACCAAGACCACAGTGACCAGAGGGGCGTGGGCACCACCCGGATAATCCAGCCATCACTACTTGTCTGCCCCTCACTTCAGCTGGGCATGGTGGTACACACCTGCGGTCCCAGGACTCAGGAGGTATTGGTGGGCGGATGGCAAGTTCAAAGCTAGCCTGAGCTACACATTATTCCTTGTGTCAAATATCAAGGACTAGGACAGGGTGTTGCTCAATGGTAGAGTACCTTCCCAGCATGTACAAGGCCTTGGATTCAAACCCTGGCTCCACACACACAAAAATCAATCTTGAATTAAAAACAACCCAAGTGTCCTTTAGAGGATTCAAAGATAAAATCCTGGGAATGTGGCTTAGTGGCTGACGGCTTGCCTAGCATGCATGAAGCCCCAAGTACTCCTCAGTACCACATACACACACACAAAAAAAAGCCAGAAATGGGGCTGGGAAGGTGGCTCAGTGGTAGAGCACTTGCCTTGCATGCATGAGGCCCTGGGTTTGATTCCTCAGCACCACATAAGCAAAAAGAAAAAAGCC
>NW_012267234.1:20274917-20283829 GCF_000151885.1 Dipodomys ordii
AGCCCCGGCCCCAGCCCCAGGCCCAGCCCCAGCCCCAGCCCCGCACCAGCCCCAGCCCAGCCGCGGCCAGGTCCGGCCGCCCGACCTCCTTTCATGAAAACTCTGGCCAGTTCACAGAGCACTCACTGTCCTGTGTTCATCTTCACAGGCCCAAGGTGCAGAGCAGCAGAGCGGCCCTCGCTGCCTGGGGCCGGCACCTGCACACTGCATGCACTCCCTGCCTGCCTGCCTGCACGTCACCCAGCGGTGCCCTCGGATGCCTCCCAGGCCTCCTCCCTCCCCAGACGACCCCTTCCAGACTGGGCCCTGGAACTTCATGCGGGTCACATTCCAGGCCTGTGGCTGTGAACCACAGAACAGGCAGCCACAGAACACACCAACCTCCAGGGCCAGCCAAGCGTCTGGCCCAGCCGGGCTGGGGATGGGACGGGCAGCCTCGGGAGGGAGCACAGCTCCAGAAGCTGCCCTCGCCCACACCCCTCGGTGGCCCGGCAGCCCCAGACCCAGGCGCCCTGTCTGAGGTCACAGTCAGCCTGGAGCTATGGAGACACGCTGGGCTGGCCCCGGGCCCCACTTCCTGGAAACCCTCAGCAGTGCGGCCTGTCCCCAAGCAGGGCCCAGGCCCCGCCCTGCTCTCCTGCTCCACAGAGGAACGACACAGCTGGTCCCTTGGTCCCCAGGCAGCACAGCCAGAGGGGCTGCGCCAGCCGAGCCCCAGCCACCACGTGGACCTGGCCCCTCAGGCTGCCCCTGCCCCGCAGTCCCACCCAGGATTCACAGCGGGTAATGAGAAAACTCCAACAAGCACCCGCCAGCTGTCCTTCATGGCACCCAGTGCTGACAGGACACATCCTCAGCCTCCAGAATCCGCCCCGCCCCGCAGCCGCCCCTCTCCTCGCGTGGCTCCTCGCGTGGCTCCTCTGCCCCCTGCCAGGGCTGCTCTTGGCCCTGGGCCCCATCCTGCACAACTGACCCTTAGAAGTGGAGGTGTAAGGCCCACAGACCCTCCATCCTGTGCCTGCGCGGCGTCCGGGGAAGGGCTCCCTGGGCCCAACGCCTGCCCTGTGGACACCGGCTGGGCTACTGCTCTGCCGGACACAGTGCTCAGCGCCTAGGCTGGCCAGCACTGCCCAGGCTGAGAGCCTCCCCCATTCCCCGCCCATCCTCGACCACGAGGTCAGTGTCCCCGTGGGACTCAGTGGCTCCCAAGGAACTAATGAGCTCCCCGGGGCTGGAGGACGAGCGGATCAAGTGGCCATTAAGAGCAGAGAACTGCGGCGCATGGGGACGCAGGGTGGGGACAGGGACGATCCCGGCCAAAGGCTATATGTTCAATTCCTGGAAAAAGAGGAGTGAGAAAATGACGGATGGGCGGGCCTGTCGCCCACCACACCCTGTTTTCATGGAAAACTAATCTAATTCCCGCTGGCAGGCCAGGGGCAGCCACCCCTGGGGTCCTGAGGGGCCACGGGGCAGCAGGCGACCCCACCCCGTCCCGTGTGGAGGCAGGGGCCCTCCCAGCCGCTTCCCTTCTCCCAGCGGCCGGCCCTGACGGCTGGGTCTCATCCACCAGCCCCAAACCTCAGCCAGCTGCGGAGGAGCGGCTCTGACCCTGGGGCAGTGGGGGGACAGGGGAACGGCAAGCTGGCCACACCGTGGGTCTGCACCAGGCTCAGACCCTGGGCTGGACGCAGCACAGGCTCCGGGGCCAGTCGCACCCCTGCTCGCCGTGGGGCCTCTGGGCCTGCATCTCCCCTTCGAAGCCACCAGACGAGACTGGCTGCCAGCTACTCACACGTTAGCCACCCGCTGTCTGTCTCAGCACAGCTGCCCGCACTGCAGGGAAACCACACCCACAGGGCCCACGGCGCTGGCCCAAGCCAGGCAGGGACAGGGACGCAGGACCATTGGGCTCTGGGGCTGACCCCAACCCTGTCTTCTCTTGGCCCATGGCCCCAGAGCTCCGGCCTGTGGACTCCAGAAGCATCAGGACCAGCCCCCGCCCCCTTCCAGCTGCCTCCCCAGCATGCTGGACAGGCTACCAGGCTAACCAGGAACAGAATGCTTGCTTCCAGAGGGCGGCCCTGTGGAAAGCAGGTGTGGGCCAGGCCACCCCAAGGGGCAGGTGGCACTGGATGGGCTTCGTGCCCTCCACGGTGGCCAGGAGGGGGCGGCTAGCTAAAGGAGAGGCTATGTACTGCGCCTGCTGGGGCCGACGTGGGAGGAGGGTGGGGTGTGGATTTCCGGGGGTCCCGGGCCCCTCACCAGCGAGGGACTGTGAAGGCTCGCGCTAACCTCAGGGCACAGGACTCTGCGGGGGCCAGCGCGGGGGCCCTACAACACGTCCCCCGGCCTGTGAGGCCGATGCCAGCTGCGCCCGCTGCCCAGCACCCGCTGCCTGTGTCTGGCCCTGCCTGTGCCCCGTCCCACTGTGGATGTGGGAACCAGCTCGCCTCTCGGGGCTGTGGCTGTGACTGAGCTCGCCGCGAGGGTCCAGGGCACCCCAGAGCAGCATGCCATCTCGTGGGGCAAGGCCTCCTGTGGGGGGGCTGCACGCACACAGGCCGGGCCACAGCCCTCCTGGGGGGACTCCGGACCCCAGAGGCCCCTGGCTTCCTCAACAGCCCCGGACCATGGCCCCCGCCTGCCCTCAGGCCATAGCTAGTCCCCAAACTGGTGTTTTCACCTGGCAGCTGCCTTTGTCCCCACCTCAGCCGCAGGAGGACACCGCGGTCTCCAGGTGCAGATCCGCAGACTGGTACCCACATCCTCACACCGGGGTACAGGCAGCACATGCATGCACGCGTGCTCTGAACACGTGCCAGCCCGAGTCCCGTGACAGGAGGCTGGCGGTGCAGGGAGGCCCCGCTTCTGTCTCGTTTGGTTTTGCAAGGCTCCTCTATTCTTGTCACCTGCTGTGTCCCCAGGAGCCAAGCAGGACAGGCGCTATCATTATAACTGAAGCATCCAAAACGCAGATAAAGCCTCTGCCGCTGGCAGAACAGCTGCAGCACTGGACAGCGCCTTGCCAGGCACCAGCTCAGAGCCTGCACCCCGGGCCCGGCCTGCACTACAGCGGGCTGCACCGGCCCCACTCCGGGGCTTAGGGAGGCCGGGCGAGCACCCCGGGGCCGGCAGCAGAAACAGGACTGGAGGTGACGAGAAGCTAGCGCGGGGGTCACCGTCCTGCCCTGGCTTCCACCCAGGTGAGGAGGGCGGAGGCTTCGAGGCCAGGCTAACACGTGGTTGCAGCCGCTGACAGCCAGCACCTTGCAGACAGGGCATGTTCACACCACCGGGGCCGTGGACATCAGGTGACCTGGGATGCCCCAGGGTGGCGCCTGGGTGAGTGCAAGTCTGGCAGAGGAGATGGAGGAGCCGCAGCCCTGCTCCGCGGCGTCTTCCGAGCCGCTGGGATGGGGGGCCTGCTTCTCGGGCGCTGCGGGGCGGCTGAGTCACACTGCCTCACCCACCCAGGGCTCGGCGCGCGGCTGCAACACCCACAGAGCGCAGGTGGGTCGCTCGCTGCCTCCAGGGAGCCTGGAAGCCCCCACCCCCACCGTCCTCCTCTGGAATGTGACATAGCCTGTCAGCCCAGGAGCCCGAAGCCCGGGGAGGCAGCTATTACCTGCCCGGCCCTGGGCCCGCGTCCCCTGTCACCTGGGGAGCCCTCCCCAGCCTTTCAGTAACTCCTGGCTCCATGCCTGGAGCTGGTCACCATGGGGAGCCCGCAGGGGAGGGGGGGCCAGAGACGCTGACCCCGGGGTGAAGGGCTGCCCAGGGCCCCAGTGGGGACTGTGGGAGAGGGAGGGGCGGGTGGCCCCAGGGTGGGGCCAGGGTGAAGCCAAGAGGGAAAAGCAGGGCCTCCCTCAAAGACTGGGGGAGGGGGAGGATCCACAGGAAGCCCCACCTGCATGCAGGTCAAGCCTGTGACTCGTTCATTCGGCAAGGCCTGGCCTCGTCTGCAGGACACAGACAGCAGCGGCCATGTCCGGAGGTCACACACCGAAGCCCCCCAGATTAGGGACCAAAGCCTGGAAGGGCTGGGCCAGCAACTGCCAGCAGGGTGGCAAGCCCAAAGGAAGGCCGCCACCCACACCGGGTGCCCGGGGAACACGCCAGGTCACCCAGCCTTGCCACCCAAGGAGCGGCCTGGAACTCTGCTTGTCCACTGCCAAGTGTGTTCTTGGGAAGGCATAGGACGAAGCCAGACCATCTGCACATTTTCCAGGAAAAGGAAACCAAGGCAGGAGACTGTGCAGGGCAGAGTCGGGGCCACATGGCTGCTGCCTGGAGAGGCCACCCCGCTGGGCCCCCAGACACAGCCACCCGTAACAGGGCCTTAGCCCCTGCCCCAGACCTCCAACAGCTCCCTGGGAGTCCCCAGGCCCACAGTCCTGGCCCTCCAAGATTGGAACCGGCTAACCACCTGCACCCCTAATAGGCACGGTCTGCACCCACTGATAAGGGCCGGATAGAAGTGGCCTTCACAGTATGGAGCCATGGGGTGGGGCGGGTGGGCGGGCATGACCTCCACGACCCAGAGCAGCACCCGCCTCCTCACCTCCTGGCCCCTGCAGACATTCATTCCCTTCCCACCACAGGGCAGGATGGGGCCCAAACCACACACGCCAGCCTGACCAGAGATCACAGAAGCGGGCTGACCGGAAGGGCAGGTGGAACCCGCAGGACTGCAGGGCACAAGGCCCAGCTAGGTCCCCGAGACCTGCTCCCAGCACCCCATCCCCCAGGAGGACCAGGCACGGGCCTCACAGGACCCGCAGAGGTCTGGGCTCCAACGCCACAAGGTACAGCTATCCTAGGCACGGCCCGAAGATGAAGGGACAGGTGGCCGGGGGGCTGGGGCCTCCTGGACTTGATGAGTTCCACTGCCAGATGATGAACAAATGGAATGTCACCCAGCAGCCAGGGACCAGCCACACACGCAGCCCACACGTGCGCTGAGCAAAGACCACAAAGAGACATATCGCTGCGGGGCCTGACCCAAACACAAACACCAGACAGGGAAAGCGCTGCCGCAGAAGCTGGGGGCCAGAGAGAGGCAGGGAGTTTCCAGGGGATGGGAACCGCCACTGTCTTGTTTAGAACGTCAGTCAACTGTCAAAACTTGTCAGGTGCTGGGTGTGGGGTGCATACCTAGAACCCCTGCACTGAGAAGGCGAACGCAGGAGTATTGATTGTTCAAGCCTAGCCCGGGCTAAAGAGCAAGATCCTGCCTCAAAAAACAAAACAAGCTGGGCACTGCTGGCTCACACCTGTCATCCTAGCTACTCAGGATGCCGAGCTCTGAGGATCACAGTTCAAGGCCAGCCTGGGTAGGAAAGTCCATGACGCTCTTTATCCCCAATTAAGTACCCAAAAAGCCACACCGCAGGGACTTTGTCAGGACTCCACACCCTAGGACAGCCTGCCCCCAGAGAGTTTTCCAGACTCATTTGCCAAATAAATGGCTGATGTCAAGGACAGGCACTAGGGGTTTGGAGGGAAATGGGTCGGGGAGATGGGGGTGGAGCGGCTCAGGCCCTGGGCAGGAGGGCACTGGGGGACAAAGTATCCAGGATGAACACAGGAGGACAAGGCGTCTGGGCTGGGGGTTAGGGAGACTTAAACCTGGGCAGAGGTTAGTATGACAAGGGGTGTAGATGGAGGCTGGAGGAATGAAGGATCTGAGCTGGAGGCCAGGGAGATGAGAGACACTCCAGCCGCAGAGCAGCGCAGGAAGGTCTCTTGACAGGCTCAGGGAAGGAGCTGGGGGCTCAGACAGGGCAATGGGGCAGGACACCGGCCCCAGGCAGGGACAGTGCACCATAGGACCTTCTCTAAGAAACGGGGCTACTCCGCTGAACTGTCCGGAAGCAAGCCTCTCACTGCAGCAGCTGCCTTTGCTGCCTCTGGAGGGTGATGACAGGGCTAAAGAGCTGGGGCCGCACCCCAGAGCATCTGGGTCTTCACAGCTGGGCAGGCGGGTCAAGGGCTCTACTCAGAAAAATAGGTGGTGGGGTGTGCTCGGGACGGGGGGCAGGGAGAAAGCAGACAGCGGATTCCCGAGGGGCTGCCCAGGGGGCCGCACGGGCCACACCACGCTAGAAGAAATGATGCAGGTCTGCACACACGTGCCGGGTCACTGGACGGAAGATCACAGCCCGAGGCAAGGCGTCCTGCGCCTGCCTGCCAAGGCCGGGCTGCCCGCACCCGTGGCGCTGCCTCAGCCCTGTCACAGCTCCACCAGACACACAGCCGCACGGCATCGGGGTGTGGGGGTCCCTTCAGTCCTAGACAAGCTGGACAGGAAAAGGAACACAAAAACAGTGGCTCTGCTCGACAGGACTGGCGGAAGGGAAGGTTCATTTCCCTTTCACGTCAGGATGATGTGCTTTGTTAACCCGTGTTTTAACTATAAACAGAACTCAGGTAATGACAGGGACTGCACAAGTGTGGCTGGCGGCAGACATGGCCAACAGGAGCTGGGCGCAGGGGTCCAACCGGCAGAGCGCAGGCCCTGTGGACTCCAAGAAGTAGAGGCTGGCAGGCACCGGTGGCTCATGCCTGTCATCCTCGCTACTCGGGAGGCTGAGCCCTGAGGACTGCGGTTCAAAGCCAGCCCAGGCAGGAAAGTCTGTGAGACTCTAATCTCCAACGAACCACCAGAAAACCAGAAGTGGCGCTGTGGCTCAAGTGGTAGAGTGTTTGCCTTGAGCTGAAGAGCTGAGGGACAGCGCCCAGGCCCAGAGTTCAAGCCCCACGACCAACACAAAAAAAGTAGAGGCTGAGCCCCTCAGGCCTGCAGTCCACCCGGGTCTTGTCAGAAGACCCTTGCCCATCCCGGTCCTCTGTGCTGTGGCCCTTGGGGCTGCCCCAGCAGAGAGCAGCCTGCAGGCCTTGTGAACAGATCCCCACGGCACTTAGTTTTATTGATCCTGCAGATTCCTCAAGGCCGGCCGGGCAGCAGGAGAGGGCGGCTGCAGCCCAGCCCCCTCCTCCGGCAGCACCCAGTGCCCAGCGGGTGCTCGGTCCCATTTGGCTGTCTATTCAATGGCAGAGGAAACCACAGGAGACCAAGGCAGACAGTCCCTCTGCAACCTGAGCCAAGGAAGCAGCGGCCCCAGCTATATATATAGAGAGAGAGAAAAACAGCGTGCACCAGTAAACAGCACCCCAACCCCGCCAGCCCGTTAGAGGGAACCAAAAATACTCCCTGTAATTATGCTATTAAAACACACCAGAAAAATGGACCCGCCCCATTCGGCTGAGGCCCCAAGACACTGCAGGTCAGGTGCCCGTGGTGGAGGGGCCGTAGTGGAGGCCTGTGTCACGGAGTCGGGAGGCCACTGGACAGCTGAGCCTCTGCAGCCCAGCCCGGAGCCGCACTGCCCCCCCACGGGCCGGCCAGTGGCCCCCGGGGCACATGTAGGAATCCACTGTCCCCCAGAGAAACGGGGGGCCCTCCCCAGCTTCACACAGCCCTCAAAGTCTCCCCAGCCCGGCCATGCCCTCCTGGACACCGGCCCTGCTCCGAAGGTCCAGCACTTACTTTAGGGAACCTCATTTGAGGGTGTGACTGGGGTCCCCCAGGAGGCGTTATTGGGAGGCCCTGCTTTGCTGGTACGATTCGCTCTTCCCACCTGTGGGCAGCAGCAAGCACGCAGAGCCCCCAGGCCCCACACCCGGCACTCCAGGCCTCAAATCCTAACTTAGCCCCTGGCTCCCACCCAAGGCTGCGGCCCACAAGACCTAGATGAGAGCCGCATGAATGCACTTGGAGCCAGGGAAGGGGCCGCGTGACTCCACGGGCTGTGTGGACCTGGCTCCGGAGACTGGGCTGGAGACACCCCGGGGGATTCGTTCTGCACACGGAGGGCGGCAGACGCCTGGCTGGGTCCCCGAGGAGCCTCCCCTTCTAGAGAGCATCGGGGGAGGCGGCCCCCCTTCACAGAGCTCCCTCGAGGTCTGGCCTGGCCGCTGACCACCAACGCCTCAGCGCTCGGCACGGCACATCTGGGAAAGCACTCGGGGCTCCCAGGCCTGCGAGGAGGGCTGGACTCAGGGCTGGCCTTCCCGAGGGCAGGCTGCCCACTCCGCCCGGCAGGCCCCAGGTGAGAGATCTGGGAGCCCTGTGAAACTTGCATTGTCCCGTCTACAGAGGAGGTAACAGGGCAGAAGGGAGATGAGGCTGCCATGCTCAGGGCAAGCAGAGGCCTCCGTGGGTCACCCACAAACCCCTCCAGCAAGCTGGCCGGGCCTCCGCCCACTTCCAGCCACCTCGGCCTCCTCTCAGCGACCTCCCAGCCCAGGTCCTCCACAGGTCCAGCTGCCAGCAGGAGAGAAGGACTCACTTGCCCAGAGGAGAGCAAGACTTCACCCCCAGTGGTTCCCCATACTCCAGAGCCAGGGTCAAAGGTCAAGGGTGGGTCAGAAGACAGGGCTAGAGGTGAGAGGTCCTCCCCCAGGCCACCCCATTCCTCCAGGCGCAGGCTCCGGGCAGGGCGGGGGCGGGGCAGAGCAGGGCAGGGCTGGGCCAGGAGGCCTCTGCTCTGCAGGGACCCTCACCAGGCCAGGCTGCCCGCAACACTGCTCACCTCAAGTAGAACAAAAAAAAGGGCCACATGGGTGCTTGTGCTGCCATAATCACTGCTCAGATTAACACTTAAACATCTCACGATGACAAAATACAAAACTACTGCAGTAACAAGAACAAAACATGGATGAGGGCTGGGAAGGTGGCTCAGTGGTAGAGCGCTTGTTTGTTTGTTTTTCGGTCCAGTCATGGGGCCTGAACTCTGGGCCTGGGCGCTGTGCCTCAGCTCTTCAGCTCAAGGTTAGCGCTCTACCACTTGAGTCACAGCGCCACTTCCGGCCTTTTTCTTTTTGCTTATGTGGTGCTGAGGAATCAA
>NW_012267234.1:20291376-20295973 GCF_000151885.1 Dipodomys ordii
CCCCCCCAGCCCCTGGATGGTCTGTGCTGACCCCCCAGCCCCTGGATGGTCTCTGCTGACCCCCCAGCCCCTGGATGGTCTCTGCTGACCCCCCAGCCCCATGATCCCTCAGGATCAGCCCCGGCTGGTCCATCCCCCAGTGGGGGTGATGGGAGAGAGGAGAAAGCCATGCTGCCAGCCCCGCCCTGCTGTCCACCCCCCCCCACCTCTCCTGAGCTGCACCCAGTCGGCCAGAACTTCCTAGGGCTGCTGCCCAGCCGCACACCCTTTCCAGCAGCTCTGGGTGCGGGCAGGGCCGGCGCTGACCCTGCCTCTTTCCTCTTCTGCAGGAAGCCCCAGGAGGCTCTGCTGGGTGGGTAGGCCGAGGCCTGGCCGAGGTGTCCCATTCACACTGCTCACACACCCTGAGTCCCCAGTTTTCATCGTTTACAGGGCTCCCCTGTCTCCCAGCCGTGACCCCGGGAAGGCCCTGCTGCCTGGCAGAGGAGGGACCAAGAGGCCTCCCGGGAGCCTGGACGAGGAGCGGGGCCACTGCTGGTGGACAGGAGTCCTGCCCTGCACCTCGGGCTCAGAAGCAGAGCAGAGGGGAAGCTCCCGAGTGTTCGGGGATCACAGTCAGCGAGTCTGACTATGTCCCGCTGTCCTCACAGTGGTGATGACCACCACATGGTCCTCAGCCTCCACTCGGGGTGCCTCACTCAGCACCCTCCTCTGAGCTTGTTACCCATGGGCCTTTACTCTGGTGGGATCCGTCTTTAATGATGGTGGGCAGGTGCTATCCGGGGAAAAGGCCGGCAGTAAAGCAACACCCACCTGACCTGGCTGAATGCCTCTTGCCAGCCTCACCTCTGTGGCTGCAGGACTAACCACACGTGGGCGTAGCTCTCATCTGGAGAGTTTCCAGGTAGCTTGCAGCACACGGGCCAACCGCGGCCCGAGTCGCCCTTTCCAAGGCGCACCTTGGGGTCGGGACTGCCCCCAGCCACCCAGGAGAGGAGGGGGAGGAGGCCTCCCTCGTCCGGCCGCTGTGAGCGTCAGACTGGAGTCCTGCCAACACTACGTCAGCCAGGAACGCCAAGCAGCCTCTCCGAGGCTCCGGGCTGAGGATGTGCTGGGAAGAAAGTTGGAAATGTTGTTCTCTTGTCGGACTACAGAGGCATGGCCAGCTGCCCTCAGGCCGGGCTGGGTTTCACTCGGGCAGGAAGCCCCGGGCCTGGGCCTTCCTGCTTCCTCCTTCCCCCTGTGCGCCACTTCCTCACTGTGGGCAGGGCTGTTCCGCCACGGCCAGGCCCCTGGCTGCTCACGGTGCAGCCCTGGGGGCCGGGGGGCTGGTGCAGCTTCCCCTGGGCCTCCGGCTGCCTGGCCTGTTCTCCAAACCAGAGGGACCTGATGCCACGGGCAGTTCCCTCCCCAGCAACCTCAGGAGGAAGTTCAAAGTCGTTCCTGGTTTGGTGGCCACGCCACCCCAGCCTCAGTCATGAGAGCCATGGGGGCCACCCCGGGATGCTGCCCCCGCCGCACCGCCTAGGACTCGGCTCTGACCACACTTGGCTTCAAAACGTGATCACCCCTGGGCGGCCTCCTGTCTGGAGGCTGCTCGTCCTTCTGGCTGAAAATCCCCGGTCCACACTGTCCCCACCTGTCGCTGAGGCTCGTGGCAGCTGGCCCCCCTCCCAACCACAGCCAGCTCCTGCTTCTCCAGCACTTCCCGCAGTCCTGCGCTGCAGCCTCACAAAGCAGGGTGGGAAATGCTGAGGCCAGGCCACACATCCAGGGCCCTACACAACTGGGCATTTCACCACATCGCTCTGCGTAGTACAGGCTGGCCTAGAACGTGAGAGCCTCCTGCCTCAGCCCCCACCGTTCTGGGACTGTAGGTGTATGTGATGGTGCCTGGCTTGTCTGACCTCATCTTTGACCCAGAGGCCACAGGGCTTTTGCAGTAACTGCATCAGCTGTTCTCGGTCTCCTAGCTGCATTCAGGCTCTCTCCCCAGCGCAGGACTTCACTGTTCTGGGGAGAAGCGGCATCCTTCTGGAAAGACTGCCTCCAGGGAGCCGTGTGAGTTTCAGTGCTGGGATAGAACCCAGAGACACACATGCCAGACAAGAACACCACGCTGAGCCGTATCTCCAGTCCCGGTGGGGCCGAGTAAACCCCACTGCCCAAATCCCAGCTGCCCCTTCCCCCGACTCTCTCTTCCACACCTTGATGTCTGCTGCCCGCACATCCGCAGGCCCAGTCAGTGCTGCTGGGCCGGCCGCCATCCATCCCACTGCTGTCATCGCAGAAGGACTGCAACCTCCCGAATCAAGGCCACGGCCACTGCATTCTGCACCTCCAGCTGCTGGCTCTCTCTGGTGTGGAGCAGGGCCTTCAACGTCATGGCAGGAGGGAACTCGAAGGTGGTTCGGGGGCATGGCGAGAGCTGCCCAGCCCCACGCAGGGGCCCGCCTGGGGTCGAAGCCCCCGGGGTTTGCTCAGTTGTCTGGATACGTTGGGAGACCTCGGTCTTCTCCCTGAATAGGGAGCAATCCAAGGCAATGCCAAAGGGTTATCAAATGACTCAACTGCTCTCAGGCATTCTGGAACTCTTCTGCTTGAGTTCTCATAGACAGTGCAATCACTGTCAGGGAGGGGGCTACATCTACCAACACCGGTAGGCCGTGGAGGGCTACGGGCGTCAGGTAAGCCAAGGTGGCCTCAACCCAGTTGGCCTGTGGTCCCCAAACAGGGCACACATACACACACACACACACACACACCAAGAGCCTAAGGTCCCAGCCAGGGCCAATGCCACTGTGGCCTGATCCTCTGCCCAGGTGGTCCAGCCACGTGAGCAGCGGTCCTGGGTGTGGGGGCTGGTCTGCCGGTTCACTGTGCAGGCAGGGGAGACGGCGGCTGAAGAAGCCTCCTGGCTCCACGTACGTCAGGGCTGGGCATCTGTTCTGTGGCCGGTGGGTGGAGCATGAAGCCCAAGTTGCTCCGCCCATCCCCCTTGCTGCCCTGGGGCAAAGCCAAGGTGCAGACTTGGCTCAGGTCCTCACACTCTTCCACCCAGAGGCCTGACCCCTCACCTGGCCTCCACTGGCTGGAAGTCAGGCGTGATGCTCCGCTCCATCCGAGGCATGTGGTCAGTAGAGTGGGTTTGAACTCTGGGCTCAGGCTTGCTTGGCTCGCTTGCTCAGCTGGTGCTCAGCATCTCAACCACACATCTAGCTCATTCTTTTGTTGCTTATTTTGGAGATGGACTCTCTTCCTAGGCTGGTTTTGTATCTCAGCCTAAATAGCCAGGCTGATAGGCATGACATGAGCCTCCAGGATCCAGCTTTTTCCTGGGGCCTGACCTCGGCGTGGGCGCTGTCTCTCAGCTCTTCAGCTCAAGGCAAGCACTCTACCATTGAGCCACCTTCCCAGTCCCAGCACCCAGCTTTGGAATTACAGGTTAATCAGAATGTTTGTGATGGTTGTGATGATACTTGTGTTGAAAGACAACAACTTTATGAGTTCTTGCTTTTTTTTTTTTTTTGGTCGGTCCTGGGGCCTGAACTCTGGGCCAGGGTGCTCAGCTCTTCAGCTCAAGGCTAGCACTCTACCACTTGAGCCACAGCGCCACTTCTGGCTTTTTAGTTCTTGCTTTTTATGTGTGTGCTGATACTGGGGCTTGAACTCAGGCCCTCATGCTCCATGCTTGTTTTGTTCCCTGCGGGCACTCTACCCCTTGAGCCACACCTCCACTTCTAGGTTTGGCTAGCTAGTTGGACATAGGAGTCTCTCACAGACTTTTCTGCAGGGACTGGCTTCCCACCATGGTCCTCAGATCTCAGTCTCCTGAGTAGCGAGGATAATAGGTATGAGCCACCAGCGCCGCTCACATTGCATTTCTAGTGGGCTAGATGCTCATATAGGAGTGGACAAAGTTAACCCTCCTCCCATCCTGATCTCTCTGAAGCCCAGTGTGACAAGTGTCCTCACTGAGACAAACATGGGGGCTCCTCTTCCCAGAATCCTCACTGCAGGGTCCATGAGATCTTGTGGTAGACGGGGAAAACTGAAGCTGGGCAGGAGGCGGCCTGGGTCACTCCCCTGCGGACAGCAGAGGTGTCTTCTCCGTCCCCCTTCTTTGTCCCATCTATAGCAGATTGTAGGGTTGTCTGGCGGAAGGAGCCAAGAGCAGCTGGATCCTGGTGGAGAGCCAGCGGCCTTCCTGGAGGTGCAGCTGCCCGGACGTGGCTTCAGCCTGGAGTTACAAGCCTAGAGTGTGCGGGCTTCCCTGCGGGCCTTCCGCAGGCCCTTCGGACACAAAGCTCTGCGGGCGGAGCCGCTTCCCGGCTCGCCAGCTCTGCGCCCTCGGGGCGCGCACGCGGGGCATTGGGGGTGAGACCCACGGGGCACTCCAGCCTGGGAAGCGGG
Organism: Dipodomys ordii; assembly: GCF_000151885.1. Lineage (NCBI taxonomy): Eukaryota > Metazoa > Chordata > Mammalia > Rodentia > Heteromyidae > Dipodomys > Dipodomys ordii. Next base: position 20,295,790 of record NW_012267234.1, read on the forward strand.
CCGTGTGCAGAGGCCAGACCGCTGCTTCCCAGCGTCGCTTTCAGAGCCGGGGTGCTGGGTGCGCCTGGCACCGGGGCCAGCACCCGGGCCAGCGGGTGGGCCGCTCGTGCCCCAGAGCGCAGGTGCCCGGTGCCCGGATCCCCTCCCAGCCCTAAGGCCGGGGGGCGCAGCGCGGGAGGGGCGG
>NW_012267234.1:20297730-20298210 GCF_000151885.1 Dipodomys ordii
GGGAGGCTTGGCAGGCGCCTGCGCGGCCGGTCGCACTCGCCACGCACACCCGTGCCCGGCCGGGACCGCAGCCCCACTCCGAGGCCGCACCGAGTCCAGGAGCCGAGTGCAAACTACGCGCGGGACCCGTTAACGTCCACGGCGCATGTGCGGAGGTCGCACAGTCGGCCACCACTGCGCACGCGCTGCGCTCGCCCAAGCGTTTCCCCCTCCCCCCCCCCCCACGGCCCGAGCTCCTTACCACACGCGCTCGCCTCAGTGCGCACGCGCCCTGCTCCCCCAAGCGTCTCCCCCACCCCTTCCGGGCCACGCCGCTCATCCCAGCGCGCATGCGCCTGAGGCCATTTCCCGCCCCACCCCCGTGCGCTCCGCTCATTGGCGCAGCCCCGACGGGAGGCGGAAGCCGCCGAAAACCGCGCGAAAGCTGCGAGCGCGCCGTCCCGCCATGGCTCAGCGGCGGCTCACGGACTTCTTCGCGCG
>NW_012267234.1:20299535-20304807 GCF_000151885.1 Dipodomys ordii
TGGTGTGCCTGGCAGACAGACCCTAGATGCCTGCTTGCTAGCTGGTGTGCCTGGCAGACAGACCCTAGATGCCTGCTTGCTAGCTGCACTGAGTAACCTCATCTAGGGGTAGGATGGACACATACAGTCTGTTAACTGTTCTCTATGTGTCCTCCGGCCTGGGTCAGGCCACTAGACAGGCCTGCTGGAGGGCTCCCTGTGTGGGACAGGTGTATAGTCAGTCCACGTCCTGTTCCCTAGCACTAGCCTTGCAGGCAGGCAGTGGGTGTTGGCTGGCTCTGTGCAGTTCTCTGACCCTGTGGCGCTGGAGGGAGTGTGTGTTCTCATGCATCTGCCCCCTCTGACAGTGGCGAGAAGGTTCCTGCCTACCAGCGCTTCCATGCCTTGGCCCAGCCTGGGCCTCCGGGCCTTGTGCTGCCCTACAAGTACCAGGTGCTGGCCCAGATGTTCCACAGCATGGACACCATTGTGGGCATGCTTCACAACCGCGCGGAGACAGTGACCTTCTCCAAGGTCAAGCAGGGTGTACAGGACATGATGCGCAAGTGAGTGGCCTGTGTGGCTGGGCTCTGCCTGCCCTCGGTGTCTGACCCAGCCCCGCCAGCTCCTTCTGACCAGGTGTCTCTTCTGTAGGCGCTTTGAGGAGCGCAACGTGGGCCAGATCAAAACTGTGTACCCCGAATCCTACTGCTTCCGTCAGGAGCGCAATGTCCCCACCTTCAAGGATGGCGTCAAGCGGTCAGATTACCAGCTGACCATTGAGCCGCTGCTGGACCAGGGTGAGCACGGGGCCTGGCCTTCGCCACATGTGTTCACCTGTGACCCATGTTTGGAGTATGGCACAAGGTGTTGGCTCCACACCTGGTGTCAGGTGTCATGTGCTGGGCGAGCCTGGGGCTCAGATGGACTCTCTTCTCAGAGCCCGGTGGAGCTGCAGCCCCCCAGCTCACAGCCTCGCGCCTCCTGCGCCGGAGACAGGTGTTCCGCCAAAACCTGGTGAAGCGCGTGAAGGAGCACCACAAGGTCGGTGCCGGGCACGTGTCGTGCCCACGCCCAGTGGGAGCTGCTCTGTCAGCACGCACAGCATTCTGGAAGGCTTTCAGTCTCAGGAGGGGGAGAGGAGAGGCTTGGCATCTGCTGGGGGCCTCAGGACTAACCATAAGCTTTGGTGTTGCCCATGTGTAAGGCCGCAGATCCTCCTACCTGGCTTTTAGTGCCTAGATAAGCGGTTTTCCCAGGGCCATCTAGCTAGAGCAACTCCAGCAGCCTAAAGCCCGCTCTCTCCCACAGGTCTTCCTGGCCTCCTTGAACCCCCCCATGGTGGTGCCTGAGGACCAGCTGATGCGCTGGCACCCACGCTTCAATGTGGACCAAGTCCCCGATATTGAGCCGGCAGAGCTGCCCCAGCCGCCCACCACTGAGCAGCTCACCACGGCCCGGGAAGTGCTGGCCCACGCTCGCAGCTTCATGTCGCCCAAGGTGAGGCTGGCCCGGCTCTGAGCTGGCCCTTTGTCCTGGGGTGGAGCTCAGTGCTGAGCAGCCTTGGGTACTTGGTGCCACCTGGCTGGGCCAGTATCGGGATGCCCTTTCACCCACCCACTTGGGGAGTAGAGGAGTGCAGGCCACTGAGGTGCTGGGACCTTGGGCGGGAATCCACGCAGAGCTGGGGTTTTCTTTCTGACCTGTACTCACCTGCAGATGGAGAAGGCCTTGAGCGAGCTGGCCCTGCATTCAGCTGAGTCTGGCAGCCCCGGCTCAGCCCTGCCGGCCACCCCGCCTGCTGCCCTGCCGGCCACGCCACCCGCCACCCCCCCTGCCGCCTCCCCCAGTGCCCTGAAAGGCGTGTCCCTGGCCCTCCTGGAGCGGGTAAGTGAGTGGGGGTGGGGGCATGGGACCCCCTTCTGCTGCTCACTGCCCCTCCCCTGCAGATCCGGGCCAAGGAGGCCCAGAGGCAGCTGGCACAGATGATGCGGCAGCCAGAGCAGGACCTGCGCTTGCAGCGCCTGGAGCGGCTGCCGGAGCTGGCTCGTGTGCTACGCAGTGTCTTCGTGTCTGAGCGGAAGCCAGCACTCACCATGGAGGTGGCCTGTGCCAGAATGGTGGGCAGCTGCTGGGCCACTTTGAGCCCAGGTAGGTGCTGGTTTAGCCAGTTGGTCCATAGTGCCTCCTGTAGAAAGCCGGGCTTGGGCCTGTCTCCTGGATGTCCGTGTGGACTGTTCATGCCCGGTGCGCCCTGGGGCCTGCTGCTGAGTGCTGTCAGGCCCATGGCCTCCGTGCCGGTCACACAGCTTCCAGTGGCTTCCTTGTGGCCTGACCCTCACATCTCACCAGCCCCAGGCCCTGCTGGGCTACCCAAGGACTGCCAGCTGCTCTCCCAGGCCTGCTCACGTGGCTCCAAGCACCAAAGGCTCCTGGTGGGCCACCTGCAGGGCACCAGCTGCTTTGGGCCTTCCCTGGGTAGGGTCCACATGCTCAGGCCTCAGCTGGAGTCTTTGCCTCGTCCATACTTACCTTCTGGCTTTGGGGGCTCTGCCCAGGAAACCCAGACTTGGCTTCTACTGGGTCTAGTTTACGTAGCAGTCACTGCCTTTTTCAGACAGTGCCTGATTGAAGGTCCTGGCTGGAGGGCTGTGCCAAAGCTCAGGCACGCGGCACATTGGGATTCCAAGTCAAGCCCCACTCTTCGCAGGTGAGATGGAGAAGCACCTGCTGCTCCTGTCTGAGCTGCTGCCAGACTGGCTTAGTCTGCACCGTGTCCGCACTGACACCTACATCAAGCTGGACAAGGCTGCTGACCTGGCGGACATCACTGGGCGGCTGGCCCGGCAGGCCCGTGCGGAGGGGCTGAGCTGAGCTGCCACGAGAGCCCCCCATGCCCATGCTTGCTCTCTGCCAGCAGGCGGGTCCTAGCCAGGCAGTCCTGCACCCTGGCCAGGGCCTCATGTCTCTGCTGCTGTGGCAGGTGCACTGGAGGTCGTAACAGAATGTGATTGTCACAGATGCCCCCCAGACACCCCTTGCCTATCCTGGAGCAAACTGATATCAGGGTGGAGGAACATTGCTGTCCTTCCCCAAGGCCTGTGGGTGGCCTCCACCCTGAGCGATTCAACATCCAAGGGTTACTTAGATAGGCTTGAAGCTAAGACCAAACTGCATCTGATGTCAGGAACTTGCAGACTTGTGTTTAGGTTTGAGAGCAATTAATGATGAGGGTCTAACCATAGATTATTTTCTACACTTTGGGCTGAAATAGCTTGTAAAAATTGAGGTCATTTAGTTTTTTATTTTGCTTTAAGCATTTCAGTAGGACCTATGGTATGGCTTGATCTGTTAAACTTTAAAATAAACATTCTCAATATCTGAAAGAAACCTCAGCAAGAAAACTTGATTTTCAGTCTTAGCCTTTTAGCCTTGTCACCAAGAGGACCGCGGGGGCTTGGGGACATGGCTCAGTGTGGGGAGTACTTGCCTAGCATGCATGAAGCCCTGGGTTCCACCTTAGCACATTAACTGGAAGTGGTGCTGTGGCTCTGGAAGTGTCCAGGCCTCATTACTGACCCCCTCCCCCAAAGTGAGGACTTCAGAGCAGGTGATGCTAATAGCCTCCACCAGGAAAAATGCTTGCTCTCAGTGGGGCTGCTGCTTACTGCAGAGGCTGGGTTTATACTTTGGTCCAGGCCTCCCAGCCCTGGACCACAGGACACAACACATGTACAAAAGCTCTTTACTGTGATATTGCTGTTGGTCGGCACTCCTGGGACCTTCAGGAAGCCCCACATGAAAATGTAGCTGGCTACTGCCAGGGCCCCCGGAGGATACTGAAGGCAGGAAGGTGAACCAGTCTGTCCTGAGTGGTAGAGGTGCTGTTGGGTCACTCGTACTGCAGGAGAGAAAAGAAGGGCACTGGCCCCAGCTTCTCCCTGCCCTTCAGCGAGGTCAGCTCCACCAGGCTGACACACTCCAGCACCTCGGCGCGCAGCTGACCCAGCAGCTCGCAGGCTGCTCGCATGGTTCCTGTGGGGGTAATAGAGTCTGCTTTGACCTCCGGTGGGTACAGGAGGGAGGAAGTGGACAGCACAGGGCTTCTCACCACCAGTGAGCGGCCAGGTACCCAACTCCTGCCCTTCCAAGCACCCTTTGAGGCCTTGTGGTCTGTTGTGGGGAAGTCTTACCACCAGTGGCTAGCAGATCGTCCACAACCACCACCTTCTGCCCAGGCTCCAGGGCATCTTTCTGGATCTCCAACTCAGCCTGTGCACAGGAAGAGGACACTGCAGAGCCCGAGAAGCAACAGGTGGCCACCCCTGGCTTCCTGGCTGTGTGAGCCATAGCTCCTGTAGCCACAGGCTCCCAGGGAACTCAGGCCCAGTGACCCCCGGTGAGCTGAGGAGCACTGGGTGGTGACTGTCCCCATCGACCTGACCGTAGGCTCACCTTGCCATACTCCAGTGCGTAAGAGACGGACACTGTGGGGCCTGGCAGCTTCCCACGCTTCCTGATAAGCACACAGCCCAGGCCCAGCTCCTGAGCCAGGGAGGGTCCAAACAGGAAGCCCCTGGAGTCTAGGCCTGTGGGTGGTAGGTGCTGGGTGGCAGAGCGGCCTGGGCGGGAGTCCCCACAGGCTGGGGTGCAGCCCAGTGACCCTGGACCTCCTCCAGCTACTCTGCCACCACAGCCACAGCTCCACTTCCAGCTTTTTGCTGGTTAGGTGGGACTAGTTTCTGAGTCTCACTGACTTCTGTCCAGGGTGACTTTGAACTGTGACCTTTGGATCTCAGCCTGGCCACTGGCCGGCCTGTCTCAGGGCTTTGCCCTGCCGGGCTGCATCTTCGCCCTGGGGCCACCGCCTGCCTCAGGCACTGCCCAGAGCCACTTAGTATCTGTCTCATGTAGCAAGCCATGGAGTGCCCAGTCCACAGGGGAGGCCGCAGTGAGAGCCGGCCAGTCCACGTGAGCGGAGCTGTGGTGGAGACGGTCCCAGCATGGGTGGCCAGGGCCTTCCTGCAGGGCCAGTCAGGAGACCCCTGTCCTCCCTGCCCCCGTCAGCTGCCTCCTGGGAAGCGGAGTCCCAGGACTGGGCACTCGGGGTGTGACAACCACGCTGCAGGTGGGAGGGAAGGGAGGCGGCAAGTGCGCGAGGGGCTGAGGCCTGCAGGGGACGGGAGCTTCCCCCGGCCGTGGACGGGACACGCCTGGCAGGCAGCACGGTGCTGTGCCGGGCCGGGCCAGGCCGGGGTAGGACGGGAGGGGCGGGGGACGGAGTAACGGGCCG
>NW_012267234.1:20310966-20316796 GCF_000151885.1 Dipodomys ordii
AAAAAAAAAAAAAAGAATGTAAGCTATGAGCAAAAAGCTAGACGAGAGTTCAAGGCCCTGAGTTCAAGTTCCAGTACTTGTTTAAAAAAAAAAAAGGGCTGGGTGCCGGGTGGCTCATGCCTGCAATCCTAGCAACAAGGAGGCTGAGATCTGAGGATCAGGGTTCAAAGCTGACGGGGCAGGAAAGCCCACAAGACTCTTATCTCCAATAAACCACTAGAAAACTGGAAGTGGCGCTGCAGCTCAAGCAGTAGAGCGCTCGCCTTGAGCTGAGGGACAGCGCCCAGGCCCAGAATTCAAGCCCCCCCTCCAAAAGAACAACTAGGCAGGTGAGGGACCCTATGCACCAAGAGCCAAGAGAATAGAAAAGACAAGATGGGGTGGGAGGCTGCAGGCAAGGCGTAGAGTAACGGCGAGTAACACGCAGGGGAAAGCTGAGGCCGCAGGGGCCCAGGGCTTCTCTCTCCCAAGTGCTGCCCTGGGGCAGCTGTCCTCCTGGCCTGCTGGTGAGCAGCACCCGCCCACTCCCGCGGCGCAGGAGCAGAGACCGGAGCGGAGCGGGGACAGGAGGCCTGGGAGCCATGTACGGACTGGGCTCAAGCGCGAGTCTCTCCAGACTGAACTCCAGTACCAACTCTTTTCTTTTTTTCTTTCTTTCCCTTCTTCCCTTCCTTCCTTCTTTCTTTTTGTTGGTATTGGGGCTTGAACTCAGGGCCCAGGTGACCCTATTCTGAGTTTCAGGGCAGAGGCTGAGCAGGGCCTAGGAGGGCTCTGGGCAGGGTGGAAAGGCAAAGTGGTAGAGGCCTTTATGGGATCTGTGTTGTGCTCCCTGAAAGCTGCCTGTGGGGTCCAAGTCAGCCCCCAGGTTCAGCCCTGCAGGGTCCAGAGGCAGGTCCCTAGCACCTTCCCCGCGTGTGTGCGGGGCTGTGGGCAGCGCCCCGGCCTCTCACCCTCAGTGAAGGTGATCGCCCAGGCTGAGGCACAGCAGGAGACGTCTCACCCCGGGCGGCCCCCATACCTGTCGGAACTCCTCCCAGGAGTTGGTCCAAGTCCAGAAGTGGGCCTTGTACTGGCCAAGGGTGATGGCCATCAGCGTGTTTCCACGGTAATAGAATATTGGCCTGTTGAGGGGAGGGTCGTAGCTAAGTGTGTGAGTAGGGGTCAGCGGAAGGGACAGAGGTCAGACTGCAGCAGGCGGGGAGGGGCTGGGAGGGAGGCTGGGGCAGAGGGCTTCCCCAGCATGCATGAAGGCCTACGTTCCACCCTAGCCAAGAAAAGCGGCCAGGCCAGTAAGTCTGGGGCCCGGCTTGGGCCGGTGCCCTCTTGCTCACTCAGGGCCCCCGGAGGACGGCTTGGCAGGAGGGCACTAAGGCTGGCAAGATGGGGTCTCTTTCTGGAGACCAGAGGGGCCTGAGAGAGGCCTGCAGCCACAGGCACTGGGTTCTCAGCGGCAGCACTCTGACCAGCTTTCAAGACATTTGGAAAAAAAATAAGGCAGCATTCCCCTCCTCCCAAGACCTGGCCCCGCAGCCGCCTTGACCGGGGCTGAGCGCCTGCACGGCCGCTCCTCAGCTGCTCAGGACCCAGGAACTGAGAAAGGCTCTGAGCTGGGCACAGGGCAGTGTGGGGTGAGGGACCCAGCTCAGGGTGGACGGCAGCACGTGAGCCCCTGCTGGCTACAGCCTGAAGCAGACAGGGGAAGGATGCGGGCCACAAGACCACAGATAATCAGAGGGGTGGTGACTGAGATGGTGGCAGCGGCTGCCGCAGGTGGGGACAAGACCCGTCCTCCAGGCCTTGCGGTGGCTCCCCAAAGCCGGGGCCTCTCTCAGCAAGGCCCCGAGCAGTGCGGGGCCTGGCCAAGGGAGCTGTGGCAGGCGCAGAGCCACGGCCACGCCTGCCCCACACCCACCTGTCCGTCAGTTGGCCCTGCAGGAGCGTGGGGAGGAGGTCCAGGCCGTCCACTGCCCTGTCGCTGGGCGGCTGCAGGCTTGCGAGGGACAGGCTGGTGGTGAAGAGGTCCATGATGCTGCCCAGCTGGTGGCTCACCTGTGGCGACACAGCAGGCCACCTGGGAAGCTGCCCCGCTCAGACGGCGGCCGGGGCCCAGGCCCCTGGAGAGGAGCCCACAGGGGCAGCAGGCAGGGCAGAGGCACTGCGCCGGTGGGTGGCACATGCCCAGTGAGCCAGGCTTCCAGGAGAGGCAGGGCACGCATGGCTGCAGTGTGCACCAGCACCAGGCTTGGCCCGAGACAGCACAGCGACCGCCTCTGCCCTTACCCTGGCACATGGGAGGCGGCAGCCAGGACCGCCAGGGGCCCGCCGCTTCTTATGACCCTGCCTCCTGGGGCTGCTCACTGGCTCCCCAGTTCTCACCGACCCCACTACTGGCAAAGGCAGGTGAGTGGGAAGCACAGTGGCCAGGGGCGGGCACACTGCTGGGGGCCTGGCTCGGGTGGGCGGGCACACTGCTGGGGGCCTGGCTCGGGCGGGGTCAGCACCACTCCCGGGAAAGCACACCCAGGTTCTGTTTGGACGGTGTTCCCCTCACAGCTCCTTGCCCGGCCCTGGCCCAACTGCAGCTGGAGTTATGGTTTTCACCATGCCACGAGGACCCTGGCAGCTAGATGTCTGGAGTCCATGCCACCCAGACTGGAGGGAAACACCAGGGGCCACGTTTGTTTTAGAAACAGTCCATGGCGGGCTGGGAAGGTGGCTGAGTGGTAGGACACTTGCCTTGCACGCATGAGGCCCTGGGTTCGATTCCTCAGCACCACATAAGCAAAAAGAAAAAAGCCGGAAGTGGCGCTGTGGCTCAAATGGTAGAGCGCTAGCCTTGAGCTGAAGAGCTGAGGGACAGAGCCCAGGCCCAGAGTTCAGGCCCCACGACCAGACCCCCAAAAAAAAAATAGAAAAAAAGAAACAGTCCATGGCCTTTGCCAGAAGGAAGGCAGCTCCAGGGGTCCTGGCTGCCCGTGGGGCTTCCCTGCTCTCAGGGCTTTTTGTTGTTGGAAAGAGAGAAAGAAAAATGAGAAAAGAAGAGAACCCAATACTGTCAATCTGGGAGAAATGAAGGCAGGGCTCGCTACTGGCAGGGGTGGCGGGAGGGAGGGGTCTGGCCTCCGGCGCAAGCACACGGAGAACACACGTCCCGTGTGTGTCAAGGGGAGCCGCTCACATGCTAGCCCCACAGCAAGAGGCCACTGAGGGGGACGCAGCGCCTTGAGATTTAACAAGGCCCCAGGAGCATCGCGGACAGGCTGGGCATGGAAGCTGCGGGACAGATGTCAGCCTTTTGAATCAGCTGTGCTGTGATCACAGCACACGGCCCGTCTCCCCGCCTGGTTCATTCAGTGTGTCCTGGGGGAGGTGGGGAAGGGACGGCCACAGCTCAAGAGAGACGCGCTCTCCTTCAGAGTGAGGCCGCCAAGTGCCCTCCTCTCAGCTGGGAGGGAGATGGGGGCAGAGGCACGAAGTCCAGGCCTCCTGAGCTGGGCAGCAGCAGGGAGCTGTGTGGCCCGTGGCCAGGGTCTGCCGTGGTGCCTTGCCGGGGGACAGGGCACGCAGCCTACGTGGACGCCCCACCCCGGGCCTCCCTGTCCCCCCGCCCTTCGTGAGGCTGGGGTCACCAAACAACGGCCGCACTGTGCTCCTCCAAGCCATGGGAGGCCGAGCGGGGACGGGGCTTGGGGAGCCCCGCTCACGCGAAGGGCACCCCTTTTGTGTCTTTCGGGCCATGTCTCCACACGCCACAGGCTCACACAGCTGCCCTTCACAGGGTCAGGACCAGGGTGCCTGCCAGCACCCGCGAGGCCCTCCCCTGTGCGGAGTCCAGTAACGTGGCAGTGGGGTGGAAAGCGGCAGGCAGGACTAAGGCTGATCGGGGAGAACAGGCCGACAGCCCACGTGGGCCCAGCAGGCCACGACGGGGGAGAGCAGAAAACAGCAAGAGGCCCTGTGCCGGCCGCTGCGGGGGGGGGGCCCTAGGGCCAGCGGGCCTCCTTGGCTCTGCTGGGATCCCAGGCTCTCGCTATGTGGGCTGGCACTGCCGTCCAGCGCCACGCACGTGGGGCCTGCGCCTGCAGCTCTGGAATCGCACGGCCTCCCACACCAACACACAGATGAAGAGCACCTCAGCAGAGACAAGGCCCCGGAGACGACCCTGGCGAAGAGGCCGACCAAGGACAGCCGCACCTGTGCCCTGACTGCACGCCCACTAGGGGACGGCGGGTCCCGAGGAAGGGCCTCAGCCGATGCCGGCCTGCAGGAAGGGCCTCCCCAGGGGATGACGCAGACACTCGGAGCGCCTGCTGGGTTTCTTCCTGAGACGGCAGGAGCCCTGTGCGGGAGCCAGCCCACTCCACACGGCCCGACATGTCCCGCAGCCCTGGCCTGCCTGTGCTCAGGCCAGACGCTTCCAAGCTCCGCACGGCACCGAGGAAGGACCTGCTTCCCCAGCACCGCCACACCAACTGGACCCACAGGAGCCTCCTTCCCGAGAGGCACCAGCGGCCTCTTGAGGTTCTGCGGGAGATGCGGGTCTCCGAGGGCAGTGACTTACTTACCTGGCCTGCAGCGATGTGCCCTGGCCACCACGCAATCGCCGGCTCCCGCATGCCACCTTCAAATGTGGTCTGCTTCCCACACAGGAAGGGGCCGTTGCTGCCGCCTGAGGACCAGAGTCAGCACTGTCAGAGGGAGGTCCCACAATGCCCCTGGCAGGCAGTCACGGGAGGGCACGGGCCATCCCAGGCCTCGCTGCCAGGTGGTCTTGGGAAAGCTCTTGAGAAGGCTCCCCAGGATGTCTGAGGCCCGGGCTGTGTCTGCACAGGGCTCTGGGTGGCCTGCAGGGGAGGGGGCTCCCCCGGGTGGCGCACAGGATCTGCCATCTCAGATCCCACGCCTGGGTTTTCCAGCCTGTGTTCACAGGCTGCTGGAGACAAAGACCCAGCCTGAGAAACAGCTGCAGCTCCAGCCATGCGGAGTCAAGGGCTCCAAGGGGCTGGGCAGCCGGGGCCACAGGGGCAGCACACTCTCTACCTCAGGCCCTGAGCACAGAGAGAACACGGGAACAGAGTTTACACGCAGGAACAGAACACTGTCACCACACTACCGAAGCCAGGAACAGAACACTGTCACCACACTACCGAAGCCAGGAACGGAACACCACCACACTACCGAAGCCAGGAACGGAACACCACCACACTACTGAAGCCCAGGCGTCAAAGCCCCTGCTGGTGTCTCTCCCGCCACCTGCGGCAGCCACCCCTGCTCCCACGCACTGCAGCCTCCCGCTGAGGGGCTGGAGACTGCTGTTCTGGGGTGGCTTCCTCCCCTGGCCTCTCAGGCCTGTGCCCGCTCCCCCTCAGGCCATGCTCCGGCCCGCCCTCCTCACAGGGAGCCCCTCTTATTCTGCCTGAGGGCGTGAAGGCCTCGGAGTAGAAGCGCTCGGCATCAGCCCAAGGCTGCCGTGGAGGGAACTTGCCTTCCTTGGGTGCAGAGATGAGGGCAGCGCCATTGTCGGATGTGAAGAAGACGAACGTGTCCCGCTCCATGCCCAGGCGCCTCAGGAGACTCAGTATCTTCCCAACGCTGTCATCGATTTCCCGCACAGCATCGCCATACCTGCGGGGGAGCCAAGCCGTCCGGGTGGCATGGGACACACGGAACCCTGACTTCCGAGTCGGCCCAGGCAGGCTCAAGTTCAAGTTCTTCTTTTTTTTTTGTTTTTTGTTTTTTTTGGGTCCGGTCGTGGGGCCTGAACTCTGGGCCTGGGTGCTGTCCCTCAGCTCTTCAGCTCAAGGCTAGCGCTCTACCACTTGAGCCACAG
>NW_012267234.1:20316846-20318932 GCF_000151885.1 Dipodomys ordii
AGGCGGGACAACACCCAACACCGAGGGCCGGTTCTGCGCGCCGGGCGTGACGCTTCCGGGGCCGTGGCTCCGAGGCTGGGCGTGGCGTCCAGGGGGCGTGGCTCCGCTATGGGCGTGGCGTCGCGGGGCTCAGGGCTTCGCGGCCAGGCGGGACATCACCGAGGGCGTGACGCTTCCGGGGGGCGTGGCTCAGAGGCTGGGCGTGGCGTCGCGGGGCTCAGGGCTGCGCGACTAGGCGTGGCTCCGCGGGCGGGGCAGCCGGCTCCCCCAGCCCTCCCTCTCTCCTCCCCCCCCCCCCGCAGGAGGGTCGCCATTTCACCCACCCACCCGTGCCCGCCCTCGGGCCGCCCCCTTCCCGCACTGGGTGCTCCAGCGGGACCGAGGCGCGTGCCCGGCCGGCCGGGAAGCCCTGTGCAGAGCCCCCCCCCCTCCCCGCGCGGTGCGGAAGGCCTCCGCCCGAGGTGGGCGGGGGTCAGGGCCCTGGGCGGGGGTCCCGCAACAAGCCCGGCCAAAGACCAAAGAGGACACGGGGTGGAGTGCTTCCGATTCTTGGCCAGACTTCTCTGGGTGCCTCGCCTCCACAGCTCAGCTTCGTAGGGGTCCCCGTACAAACATGAAAGGCGTTCCAGCAGCCCCGGGGGCGGGCAGCCGCGGGCCAGGCCCCACCGGGACCCCGGCTCTGCGGCAGCGCCGGCAGCTTTGCCACGGTGGGTGCGGCTGCCTGCCTGTCTCCAGCTCCCCCGGCTCACAGCCCTGTGGGTGGCGCAGGACGGGAGGCCGATGCCATGGGTGCTGTCCTGCTGCCCAGCCCCGAGGACTCAGTCCCACGGTCTTCAGTGCCAGGGGTGAAGCAGACTTAGACCAGCGAGAAGATGCCCCTTGGGCTCCAGACCCTGGAGAGGGGCACTGGGCACGGATGGGCTACTGTGGTCAGAGCCTATTCGTGGCCAGCTGCACGGCAGGTCCAGGACTGGACAGCACTAGACTGTGGGCTCTAGGGACGGGTCCTGGGTCAGGTGTGGTCTCAGGCCCTGCCACTGGTTGCAGGTGCCATCTGGCGGTGGGCAAGGCAGAGGGCAACTGGAACTCTTCCAACATGGGGGTCCTGAGGCCAGAGCCTTCTTATCCTCCAGCGGGAGATTCTGAGCCTGGCCTGGGTCCAAACAGAAGCTAATGGGGCCAGAGGCACTTGGTGGGAGCCGACTCAGGAGGCGTCAGGCACTTCTTCAGCTTTTCACAGCCCGGGGGTGCCCAGTTCTAGGAAATAAAATTCAGCAAAGAACATGTAGTTATTCTAGGCACCTCAGCCTGGCCTGTCCCAGACACTGGTCCCACCCCCTGGCAGGGTGGAGGTTGGCAGCCTACACCATGCAGGTAGAAGCTCACACGCACATTGGAATCAATCACAGGAACGTGGAGCCCTGTACTTTCCCTGAAGCCTTGCTCTGCGGAGGAGTATCTGGGCAGTGGGTGTGGGCCACGGGGCAGAAGAACATCTGGTAATCAAATTCACACAGCTCTCACAAGTGGCAGAAGCTGGCAGGAGGTACACACGCAAGTGTCAGGAAAGCTGCCACTGCTGTGCCTGTCAGGGTAGCTTGGACAGCCCTGTGTTCTGGAAGCCTCTGGGGGCGGGGGGGGGGAAGGGAGGGCTGGAACATGGACCCCTAAGGAGAAACCCTCTGAGAGAACTGAAGGTGACCTAGTCTGCTGGGCGAGTCAGAGAGTGTGGAGACAGTGGCTTGGCCCCCGACAGCGACAGTGCTGCTGCTGCGGGCTGTGAAGGATGAAGCGGTGCTGCGGGTCTGATCAAGGGTGAAGAGGGCTGTGTCGGGCTGTGATGGCCTTGATGTGAGACCAGAAGATGTCACAGCCCCTCATCAGGCTGGCCCAGGATTTGGGGGGCAGAGCTAAGCAGGGAGGCCCTGACGTGGCATAGGGGCAAGACCACCAGGGGTCCTCACAGCTCCCAGGGCAGCACTGCCCGTGAGGCCGCAGCCACACAGCCCTGTGTCTCAGCCGCAGCCACACAGCCCTGTGTCTCAGCCGCAGCCACACAGCCCTGTGTCTCAGCCGCAGCCACACA
>NW_012267234.1:20326377-20331575 GCF_000151885.1 Dipodomys ordii
TCAGCTCAAGGCTAGCGCTCTACCACTTGAGCCACAGCGCCACTTCCAGCTTTTTTCTTTTTGCTTATGTGGTGCTGAGGAATCGAACCCAGAGCCTCATGCATGCAAGGCAAGCACTCTACCACTGAGCCAACTTCCTGGCCCTCAAGTTCAAGTTCTTGCTGACAGGGCCACGGTCAGTGCTGTGGCCCCTCTCTGCCAGCCCTGGCTGGTGGTTTCAGAGAGACAAGGGGGCTCTGGACTTTCTCTTAACGGTGCCGCGTGCTCCCCCTCCCCCATGGAAATCCAGCCTGCTGAAGGCCCCACAGGGACCCGCCCCACCAGAGCCTCCACCCCCCATCAGGACTCACAGCCCTCGCTGGCTGGTGCCCAAGAAAGGTCTGGACGCGTAGACAGGGGCGTGTGTGGCATCGATGGCCCAGTAGAGGAAGAAGGGGCGCTGCTTTGCCTGCTGTGTTCTGATGAAATCCAGGGCTTCCTGCCAAGAAGCTCTGCGTCCTCCTCTGCCACATGGCCAACCTTCCCCCACTACCCAGACACTGGCCCGCCCTTACCTCTAAGTAGATCTGAGTGAGATTGGCTTCCCCAGTCTTCAGATTAATGGGGAATTCTTCATAAAATCTGAAAATATGCCAGACAGAATCCAGACTTTAGTCAAGAAAGTCCCTTCCCAAATGCTACCAGCAAAGTCACAGGCTGTGTTTGGAACAGGGCTGGGCTGGGCAGCTCATGCTCATCACCAGGTCTGGACTGCAAGCTGCAGGTTGGGGGCCATACAGAGTGATAACTTATCTCAGGAAAGCCGCCACTTAAAAAAGACAATGTGATGCTGCTGCCGTGGCTCACACCTGTAATCCTAGCTACCCCGGGAGGCTGAGGATCATGGTTGGAAGCCAACCTGGGCAGGAAAGTCTGTAAGTCTCTTATCTCCAATAAATTACTCAGAAAAAGCTGGGAGTGGTGCTGTGGCTCAAGTGGTAGAATGCTGGCCTTGAGCACAAAGAGGCTCAGGGACAGTGCCCAGGCTTCAAGCTCCACAACTGACAAGAAAAAAAAAAAAAAAGAAAGAAAGAAAAAAAGTGAACAAAATTCAAGAATTCTCCCGACACAGGCTCTCCACAGCCAGGCCCAGCCCACCCGGGAAACTTGCTTCCACCCTGGCTCTCGAGGCTGATGCTCATCCCCCTCTGCTCTGCTGAGTGTTCAGGCTACGGCTGAGAGGCGAATCTCACACAGGCAGATGGCAGCTCACCAAGAGGCTGTATGGGGTCCTGGACCTCCAAAACTGGGTGCCGGCTCTATGATGTCCCAAAAGAAACAGGAACCCTGGAAAGGCCAGAAATGGCCCCAGGCCCGAGTCTCACAGGCTCCAGGAAGAATGTCCCGGAAACCAACGCTCTTGGGACCCAGAAGGCCAGTCCTTGCCAGCAAGTGGTTCAAGAATCACCTCTCCTACTGGAAGCATGGCTCAGGGGGTGGAATGCCTTCACAGCCAGTGCAAGGCCCTGCGTTCAAAGCCCGGGACTCCGAAAGAACCACCGTCCATCCTGGTCCAGAGAAGCAGCGAAGCAGGGGCAGGGGTGCTGGGCAGGGAAGGAAGGGCCCGTTACCTGCCGACCATCTCCCAGTCCCGGTACACAGGGATGTTGGGCCGAGCCTTGTTGTCATAAGGCCCAAAGTGGCAGTTGGGGGAGCCAAACCACTCATCAAATCCGTGCTTCAGGGGGTGGAACTGAGGCCTGTGGCCCAAGTGCCTAGAAACAGGAGCCAAGACACTTCAGGGACCCCACCCAGGGGCGCGCCGAGTTCCTACAGCAAACCCATCCTCTTCACAAATGTTTAACAAGAGTGCCTCCTGCACTCACTGCGTGCTGAGGCCTGGAACACCAAACATAAAGACTGCCCCAGAAGGAGCACAGGGCCTAACCCAGGGTGCCAGGCACCTGTGGACAGGACACTTGGAGTGGCCAGGCCTGGTGTCCTGTAGGTGCTGGGCAGAGCCTCCAGTATGGTAGGCAGTGGGAACTGGCCTCCAGGCCCCAGTGGCTTTATCCTGCCCATCTTCACTCTTCTTATTTATTTTTTTGTGGCAGTCCTGGGGCTTGAACTCTGAGCCTGGAGCTTTTGCTGTCAAGGCTAGTGCTTTACCACTTGAGCCACAGCTCCAGTTCTTGCATTTTGATGACTGGAGATAAGAGTCTCACAGACTTTCCTGCCATGACTGGCTTCAAACCTCAGTCCTCAGAGCTCAGCCTCCGGAGCAGCTGGGGTTACAGGCGTGAGCCACGGGTGCCAGGCCAATCTTCCTGGAGGGCCCAGCTCCCACCTGCTCTACCAAGCATGCTGAAGAAAGGGGCTCCAGTGCTGTCTGAGGTCACAGCCTGCGTGCAGCGCAGCTCCAGCCTGGGACACAGCCACAGCCTGAAAACAGCGTCTGGGGGTTGGCGTCCTCTGCTGGACTGTGTTTGGGCAGGAAGGGCCCTGTGCCAGGGCTGTGTCGGTCTGAGGCCTGGGGCTTGCCCCTCAGTGAGCAGAGTCACGGGCTGGCGGCTTCGGGGAGGAGTACAGCCAGGCAGCAACTGGTCTGTGATTTTTGCAGGTCATCACATCTGTCCAGGCCTCGGTTCCCCACCCACAGCTGCGGGGACTGCTGGGGGCGTGGCTGGCTGCCCCGCTCACTCCACAGCCCTCTGGCTCCACGTTCTTTCCCTCCTAGGTGAGTGTGCCTGCATCTCACAGTGACACCACGGGTCCTCAAGCTGCCCCTGGGCTGTGTGGCCCCCTGCTGTGGCACCTGTCCTTTCTGCATGTGTTGGACAGGTGGCGACCTGGCTACCGGTGACCTCCTAGTGTCCCTGTCCAACACAGCATAGAAGGCACTGGTGGCTCATGCCTGCAATCCTCGCTACTCAGAAGTATCACAGTTTGAAGACAGCCAGTGAGGAAAGTCTGTGAGACTCTTACCTCCAGTCAACCACCCAAAAGTTGGAAGTGGAGCTGTAGCCCAAGTGGTAGAGCACTGTCAGGACCAGTGCCCAGGACCTAAGTTCAAGCCCCAGGACCACACAAAACAAATAAAACCCAACAATAAAATTACACGGTAGGGCTGGGAATGTGGCTGAGTGGTGCCTAGCAGGCATGAGGCCCCGGGTTCGATCCTCAGCACCACATTCACAGAAAAGGCCAGAAGTGGCGCCGTGGCTCAAGTGGTAGAGTGCTAGCCTTGAGCAAAAGAAGCTCAGGGACAGCGCCCAGACCCTGAGTTCAACCCCAGGACTGGCAAGACAAACAAGCACATGATCATGTGGGGGAGGAGTTGGATATGGGAGAAAAATGAGAGAGAGGGTAACAATGTAAAACAAGAAATGTACTCATAAAAAATGAACTTTACAACTTTGGTGGTGGGGGCAGGATGGGGTAGGAGGGCCGGGGGGAGGGTATGGGAAGGGGAAACAAAGGAGGAGGCAACAATGCTTGATAAGAAATGTACTTGCTATCTTGCCCATGTAATTGTAACCCCTCTGTACGGTATTTTCACAATAAAAAAAGAAATGTACTCATTACCGTTACCTTACTTATGTAACTATAGCCCCCTCTGTACACCACCTTTACAATAAAATTAAACTTAAAAAAAAACCACATAGTCACAGTTTTGCCCAGCTTTAATTCACCTCGTCTGTCCCCCAACAGCAGTGGCCAGTGCTGACCAGCAGGGGATCCAGAGCCGAACAAGGGCTGGCAGCACTTGGGCTTCATCTGAGTCTTATTCTCCGACTACGGTTTCTGCACGAGGCACGGCTCTTCTGCAGGAGCCCAGGCCCCACCTGCCTCCTTGGTTCTGTGGTCTAGATGAGAACCAGGGCAGTTCTGGCTTGGGCCTGCTGGGACAGAGACCTACGGAGCGGTGGCGTGTCCGCCCCGGGCCTCTGGAAAGCACCCTTGTACTGGTCCCGCTGCAGACTCCATTGCTGACCTGCCACCCGCTATGCTCCAGTCCTTGGAGACTTCCCTCTAGGCCCTGCTCCAGCTCAGCCATCCTGGGCCTCAGCCAGCTCCACAGACTCACTCCTCGTGCATCTGCGGCCACCCTCACTGATGACGGTGGACAGGAGGCGGGAGGCTGGGCGGGGCAGCACACAGGCAGCTCTGGGACTGTGCTGGCAGCCCTGAGGGCAGCGTGCGCCAGGACTCCCCGGTGTCCCGCCACCGGCTCGAGGGCCGCCACCTGCTCTGCCACCTCATCCTAGCCGGCAGCCGGCGTTCTTGCCTGAAGAGGAGCATGGTGTTCCTCAGACAGCCTGCAGACTGCCTGGATTTCCTGAGAACTATTCTAGTCTTGGCAGGTTCGGAGTCCCTGTGGCTGACACGGGCAGTGGGAAGGGCTCCTACAGGGCAGAAAGCAGGGGCAGCTTCGTGAGGGAGGAGGGCCTGTGGGCACCGGCGGGGTAGGGGCGATGTGCCCCGGGGGGAGAGATCAGTGTTTCTGTGCAGATGCAGGAGTCTGTGCAAGCTGACAGGGTAATCATGTGGTCAGGGCTCCGTTACACTGACAGACCACACTGTTCCTGCGCTTCCTAGCCGCTGCTGCGCACTTTAGAATCAAGTTCCCACCACCACGTGGAAGCCCTCTGCTGGCTAGGTGTGAAGGAGCATGGTGTGAAGGAGAGCAGTGTGAGGGAGCATGGTGTGAAGGATCATGGTGTGAAGGAGCACGGTGTGGAGCATGGTGTGAAGGAGCGCGGTATGAAGGAGCGCGGTGTGAAGGAGAGCATGGTGTGAAGGAGCGTGGTGTGGTGGAGCGCGGTGTGAAGGAGCACGGTGTGGAGCATGGTGTGAAGGAAAGCAGTGTGCAGGAACATGGTGTGAAGGAAAGCAGTGTGAAGGAGCATGGTGTGAAGCACTGTGAAGGAGCATGGTGTGAAGGAGTGTGGAGAGGGTGTGACAGTGTGGAGTGGGTGTGACAGTGTGGAGTGCAGTGGGTGTGATGGAGTGTGGAGTGGGTGTGGCAGTGTAGAGTGGGTGTGGCAGTGTAGAGCGGCTGTGACTGTGGAGTGGGTGTGCCAGAGTGGAGTGGGTGTGACTGTGGAGTGGGTGTGGCAGTGTGGAGTGGGTGTGACTGTGGAGTGGGTGTGACTGTGGAGTGGGTGTGACAGCGTGGAGTGCAGTGGGTGTGACAGCGTGGAGTGCAGTGGGTGTGA
>NW_012267234.1:20343089-20350054 GCF_000151885.1 Dipodomys ordii
GTGGAGTGCAGTGGGTGTGATGGAGTGTGGAGTGGGTGTGGCAGTGTAGAGTGGGTGTGGCAGTGTGGAGCGGGTGTGGCAGTGTAGAGCGGCTGTGGCAGTGTAGAGCGGCTGTGTCTGTGGAGTGGGTGTGCCAGAGTGGAGTGGGTGTGACTGTGGAGTGGGTGTGCCAGAGTGGAGTGGGTGTGACTGTGGAGTGGGTGTGACTGTGGAGTGGGTGTGACAGTGTGGAGTGCAGTGGGTGTGATGGAGTGTGGAGTGGGTGTGATGGAGTGTGGAGTGGGTGTGGCAGTGTGGAGCGGCTGTGGCAGTGTGGAGCGGCTGTGACTGTGGAGTGGGTGTGGCAGTGTGGAGCGGCTGTGGCAGAGCACGCGGCAGGGCTTGGAGACAGTGACAGCAGGGTGTGTTCACTGTCTGGTGCTTGAGGCACCTCTGTTCCTGGCTGGTGTCCCAGCTTCCTGCTGGACCTGGGGCTCTGCCAGTGAGCCCGGGGAACAGCCCTGGAGTGCCACATCAGCTTTCAGAAGCTCCCTGCTCCAGAACTCATTCTTGCCCCCGAACAATCAGTCCTGACAGAACACGACAAAGCAACACGACGAAGCAGAACTGACTGCCCGCTGCAGCATGTTCTGGAACTCACCACTTGCCCACGATCTTGCTGGTGTAGCCGGCCTCCTTCAGGAGCTCAGGCAGCAGGCGCTCCGAGCTGGGGATGCCCCCCACCACGTCCTGCGGTGTGTACGCTGGAAGGACAACGTGACCCTGAGCTCGGGGCATTCCCTGCGCACACCCCCCCCCACTCGTGGCCGTAAGGCAGCTGCCACCAGGGGCAGAGTTAGGTGCAAGTCAGGGTTGTCGCAGGCATGCGCACATCAGCACCAGTGCAGGTGGGGGTGGATGTAAACGAGGCCCACTGGCTCACGCCTGTTACCCCAGCTACTCACAGGATTGAGATCTGAGGACCTCAGCTCAAGGCCAGCTCAGGAAGGAAAGTCTGTGAGACTCTTTATCTCCAATTAATCACACACACACACAAGCTGGATGTGGCATTATGGTGGTGATAGTTTGAACTCAGGGCTTCGCGCTTGCTTGGCCTGCTTGCTTGGCTGACATTCTACCACTTGGGTCATGCTGCAATCCTGCTTTTTGCTGGTGATTTTGGAGGTGAAGTCTCACAGACTCATCTGTCTGGGCTGGCTCTGAACTTTATGCTCGGTAGCTAAGCCTCCTGAGTAGTTAGGATTGGATAGAGCCACTGGTGCCAGCATGATGTGCTACTCCTCAGCCACCCCGAGCATGCAGTCAGCCCCTAGTGGGAGGGAGCCGGGGGGGCTCGGGGTCCTCCAACCTCCGGTTCTCATTGAGCCAGTGTAGGAAGGAAGTCTGGACTCTACCCTGGTGCCTCTAGCCACCTAACTCTTTTTTTAGGGGAAGAACAAGATCTGGTTCAAAACAACCGAAATAAACATCTGGCCTGCGGCGGGAGCTGCACTGTACAGCTGAGATCCACCCTCCCCACACCTGGCCGCAGGGCCGACCCTTTCCTGGGGCATGCCGGGAGGACTAACCGTTTCTGGCATGTGCGTTGGTGGTGTAGAAGCCATTGCGGATGGGCAGCCGTCCTGTGAGCAGGGCTGCCCTGGCTAGGTGGAGGGGATGAGAGGAGAGTCAGACCCGATCCGCAGGACCGCAGCCAGTCCCTCGAGCCCCACATGCACCGTCCCTGTGAGCGTCTGCCACGCACACTTCACACCTCAGCTTCACCCGCACCCCAAGTGCCGCCTGGCCCGTCCTCCTCACGCAGGGTCACCCCACTGTCCACTGCTCTTCTCTTGGGCGGGTGAGTACCCAGCGGGCGGGGGCACAGCTTCACTCCCTCTGCTATGCCTGGGGACAGGAAGTGCTCCCCAGACAACTTCCTCAATCCTGCCCCAGTGGCAGTTGTGGCCCTCCCCTCCCCCTCAGCCCTGACAGAAGGGACTGCACCCCCCAGGCTGGGCGGAGCGTGGAGGCTGTGCAGGGCCTGGCTGGTCTCCCCTCCCTCAGCCCGGGGCAAGGGCCAGCGCTGACTTACATGGTGAACAGAGAGGGTTGGCAGAATAGAAGTTGGGGAAGAGCATTCCTTCCGCAGCCATCCGGTCCAAATTTGGAGTCTCTCGGGAAGGCTCCCCGTACACCCCCAGGTCGCCCCACCCCATCTGCAGGGAAGAGCAGAGGAGGAGTGAGATTCGGCGAGCGGCATGGATATCGTGGGGTGTGGCGTGGGTCCACTCCCTCAGGCTCCTGTGAGCCGCAGAGCCGACACCAAACCCCACAGAGCTGCAGCAGCTCAGCAGGGCCGCCGCACCGCCTGTCTTCCAGGCTTGCTCGCCGGCTCACTCTTCTTATCCAGGGGAGATGTCTCATGTGTACCCTCCTCTCCAGCCCACTCTGGGCCCGGCTTCCGCACACTCGTGTGTCTGTTTTCAGCATAAGGAAGTTCAAAGGCAAGCAGCGAGGTTCTCAACGATGAACTGGACTCGCCAGACGAGCCCCAGGCCCCTCGGCAGAACTGAAAACTCACACCCAGGCGTCCAGGATGCCCAGAGCAGCCCGACGACCACTGCCGCGAGCCCTTCCAGTCAGTGTCCCCCCAGTCACATCCACTTGGAATTTCTGGGTTAGGGCAACCACCATCCTACATGGTAGTGTCATGAAGGAGATAGAGGCGCCAGGAGACTGCAGGGCAGCGGCTGAGCAGAGCTGAGGGAGCCAAGGTGGGCAGGGACCTCCCCGCGGACTCCGCCTGGGCCCACCCTGCCGCCTGGGGAGGGAGGGCGGAGGCCTGCGTTTTCAGGCCTCTGCTTTGCCACCACTCAATATACCTCCCAGGACTGGCATACACAGCTCGGGATGTGATCCAGCCATAAAGGACACGTGCCGCAACTCTGCTGCACCCTGAACACGGTGCTGAGGAAGGCACCAGGCACGTGGTGTGTGGCTTATTTATGCGCATCCTCTCAACAGGCCGATCCACGGGGCAGAGCCGGATGCAGCCTGCCAGGGGCTGGCTGGCTGATCAGGGTGAGTACGAATGGGTTCATGTTTGGGGTGATAGAATGTTCTGGAGCAAAAAGGGATGATAGCTGTGTAGTAGTGTGCGTGTATAGGTCACTGGATTATAGTTAGGCAGTAAATTTGACATCATACATGCACCCTACCATAATCACAGCAGTAATGTTCAGCCACGGAGGAGGGAAGGGCCCCACATTGGACTGTGGCAGCCCTCCAAACACATGCACGCACAACTCACTCACGCAGACTGTCCAGAAAAAGCAAACTCACCACGCAGAAGCAGATTGTGGGCTTGGAGGTATGGCTTAGGCGGTAAAGCACCTACCTACCAAGTGCAAGGCCCTGAGTTCAAACCCTAGTACTGCCCAAAAAAGAAGTAAATAGGCTGTGGTTGTTGCACCGGTGTGTGTGTGTGTGTAGGTTGTGGTTGTTGCACCGGTGTGTGTGTGTGTAGGTTGTGGTTGTTGCACCAGTGTGTGTGTGTGTGTGTGGTTGTGGTTGTTGCACCAGTGTGTGTGTAGGTTGTGGTTGTTGCACTGGTGTGTGTGTGTAGGTTGTGGTTGTTGCACCGGTGTGCGTGTGTGTGTGTGTGTAGGTTGTGGTTGTTGCACCGGTGTGTGTGTGTGTAGGTGAAGAATGACGGCAGGCAGGGCCAGGGTTCCTGTGAGGTGACAAAATGACCTAACGTCCAGCCCAGTGACGGCTTCACAGCTGTAAGTATGCTGAAGCTACTACGCCATAAGCTTATGTTTCAATGTGGTTCTGTGAGAGCAGGCGCGGGCAAGCTGGTGCTCTGCAGATGTCTGGCAAGGCTCCGCGGCTGTCCTAGGCTGGCTCTTTGGACTCAGGGGGAAGTGGTCAGGGCCTGTGTGCAGGAGCGTGCCCCCTGGCTGAGCAGCCATGGCAGGCAGGAGACCCTGGCGATGGGCTCACATGGATGGCTTGGTGTTAGGGCTGCCTGGCCAGGCCAGGCCTGCTGTCCAGATGCAATGCTGAACGCCCTCTCTCTGCCTATGAGGACTGTCTCGGGGGTGACCTGCGGCACCTCCCAGGTGAGGCTTCCTGCTAGAGGACTCTGGTAAGGCATGGTGCCCAGAGCTGCCGGGTCAGGCTGAAGCCCCCTAGGGCACAGGGACTGTGGGACTTGGCTCTGTTTAACCCTTTCAATGTTGAGTCCCTGTGGAAACCACTTGAAGTAGCTGAACCGGCTTTTCCATCTGATGACAAGGACATTGGGGCCAGCTTATGGGGAAGGAGACAGACAGGAAGGCAGACGGCAGGGGCCGGGAGGCTGAACAGCTGCATGAGGTCCAAGTGGATACTGCACTCAGGGACATGAGTCACTGTGACCACAGGCCTGAGGCAAGTCTGCCCCAGCTCCCTCAGGCTGGTGGTGGCCTCAGGAAACTTCAGACTCACTAATTCCTGCAGGCCAGGCCTGGCCAGGAACACGACCCGGTCAGGCAGAGGGACCCGTGGAGCAGAACTACTGCCTGCCTAAGTCTGCTGACGGCAGGAATTAGTGAGTCTGAAGTTTCCTGATGAGGCTGGGGGAGCCCAGCTACCCAGCTTGCTGTGTACGCAGCTGCGGCTGCCTGAAATCTTCCTGCTGACTTAGATCTGACCTTTGAACTGGGGGTCAGGCACAGACCAAGGCCCTGCACCCGTGCCCTGCCTCTGCCTCTCTGCTGCTCCTATCCAGAATATGGACCCTCAGAGGTGCAGCCACTGCGGTGCTGTGAGGACAAAGCTGTCAGTCAGGAGGCAGAGCAGGAAGGAACCTCCAGCTGGCTTGGGGGAGGGGTAAGATACATCCTGAGAGTGCTCCACACCCACCACAGACACACTGGCTAGCTCCATCCCAGACCCTAATTAGAAGCCAGGGAGTTTCCATTTTTGCTTAGGTTCTTTGAGTTCTTTTTCCGTTATTTGATTAATACATGTTTTTGACCAGGACTGAGATGTTGGATTTTTTTTTTTCCAGTACTGGGGATTGAACTCAGGGCCTGGGCACTGTCCCTAAGTTTCTTTTGCTCAAGGATAGCAGTAGAGTGCTTGGGCCACAGACACCATGCCACTTCCAGCCTTTTCTGTGTATGTGGTACTGAGGAATGGAACCCAGGGCTTCATGCATGCCAGGCAAGCACTCCACCACCAAGCCCCCTCCCCCCATCCTCCTGGAAAGCCCCAGGGTGTTCTGGAGGTGGCTTGGTGCTAGTTGCCTTCCACTCTAAAATGGAGCTGCCCCATAGGGTGATTTCACATTTTCTAGAAGCCACATTAGAAAAGTGAGTAGGTAGCAGGGCGCTGGTGGCTCACGCCTATAATCCTAGCTACTCAGGAGGCTGAAATCTGAGGATCACGGTTCAAAGCCAATCCAGGCAGGAACGTCTGTTGAGACTCTTATCTCCAATAAAACCACTCAGAAAACCAGAAGTGGCTCTGTGGCTCAAGTGGTAGAGTGCTCGCCTTGAGCTGAAGAGCTCAGGGACAGTGCCCAGGCTCACAGTTCAAACCCCACAACCGACCAAAAAAGAGAAAAGTGGTAAAGACTAACATTATATTTACCTAACCCATTATATCTACAATCGATCATTTCAGGGAATCTGCAATACAAAAGGTTATTAATAAACTGCAAGAAGACGTGCCTTGCTTCTCACACCCTGTCATTTGGAAAGGAGACATAGAACAGAAAGCTGAGAGACCATGACCTCTGCCCTCAGTGACTGAAAGCAATGGTGTGAACAGGCAGCAAGTGGGGTATAACGTTGGAAGGACTGAGTATTAAAATAGAAAAGGGGCTGGGAAGGTGGCTCAGTGGTAGAGTGCTTGCCTTGCATGCATGAGGCCCTGGGTTTGATTCCTCAGCACCACGTAAGCAGAAAAAGCCAGAAGTGGCACTGTGGCTCAAGTGGTAGAGCGCTAGCCTTGAGCTGAAGAGCTGAGGGACAGCGCCCAGGCCCAGAGTTCAAGCCCCAGAACTGACAAAAAAATAAAATAAAACAAATAAAGTAGAAAAGGATTTTTCAGAAATGACAGAGCCAAGTCTGCAGAGAGCCCTCAGGATAGGAGCCTGAAGAAGCTGAGAGCCCCAGGAAGGCAGTCGGCAGCCATGTAAGTGTGGGACGGTGGAGAGAGGGCGTCCAGGGCTTCTAGCTGTGACCTCTGGGAGGTAGGATTATGGTCTCACCTTAATTATCCAGTCTTTTACATTTAGATTCAGATTCTCTGAATTCTAGACAGGCGTGGTGGTGTCTGCCTGTAATCACAACCTTAAAGTCTCTGAAATCTGAGTGTATCTTGCACACGCAGCCCTTCTAAATCGGACTAAGACCACCTGCAGATTGTGGCCACCCAGCCAGTCAGCACAGGACAAGTCTCTGGACACACAGAGCTGCACTGACCTTTAGTAACCAATGAGCACCTGCAAAAGCCCCATTACCAGGCCATGTTCCCCAAGAGGAACGTGCTGGAAAGAAGAGAAAGTCGGGCCTGTCATTTCCTATTGATGCCCCCATGTGAAGTCGCCACTCCATTCCTGCTTCAAGGACTGTCCCACTGGACAACCAGGGATAGAACAGCCCATCACATGGCTGGTGGGAGGAAGGGCCTGTACCCCTCCCCCTGCACACACGTCCTCGGGTGCCATGTCCTCTCAGCTCCCACTGCACGCGTGCACGCACACGCACGCGCACACACACGCCTCTCAGCTCCCCCTGCACACACACACCTCCTCTCAGCTCCCCCCCACATGCACATGCACACACATGCACACACACCTCTCAGCTCTCCCTGCACACACACGCACGCACACCCCCCTCCTCTCAGCTCCCCCCGCACACACATGCACGCACACCCCTCCTCTCAGCTCCCCTGCACACACACACGCACACACACACGCACACCCCTCC
>NW_012267234.1:20353880-20356580 GCF_000151885.1 Dipodomys ordii
CGGCCTGCACGCCGCCATCCAGCCTCTCAGTGCTCGGACAGGGCCTGCTGCGGGGGAGGCCCCGGGGTGCGCGGAGGCCGCGGCCGCGGGAGGCTGCCCGAGGCCAGGGCCTTCCACGGGTGTGCTGCTCCTGGCACCGACAGGCTCTCTTCCTGATGGTGGAGTTGTGTCCCCATTAATCCACGTCCAGAAAGCTGTCCGGAGTCAAAACTGCATTCGTGCGTGGCTATAGCCATGGTACAGTGCTGGACCTTCCTGAGTCTGGCCGTCTGTTGTGGGTCAGTTGACCAGATACCGTCCAGCTAGGAGGGGATGGAGCCCAAGAGGAAAGCTGTGCATTCCAGGGTCAGGACCCTCAGAACTGGAGATGAGTGGGTTTGAGATGATCGCGTTTTGCGCGGTGTGTAGGAAGCAGTATCATGGTGCCATGCTAGGATGCCCTGCACACTGAGAGGCTGAGTGGACCCCTAGTGAGTGACTCACCGGGTGACAGGGTTTGTGGTCAGGCTGTGTTCAAAGCCATTTTCCTGAATTGTCTTCACACTTCTGCAAGCAACACATAGGCCTGCTGAGTGGAAAGCAGTTCCTACTGCAGCGTGGAGAATCAAGCTGTGGATTTTGGAGGCATTGCATTCTCCAGCGATGGTTGGTTGGCCATGCACACACCTCAAGAGGCGCATTTTAGAGCTGAAACCTGCGGGTGGGTGGACTGTTAAGCTATCACCATTCTTTCTTGCAGAATTATCCTCTCTACATCCGCAGCACCCCCATGGAAAATGAGCTGAAGTTCCATTACATGGTGCACACATCCCTGGATGTGATAGAGGAGAAGATCTCTGCCATGGGGAAGGCATTAGTGGACCAGAGGGAGCTCTACCTGGGCCTACTGTACCCGACCGAGGACTACAAGGTGTATCCTTCCTGGAAATAAAAACATGAGGGTTTTCAACTGGATGGGCAGCTGGGGTGGCCTGAAGCTAATGAAGGCCTGAACTCTGGGCCTGGGGGCTGTCCCTCAGCTCTTCAGTGTAAGGCAAGCGCTCTACCACTTGAGCCACAGTACCACTTCCAGTTTTCTAGTGGTTAATTGGAGATCAGAGTCTCACGGACTTTCCTGCCTGGGCTGGCTTTGAACCACGATCCTTAGATCTTGGCCTCCTGAGTAGCTAGGATTACAGATGTAAGCCACTGGTACCTGACACCTCTAACCGTTTGGAAGACTAGTTTGGGAAAAAAAAAGAAGCTGGAGGACCCAGGCCTCCTAAGTTTGTACCTGCAAGATGTCTCCTCGTGTTTCAGAGCCATCACCTTTGGGCAAGGGTGATTGTTTCTCTTACTTCACTATAAATGATTGTTACTTCACTATAAATATTTATATACATAAATGTATTTATTTGCTATATCATTGTTAGGTACTCAAAATGGGTGGCAAATCCTTTGGAAAAAGTGCTCAAGATCACGGAGTTCAAGGACATTCTTGTAGGGAATAATATAGCTGTCCATGCTGATAGTGACCCAGGAGCAACTGACATGGCCTCCAGAGGAGGTTCATCTTACTTGTGAAGACTTGACTGTGTGAGCCAGGGCCCAGCATTCACTTAGGGCCTGTGAATTTTGGGCCTTAGCTTCCTCTGCTCCTGCAGCAAACACTAATCAGTGCCCAAGGAATGTCCTGGCCTGGGCCTTTGCTGGGATTGGTAGGCGTCAGGCTTCTCCAGAATGAGGCACACAGAGATCCCAGGTTCCCAGGCTCTCGACCAGGATGTGTGTCATTTGTTGTAACCGAGTCCTTGTGTCAAAGCAAACTCCTTAACCGGCTATGCAGATACGGGTATGTGACCAACTCCAAGGTGAAGTTTGTCATGGTGGTGGATTCCTCCAACACAGCCCTTCGGGACAATGAAATTCGTAGCGTACGTTCTGGGGATTGGGGGCCACGCCTGGATGGGTGGCTGGGTTCCATTTCCCTTTCTTTGTGTTTAGATGCTGAGGAGCCAGAATTCTGGTACTGGTCTTTTTGCAAGTTCATTTTAGCTGTTGTTGGGTGTTGTTCCAGATGTTCCGTAAGCTGCACAATTCCTACACAGATGTGATGTGCAACCCCTTCTACAACCCTGGTGACCGCATCCAGTCCAGGTGGGCCTACTCTCCTTACCTTGCTGCGGCCTTCTGCGGTGGACAGTCCCCAGCCCCCCAGCTTCAAAGTGGCAAGGCCTTTTACCAAATCATTGCTGATGCAGACGGCCATCTACCCAGCAGATGAGGGGTGTAGTGGGGCGGGGGTCTGTGTATGCCTGGGGACATACTGGGTCCAAGCTGGGAGCAGCAGCCTTTAGGCACAGAAGTCATTGTCCTGCCTTCTGTAGTGAGCAGATGCTTGACTGCAGGTGTCTTTCAAACAGCCCCCAGGTAGACTTGATATGTGAACAGTCACGCCTGTAATTCATGGCAAGTGTGGGTTCTATGTGTGTGTCTATCCAGGAATTCCTAAGGGACTCCTTCCTGCATGCCTTTCCTTGGCTGGGCACTGGTGTCTTGGGTCAATGCTCTGTTCTAGGGGAGAGCAGGCAGGTGTCCTTGAACTGCGTAGGGTGAGGAAAACACTGCCCACGCACTTTGGCCTTGGCCTGGGAGGTCCTCCAGGGAAGATGGTGGGACTCTGACAACACTGCAGAGGTGGAGTCCGTGTGCCCAGCGCAG
>NW_012267234.1:20356630-20357167 GCF_000151885.1 Dipodomys ordii
ACGCACGCACACCCCCCTCCTCTCAGCTCCCCCCCACACACCCCTCCTCTCAGCGCCCCTGCACACACACGCACACACCCCTCCTCTCAGCGCCCCTGCACACACACGCACACACCCCTCCTCTCAGCGCCCCCGCACACACACGCACACACCCCTCCTCTCAGCTCCCCCGCACACACACGCACACACCCCTCCTCTCAGCGCCCCCGCACACACACGCACACCCCTCCTCTCAGCGCCCCCGCACACACACACGCACACACCCCTCCTCTCAGCGCCCCCGCACACACACGCACACGCACACACATGCATGCACACCCCTCCTATCAGCTCGCACACACGCACACACCCCTCCTCTCAGCGCCCCCGCACACACACGCACACCCCTCCTCTCAGCGCCCCCGCGGCAGACGGCAGGGGCCGGGAGGCTGAACAGCTGCATGAGGTCCAAGTGGATACTGCACTCAGGGACATGAGTCACTGTGACCACAGGCCTGAGGCAAGTCTGCCCCAGCTCCCTCAGGCTGGTGGTGGCCT
>NW_012267234.1:20362162-20364559 GCF_000151885.1 Dipodomys ordii
GCTCTACCACTTGAGCCACAGTACCACTTCCAGTTTTCTAGTGGTTAATTGGAGATCAGAGTCTCACGGACTTTCCTGCCTGGGCTGGCTTTGAACCACGATCCTTAGATCTTGGCCTCCTGAGTAGCTAGGATTACAGATGTAAGCCACTGGTACCTGACACCTCTAACCGTTTGGAAGACTAGTTTGGGAAAAAAAAAGAAGCTGGAGGACCCAGGCCTCCTAAGTTTGTACCTGCAAGATGTCTCCTCGTGTTTCAGAGCCATCACCTTTGGGCAAGGGTGATTGTTTCGCTTACTTCACTATAAATGATTGTTACTTCACTATAAATATTTATATACATAAATGTATTTATTTGCTATATCATTGTTAGGTACTCAAAATGGGTGGCAAATCCTTTGGAAAAAGTGCTCAAGATCACGGAGTTCAAGGACATTCTTGTAGGGAATAATATAGCTGTCCATGCTGATAGTGACCCAGGAGCAACTGACATGGCCTCCAGAGGAGGTTCATCTTACTTGTGAAGACTTGACTGTGTGAGCCAGGGCCCAGCATTCACTTAGGGCCTGTGAATTTTGGGCCTTAGCTTCCTCTGCTCCTGCAGCAAACACTAATCAGTGCCCAAGGAATGTCCTGGCCTGGGCCTTTGCTGGGATTGGTAGGCGTCAGGCTTCTCCAGAATGAGGCACACAGAGATCCCAGGTTCCCAGGCTCTCGACCAGGATGTGTGTCATTTGTTGTAACCGAGTCCTTGTGTCAAAGCAAACTCCTTAACCGGCTATGCAGATACGGGTATGTGACCAACTCCAAGGTGAAGTTTGTCATGGTGGTGGATTCCTCCAACACAGCCCTTCGGGACAATGAAATTCGTAGCGTACGTTCTGGGGATTGGGGGCCACGCCTGGATGGGTGGCTGGGTTCCATTTCCCTTTCTTTGTGTTTAGATGCTGAGGAGCCAGAATTCTGGTACTGGTCTTTTTGCAAGTTCATTTTAGCTGTTGTTGGGTGTTGTTCCAGATGTTCCGTAAGCTGCACAATTCCTACACAGATGTGATGTGCAACCCCTTCTACAACCCTGGTGACCGCATCCAGTCCAGGTGGGCCTACTCTCCTTACCTTGCTGCGGCCTTCTGCGGTGGACAGTCCCCAGCCCCCCAGCTTCAAAGTGGCAAGGCCTTTTACCAAATCATTGCTGATGCAGACGGCCATCTACCCAGCAGATGAGGGGTGTAGTGGGGCGGGGGTCTGTGTATGCCTGGGGACATACTGGGTCCAAGCTGGGAGCAGCAGCCTTTAGGCACAGAAGTCATTGTCCTGCCTTCTGTAGTGAGCAGATGCTTGACTGCAGGTGTCTTTCAAACAGCCCCCAGGTAGACTTGATATGTGAACAGTCACGCCTGTAATTCATGGCAAGTGTGGGTTCTATGTGTGTGTCTATCCAGGAATTCCTAAGGGACTCCTTCCTGCATGCCTTTCCTTGGCTGGGCACTGGTGTCTTGGGTCAATGCTCTGTTCTAGGGGAGAGCAGGCAGGTGTCCTTGAACTGCGTAGGGTGAGGAAAACACTGCCCACGCACTTTGGCCTTGGCCTGGGAGGTCCTCCAGGGAAGATGGTGGGACTCTGACAACACTGCAGAGGTGGAGTCCGTGTGCCCAGCGCAGTGGGCTCCTACCCCAGCGTCTGTGGGGTCTTCTTCCTTGAAGCCCCTGGAGGGTGGGGTGGGGGATCCAGCTGGTCCTGCTGAGCCAGTGGTTTCTCTTTGCAGAGCCTTCGACAACATGGTGACGTCAATGATGATCCAGGTCTGCTGAGAGGCGGCTCTGCTGCTGAAGACAGACGTGTGCACGCCTGTTTGGAGTCGGCCATCCCTGCCTCTTGCTGAGTGTGACAGGTGCCCCGGCGGTGGCCTTGTGCCACGTCCTCCACTAAAGGCCTTGTGAGCTGAGATCTGCTCTGTCCTGTATTAGCAGAGGACTAAGCTAATCACCTTCCAGGGACCAGATGCAGCAGGACCCAGTTCCCGGTGGAATGGGGTGGGGGGAGGGAGGCAGGTTGCCTGAGGCTAGGTAGGCGCTGGGATGCACCGGGGAGGGCCCTGGGGAGAGGACATGGGCCTCTGCTGGGTCCTCTCACTGGCTGAGCAAGTCTCTAGGGGTCAGGGTGGAGGCGATTCAGGGCACTTACCTTCCCATGCTGAGTTCTCAATTGCTGTGAAATCAAGAAAGCCTCATGATCCAGGCACCGGTGGCTCACGCTTCTCATCCTAGCTACTCAGGAGGCTGAGATCTGAGGATCACGGTTCAAAGCCAGCCCTGGCAGGAAAAGCTGTACAACTCTTATCTCCAATAAACCACCAGAAAACTGGAAGTGGTGCTGTGGCTCAAGTGGTAGAGCGCT
>NW_012267234.1:20364609-20365136 GCF_000151885.1 Dipodomys ordii
TCCTCTCAGCTCCCCCGCACACACATACCCCTCCTCTCAGCTCCCCCGCACACACACGCACACACGCACAGCCCTCCTCTCAGCTCCCCCGCACACACACACACACGCACACACTCCTCTCAGCTCCCCCGCACACACACGCACACGCACGCACACCCCTCCTCTCAGCGACCCCGCACACACACGCACACACCCCTCCTCTCAGCTCCCCTGCACACACACACGCACACGCACACACGCACGCACACCCCTCCTCTCAGCGCCCTCGCACACACACGCACACACCCCTCCTCTCAGCTCCCCCGCGCACACACACACACACGCACACACTCCTCCTCTCAGCGCCCCCGCACACAGGCACACACACACGCACACACCCCTCCTCTCAGCGCCCCCGCACACACACGCACATACCCCTCCTCTCAGCGCCCCCTCACACACGCACACACGCACACCCCTCCTCTCAGCGCCCCCGCACACACACGCACACCCCTCCTCTCAGCGCCCCCGCACACACACGCACACAC
>NW_012267234.1:20365773-20370107 GCF_000151885.1 Dipodomys ordii
AAAGCCAGCCCTGGCAGGAAAAGCTGTACAACTCTTATCTCCAATAAACCACCAGAAAACTGGAAGTGGTGCTGTGGCTCAAGTGGTAGAGCGCTTGCTTTGAGCTAAAGAGCTGAGGGACAGCACTCAAGCCCAGAGTTCAAGCCCCACAACCAACCAAAACAAAAAAGCCTCGTAGACCACACATCTGATCAGCTGCAGTAGTTTCCAAATGCCCAGAGAGCAGGGGCAAGCCTTTTCCTGGTCTCAGGGGCCCCGGAGGTTAGAAGATGGCCTGGGGCCCTGCGGCCCTGCAGACAAGCCAGAGCTCCCCAGTTGGTTGCCTTCCCCAGTCCTGTGCAGCCGGCATCCAGAGGATGGCCCGTGACCAGGGCAGTGGGAGCAGCTGCTTCCTGGCATCCGTGGTGGGGCTGGTGCCCCTTGGGTCACCTGATACCATGGCAAGCCATGGGGGCCATCCTTGGACCCAGGCCCATTGGTGACCCTGCTCCACGCTGGCTTCTGAGCCAGCAGCTCCCGGCAGTCTCTGAAGGCTTGGTCAGGGCTCGTCAGGGGAGCTGTCTGCAGCTGACTTGCTTCCCTTCTAGGGAGCACAGGTTCATTTTTTAACTTCCCTGAGAAGCCCCAGGCCTACCCCTGGTGAGCAGGCAGCGGGGCCTAGAAGGACAGCAAGTAAGCAGCAGTGCTGAGCCTGATGCCTGTGTCTGAGGACAGGGCAGGATTGGATGGAGCTGCCCGGAGTGGTCACCCCGTCCGCGGGCTGCCTGCCTCTCCCCGTTCCCTAGGGTTCCTGGAGACAGGGTGAGGCTGCGTGTTCCTTCTGCAGCACAGCAGGTGTGAGGCGTGGAGAGAGTCCTGCGGGAAAGCCCTGTGGATGGGGAGGAGGTGCCCTTCACCTCTGCCTTCTGCCTGCTACTTGGCGGTGACCACTGGAGCTCACACTGCCTTCTTGAGATGTGGGGACGAGATTCACGCGCAGGATGGAGCAGAAAGCAAGAAGCCTGTGCCAGGGGCCAGTCCTGGACTGGCTACGCTCAGCCTCTCCTGTGAGAAAATAAAACTCGCCCTGTCCTGAGCCATTGCTGTGTGGGATTCCTGTTAGCGGCAGCCCGTCCAGGCCTCAGGCTCTAGAAAGCAGGGCTTTGCCGCCTGCTGGCCTTTGTGCTGCCCACATCACCCCTGCGGGGCCTCCTCTCCACACTCGAGGCTGAGCCTGGCAGAGCTGCTCGGGCAGCCCTGGTCAGCTGTGGCTCTTCGTCTAGGTGACCTGTCGTGTACCCCTGCCTGCTGTGCTTGCCTGCCCACCCCATGCTTCCTGTGCCTGGGGTCCTTCCCACTCGGGGGTGCTTGTTCAGCTCCCATCCCAGCTGTGCAAGCCCGAGTCAGGGAGAAAAAAGACCCCCAGGCCCTCCTTAGAGCAGCTACTCTATGGTACGGGTCTGATGACGGGCCTGCCCAGCTGAGGGCATGGTGGCAGCCATGCAGAACAGAGGCCATCCCCTCTGCTTCGGGGACACCCTGCTGGGCTACGGGAGTTATCCAGACCACAGCTCAGCGCCTGCAGCTCGCGAGCTCCTGAGGGCAGGCCCTGCCTTGGGAAGGCTCACCCTTAGCCTCAGAAAGCAACCAGACCCCTCCATTTCCCCAGGGCAGATAGTCCTGGGAGCTGCAGTGGCTGGCAGGGCAGATCTGGTCACTACTAGAGACCCCTGGTGCTGGAGACAGGTCACGCTGTGTGTTCTTGGAGGCCTTCCTACTACCACTGACCAGCTTCCTCCTGCTCAGAGCAGCAATCCCTACGGCTCCGAAGAAAGAACGTTTAATGAGGGGGCAGGGCCAGCTCTGGCTTTGCCGGAAGTCCTGCGGCTGCTGCCAGCTGTGGGTGTGCACACCTTTGCCGCCTCTCTGTCCATCTCGCCTGAGCCATTGGATTTAGAGCCTACCCAGATAGCCCAGACAATCTCACCTGGAGATCTCCAGCTAATGCCAGGTAAAGACATTTGCAAAGACCTGGTGAGGCAGCTATGTTTTGGGGAACACCATTCACCTTAGTAGAGGCAGTGCTGTCTCAAGGTCAAAGGTTGAGTGACCCTGGGGTGTACGGCAGCACCTGGAGGCCCGAGCAGGGTGGGCACGGGTCCCAGGTCTCAGTGCTGGAGGAAGGGTATGGGTTAGGGCCTGAGAGCGTTCAGCAGCTCCGCGGGGCATAAGGAATGAAGTGAGCAGAGGCGAGGGGTCACCTCGGAGCTGTGAGCTTCTGTTAGTGATTCGTTTGATGAAATGAGCGTCTGGCCCAGCCTCCTTTCTGCCTCGGACCACAGTGTGCAGGATGGCTCCATCCGCGGAGAAGCCGCGTGTCCCTACTTGCACCGGGGCCACCATGGGCCCACACGGAGGTGGGTGAGGCCTCTGCCACTCGTCCCAACCTGGAGGGTGGGCTGCGTGTTGGGGGCTGCCCTCTTTGCTCACAGCAGATTGTGGGGTACAGCGGGGACCCATAGCCATATCACATGTCCGCCCTTTCTTTGGGGGACCCAGAGAAAAGACAGCATGAGTCAGGAGGAGACAGCAGATCTATATCTTTAAAAATACTCTAATTACTGATACTTTATTGCTGACACACACACACATTTCTACTTTTCTTTAAAACCAGTTAGCTGAGGAATGCAGAGTGCCAGTCCTCCCCTCCCTCCTCTTCCCTACCCAGAGTTCCCAGGCCTGGTCCACTTGCCATGCTGTGTGCACGGGGTGCAGGCCACCCCGAAAGGCCCTTACAGGCCATCCTGACGCACAGACGTGTCCTGGAACAAGTGCTCCCCTGAGGAGCACGGCTGATCACTCCACACCCAGCCTCTACGATCTCATCTTCTGACCAGCCCGTCAATGTGATCTGAACCTCTGGGAGAGTCTTCCTCCACCCCTGCACAGGGAGCCAGCACAAAGGCAGGCGGTGGCTTTCGGGAGGGTCCTCAGAAGTGGAGGACACTTGGGGCCTGGGAGCGCGCAGGCCGCGGGAGCCAGCTGCAAAGCCACCCCTGCGAGGCCTCTGGGGACCAGTGCGGGACGCACCCCAGCTGGGAGCCTTTGGGGTACTGACTGGGCCCTGCCTGAGGTCCTGGTTGCCATGGCTCTGGAGCTAGTGCGGACGGCGGCCCTGAGCCCCCATCGGGGCCAGGCTTGCTTGCCTCCCCCCCCGCCCCCCCCCCCACCCAGCCACTTACCGGCCCTGCCTGAGTCCCTGCTGCGCTCTGGGTGGAGGTCTTTGTGGGGCGCTCTGAGGGCAGGGCACAGCCCTGGAGCCCCAACTGTCCCTCTGCCACTGCCCAGACACAGCTGGGGCGCATGACCTACCCAGGCACCAGCCAGGTCCTGCCTCTGCCTGCCCTGCCCAGCTCAGGCCCCAGGAGCAGAGAGGGGCCCGGCGGGGAGGCGGGGCGTCCCGAGGCAGGTGGCCTGCCACGTTCAGTCACCGAGGGGTATTGTGCAGAGGGCTCGGCACCCAGGGTGGCCCACAAGCTGGAGATAGGCTGGACACACCTTGATGACGCGTCCTCGGAAGGTCCTCTGGTTCAGCTCCACTGCGGCCTGGGCAGAGCTCTGGGAGGCAAACTCTATGTAGGCATAGCTGGGGGTGGTGGGGTCCAGGATGAGAGCCCAGGCCCTGTCTGCCCACTGGGCGCTGCCCGTGCTGCCCGCACTGTCCACACTGCCCACGCTGCCCACACTGCCCACACTGTCCACTGGGCACTGCCCATGCTGCCCACACTGCCCATGCTGCCCACACTGCCCACGCTGCCCACACTGTCCACTGGGCACTGCCCATGCTGCCCACACTGCCCATGCTGCCCACACTGCCCATGCTGCCCACACTTCCACTGGACATTGCCCGTGCTGCCCACACTGCCCATGCTGTCCACACTGCCCATGCTGCCCACACTTCCACTGGACATTGCCCATGCTGCCCACACTGCCCGTGCTGCCCACACTTCCACTGGACATTGCCCGTGCTGCCCACACTGCCCGTGCTGCCCACACTTCCACTGGACATTGCCCGTGCTGCCCACACTGCCCATGCTGCCCACACTGCCCACTGGGCTCTGCCCATGCTGCCCACACTGCCCACTCTGCCCGTGCTGCCCACACTGCCTACTGGGCTCTGCCCGTGCTGCCCACACTGCCCACTGGGCTCTGCCCATGCTGCCCACACTGCCCATGCTGCCCACACTGCCCACACTGCCCACTGGGCTCTGCCCATGCTGCCCACACTGCCCATGCTGCCCACACTGCCCACTGGGCTCTGCCCGTGCTGCCCACACTGCCCATACTGCCCACTG
>NW_012267234.1:20371647-20372298 GCF_000151885.1 Dipodomys ordii
CTCCCCGCACTGGTTGAAGTAGTTCTCCAGCTCCTGGGCTGTGCTCCTATAGTCCACCTGTTCACAGACGGGCATTGCGCTGTGCACTGCTGGGCACGGCACTGTCCTGTGTGTACTCGCCGGGACTGTGCAGGAGTGTCATGGAATAGCGGGGGGGGGGGAACCCAGGGATGAGCCTCTGGCAGGGAATGGCCTGGTGCACGCCTCCTGCACAGGGCGTGGCCATGCGTCCTGGCTTGTGCAAGGTGCACATGGCCGCATAAAAGTAATACATCGTGTTGAGTGAGGTGGCTCACACCTGTAGTCCCAGCTACCCAGGAGGCTGAGATCTGAGGGATCACAGTTCAAAGCCAGCCTGGGCAGGAAAGTCTGTGACTCATCTCTACCAAAAAAGCCAGAAGTGGAGCTGTGGCTCAAGTGGTAGAATGCTAGCCTTGAGAAGAAAAAACAGAAAAAGCTCAAGGACAGCATTCAGGCCCTGAGTTCAAGCCTCAGGGCAGCTGTGCATGCATGTGTGTGCGTGTGTGCATGCATGCACGCACGCACACACACACACGCACACACACGCGCGCACACACACACACACGTAAATCTTGTCAAGCCAGGTGGTACATGCCTATGAGGTCTCACACACACACCCTCCCCCCCCCC
>NW_012267234.1:20377331-20378851 GCF_000151885.1 Dipodomys ordii
TCCCTCCCCAGTCCCTCCCCAGTCCCACCCCAGTATCACAAAGTAGGAACTCTCATGTGAAAGCCAGCACACAGCCCGCAGGCCCACACAGGCCCACGGTGTGCCGGCACACCCAGCTGTCCACGGGCCCTGGAGGGACTTCTGTCTGCAGCACAGATAGACTCCTGCTCATCTGACCACTATGAGGAACAGGGCCAGCTCCGTGTGTCCATGCAGGGGGTCCTGGGGTGGGCGGCCAGCCCGTCCAGCGGAGGGGTCTGAGTGTCTGGGGCCTGTGTTAGGATGGGATCACCTGCCTGCCCCCCCACTCACGTTGCCCACAAAGATGGATCTGTGGTCAGCCTCCACCTTCTCCTTGGGGAGCTCCGGGAAGGGGTGTCCTGCAGAAGGAGGGCCTCGCGGTCAGACCTCCATGGGGAAAGCCCGTTCCTCGCCCCACCCTGGCCTCCATAGAGGCTGTGCCCCCCCCCCCGGGCACCGTCTCAGCTATGAATCCGATACCTGGGGTGGGCAGAATGGGAAGCCACCCGACGCCCATAGGGGCCCCAGCTTCCTACCTGTGGCTTTGGGGCTCAGCCACCTCCAGGCTCTGAGACCCTTCTCCTCTCTGGCGTCTTCCTGAGAGCAGAGCAGTTCTGGTGGCTCCTCGGCCTGCTCCAGACCAGTGTGAGCTCAGGCCTCTGGCTCCTGCCAGCCTGTCCCAAGGTGAGCCCTCCGCCGGCCTGGCAGGCGACTCAGCCCCAGGGAGCCACCTTCTCTCTGGACTAGGCACGCTCCTCCTGCGGCTGGGCAAACGCCCCTGCTCGCACCCAGCTCCCTCACAGGGCCTGGCGGCCACCGCCTTGGCTTCCCAGTATCCCTCCCTGCAGGAGGAGCCGCCAGCAATCCCCACCCGGCCCCGGCCCCGGCCCGCGTCCACACCCACACCCCACGTCCACACCCCACTGCTACCCCGTCAGGTACAGGGCACTGGGCCAGGTCCGCCAGCTCCGAAAAAGACAGGGAGAAGCCTTCATCGTCTTCGTCTTCCTCAGCTCTTCCAGCCCCTCGCCTGGGGCCTGGAGGGGTCTTCCTGGCTCCACCCCAGGCCCCCCAGCCCTGGGCCTCGGGGTCCAAGGACACGGTCTGAAGCCAGGCCTTGGTGGGAGGCGGGAAGAGCGCAGAGCTCAGGAAAGGCCACATGGGTGAACGACGGGGAGACCTGGCCAGCCTTGGCACCCCAGAGCCCATGCCCGCCGGCCTGTCTCCAGCCATCCGCCGGGCCAGGTGTGCCCACTCCAGCACTTAGGGAGGCCTTCCCAGCTGGCTGCCTAACTTGACTTTCCCAGGCTGAGGGGCAGAGGTTGTGAGCCCTCCCCTGTGTGGAGGGAGGGCGAAGGGCCCGGCCACCCACCAGCTGGGCTGTGTGCTGAACGTGCCCTGGGGCAGCCTGTCCCCAGACCGCAGGCCCCTGCCACAGGGCTGCCCGGGCCTGCTTTCTGAGGGGGCAGCCAGGGCCTGGCCTCCTCCAGGGCCCTCCC
>NW_012267234.1:20380846-20381309 GCF_000151885.1 Dipodomys ordii
CCACACCACAACCTGGAGGCCACACCACAGCCTGGCTACTCACACCACAGCCTGGAGGCCACACCACAGCCTGGAGACCACACCACAACCTGGCTGCCCACACCACAGCCTGGAGACCACACCACAGCCTGGAGGCCACACCACAGCCTGGCTGCTCACACCACAGCTTGGAGGCCACACCACAGCCTGGAGACCACACAACAGCCTTGAGACCACACCACAGCCTGGCTACTCACACCACAGCCTGGAGACCACACCACAGCCTGGCTGCTCACACCACAGCCTGGCTGCTCACACCACAGCCTGGAGGCCACACCACAGCCTTGAGACCACACCACAGCCTGGAGGCCACACCACAACCTGGAGGCCACACCACAGCCTGGCTGCCCACACCACAGCCTGGAGACTACACCACAGCCTGGAGGCCACACCACAGCCTGGCTGCTCACACCACAGCCTGGAG
>NW_012267234.1:20385859-20386103 GCF_000151885.1 Dipodomys ordii
CACACCACAGCCTGGAGGCCACACCACAGCCTGGAGGCCACACCACAGCCTGGAGACCACACCACAGCCTGGAGGCCACACCACAACCTGGAGGCCACACCACAGCCTGGAGGCCACACCACAGCCTGGCTGCCCACACCACAGTCTGGAGGCCACACCACAGCCTGGATACCACACCACAGCCTGGAGGCCACACCACAGCCTGGAAGCCACACCACAGCCTGGAGGCCACACCACAGCCTGG
>NW_012267235.1:0-33383 GCF_000151885.1 Dipodomys ordii
GGTGGCTCAGTGGTAGAGTGCTTGCCTTGCATGCATGAGGCCCTGGGTTCGATTCCTTAGCACCACATAAGCAGAAAAAAAAAAGCCGGAAGTGGCGCTGTGGCTCAAGTGGTAGAGTGCTAGCCTTGAGCTGAATAGCTGAGAGACAGCGTCCAGGCCCAGAGTTCAGGCCCCACGACTGGACCCAAAAAAAAAAAAAAAAAGATTCTGAAGGTCATCTGTGTTTCAGGTAGGCCTCAACACAGCCCTACTCACCCAAAACCACTATCTAAGGATTCCATGTTACTGGAACTACAGTGCACGAACAGCTCAGAAAGCACAAAACCTATAGACAGAAATCACCATTTTGAGTTTTTAACTCCCATTCCTCTCTCTTTTCCATTTCTCCATCTTTTAACCCTGTTATACTAAAATAAATCCTTGCTAAAACTTTCCCCCATTTACCCCCCACAAAAAAATCTGTACTATTCAGTCCCTCCCATCACCCCCCTTCCTCTTCTCCCCCCTCCCCCCCCCTCTCCACACTGGGCCCACTTCATCCTGTGGTCCAACCCAACTGTCCTTGGGCACAACAAAGCTGGAACTCATCTCCACTCTTCTGAATTCTATCTATAGAGTTTTTTTGTTGGCTTTTTGTTTGTTTGGTTGGTTGGTTGGTAGGTTGGTTTTCTTTCCCTGCCTTCCCCTTTTTGAGTTTTACTCCCTTACTTACTGCAACACATCTTCCAGTTTGCTTCTTCTAAAAGGATTTATGGGAGATAAATTTTATGAGTGCTCACAACTTGAACAATGGGTTGACTGAAAACAGAAACCCTAGGATGGAAACCATCTCTTTCCGAATTGTGAAGCTGTCTGATGTTGCTGATGAGGGAGTCAGATGTCGGCTTGATTCTTGCTGCTTTGTCAGTGACCTGATTTCTCCCATTCTTTTGTCCTGTTTCTCTTCTGACTCACCATGAGGTGCAAATTGGCGCGAGCTCTTTTCCATTTATTGCACTGGGTGCTCAAGTTCCTTTTCTTTTTTTTAAGTTGGGACTTAACATATAGCTCTGTGACTTCTATCTCATAGGCCACACAAGAATAGATGAAGATAGAAATATTTCCAGCACTCCAAGAGGGTTCTTCACACCTCTTCCCAGTTAAAAAGCTTTCCAGAACTGGCCACTGAAGGATCTGCCTCTCCCCTCTAGGCCCAATCTTTTCATTAATCTAAAGATGGAATATGAAGGATTGAGTCCTGCCTTTTCCCCACTGTCAAGCAAAAGCACCAAGTGTTATCCACAGGCAGGTCATGCCA
Source organism: Dipodomys ordii (assembly GCF_000151885.1). Lineage (NCBI taxonomy): Eukaryota > Metazoa > Chordata > Mammalia > Rodentia > Heteromyidae > Dipodomys > Dipodomys ordii. Next base: position 1,298 of record NW_012267235.1, read on the forward strand.
ACCTTGGCCCCCAAGAGACAAGAGCCCCCACACTCAGCATTCCACTGTGGGCCCGGCCAAAGACATCGCCCTTGATCAGAGCCCATAGCCCATTTTTTATTCTCTGCTTCCTTGTTAAGCCCTGTATGAGTCCCCCCCCCCCGTAATCCAATCCCTTGCACAACCTCCAATCCCACGGAAAGGCCTGTGCCCCTTGCAATAAACAGTTGTCACCTATCAACAATCGAGTCTAGCCTATTCTATTTCCATTCACCTCCATTTTCCCAACAGCCACTATTCTGACATTTTTCACTATCGTGGAACTTTTTCCCTTTTGAGCGTGTCACAGAAATGGGCTTTTACAGTGTCTTTTTATGTTTAGCTGCTTTCACTTAACATTATTTCTCTGACATTTACCATGTGGCGCCCTATAAAGATTCTTTGGTATATAGTATTTTATTATGTATGTTTATGTATGTGTGTACATATATGTATATATATTTTATATATTTACATATATTTACATATGTTATATATTTATATAATATATACATACATATGTACTTATACAAATGTTGTTAGATGTTTAGGATTGTTCTCCATTTTGAGCTACTCAATTTTTTTTCATACAGCTTTTTAGTAAAACCAAGTGTTCACTTCCCTTGAGTCTCTGCTCAGAGGTGAAAACTGTTGGATCATACAGAAGAATGGGTCCAGTTTTTGTAGAAGCTGGGAAACAGCTTTCTCCAGTGGCTCCAGCTACAAATTTAAGAAATACCAGCAATGTTTGAGAGTTCCCATTGTCCCCCTTCCTTGCCAGGACTTGCAAACTTTTTAGTTTTACAAGTAAACCTGTGGTGGTATTTTAGTGTAGGTTTGATTAGCATTTCCCTGATGGCTAATAACATTGATCACCTTTTAATATGTTTATTGACCATTTTTTGTAATCCTTAACTGACTTGTTTTGTAAAGTGCGTATTCAAATTTTTCATGCATTTCTTCTTTCTGTATGAACTTATAGGACTTTGGATACACCCCTATAATTCCAGTAAATCTGTTGAAACTATTTCTCTAAGTCTCCTTTTCACTCTTAAATATTGTCTCACTGAAAATAGTGGTGATTTTTTTGATGGTTAGTGGTTTTCTATACTATTTCTTGAGAGAGGGATTATATGTTGGAGTACAGGGAGGTGCACGTGCATGCACCAGTACTAGAGCTTGAATGCAGGTCTCATTCTTATTTGGCTTTTTCCATTTCCACTTAAGGCTGATGTTCTGCTACTTGAACCATGCATCTACTTCTCGTTCTTTGCTGGTTAATTGAAATTAAGAGTCTCAATGGACCTTTCTTGCCCAGGGTAGTTTCAAACTGAAGCCTTCAGATCACAGCCTCTTGAATAGTTTGGATTATAAGCCTATTTTATATTCTTTTTATGAAATCTTTGCCTTCCAACTACAGAAAACTACCCCCAGCAGCCTCAGGGGGAGGAATAACTGTTCCTGAGGCAGGAAAGCAGGCATCCATGCAAAACACCACAGGATCTTACTGAACTTGGTCTATTTCTGTCCCCCTCTGCATAGTTTCTCTTCTCCCTACCCCTTGCATGTGTGTATGTGCACCTCACAAGTAAACAGAACTCTGAAACACCCTAGAAGTTCTAGATCTTACTATGAGTAAATCAAAGAACCCAGGGAGAGATATTCCCTAGCTGTCCCATAATTCCCTCTCGCCAGTCCCAGCCCTACCACTAGGAACTGAAAGATGGGTAAAGAGAATAATGCTGGGAAGAAGGAAAGAGAAGGGCAGGCCCAAAGGCTGTGTCTTGGACCGATGTGGGGGATAAAATTATCACCATTAGCTGGGTGCAGTGGGGACTGTTAGAATCCGTCACAGCCATCCCAGGGGACCGCGTGGAGGCAGGCAGGCACAGGAGGAAGATTATTATAAGGTTTAATAGAGGGGCCATATCTCCCCTGGGAGAGAGAGGTCATGAGGTCTGCTCCCGTGCAGGTGCATAGCTCTGGGGCAAGTGGTGTGTGCAGGTAGGTTTGGGGGAAGAGAGGGAGTGGCCAGGTATATGGCAGGAACTCTAGGGCAGGGGGTGGAGCCCAGATCTGGGTGGAACTGAGGCTGGGAGGTGGGGATAATGCTAACATTCCCAGCTTTGTTTAATAATAAGTAATAATAATAACAACTAGGGGTACCAAGCCAGGAGCATTGGCAGAAGTTGTTTCTGTAAGGTATCCCCATGCCATGCAGGCCCTGTGCAGACACCTCCCTACCTCTTGTCTAAGTTTCCACCCAGTATCTGTTACCTAGGTAACCAGCACATCTGGAAGCAGTCACCTCCCCCTCCTGCTAGGTTACATCCTGGGCCATGTCTGGTCACATGCCTCCCATCTGACCATAGGCAGGTCCCAGGCCCAGAGGTCACATCCGGATCCAGTGTGACCACATCTTTCCCCCGCCTGGCCACACCTCTCCCTGTCCTTGGCCTAGATAAGTCCTGGCCTGGGGGGGGGTCACCCCTTTTGGCCATGCCTCTCTACCATGCATGGCCAGGGCAGCAGTTCAGTAAATAAACGTCTTTTCCTTCCTGAATAGCACATGGTGTTCTCTTCATCATGAAACCTATCTACTTAATATACCTTACAGTTTCTTCTGGCGCTACTTCCTGCTGTAAAGGGGCGAAGTAGTCAGGGGTCCCTGATTTGTTGCTCGGCCAAGTACCTTGACAGTTTGGTAACGGTCCTTATCTTTCCCATGAGAATAGTTATCTAAAATGCAAGGCACAATTAGTAAAAGGCAGAAATTGTTGCTCACAGGCCCAAGAGAGGAATAAGCCATGGAGGGATTGATTCAGAGAGAGCTATCAAAGACCTGAGATTCCCTTTTCTGTCTTAGATTGGAGACATAGCATGGTACCTGACTTCCCATATTCTGGGGAGGGAGCGGGGAGAGGGGTTTAAGGCTTTTTTCAATTTTAGGATCACAGGAACCCAAGGAGGTAGCAGAGATGTTTAAAGGTACCAGAGCCAACAGGTGTCATGGGCTCTTTTGCTACTTCCTGCTGGCTTGGGAGCATCGAGTAGTCAGAAGTCACTGGAGCTGGGGTCTTTAGGATCCAGGTCTCCGCTGGGCAGTGCAGCACACTGTAAGTGAAGTCTCCAGTTGCCTATAGTAACAAGACAGCTTTGATTTGTTCCCAGGTGGTATCCTGGGGGGTGGGGGAGGGGCTGTACTTCTTGGAGGTTCCCAGCTGAGCAACAAATTAGGGACCCCTAACCACTTCGCCCCTTTACAGCAGGAAGGAGCTGTAGAAGAAACGACCCCCAGCCATACTTCCAGCCCCGGTACCCCTACTTGTTGTTGTTGTTGTTGTTGTTATTAAACAACAAAGCAGGGAATGATAGCATTTTCCCCACCTCGTCCTCAGCTCCACCCAGATCTGAGCTCCACCCCCTGTCCTAGAGTTCCTGCCATATAGCTGGCCACTACCTCTCTTCCCCCAGACCTACCTGCACACACCACTTGCCCCAGAGCTATCCTGCAAGGGAGCAGACCTCATGTGCTCTCTCTCCCAGGGGAGATATGACCCCTCTATTAAACCTCTATTAAATCTTTCTCCTGTGCCTGCCTGCCTCCATGTGGTCCCCTGGGATGATTGTGATAGATCCTATCAGGATGGCTATAAATCCCAGTACCTATGAGGCTGAGGTAAGAGGACTGTGAGTTAGAGGCCAGCCTGGGCTAAATAGTGACACTGTATCTCAAAAAGCAACAAGCCAGGCCCTAGGGGCTCATGCCTGTAATCCTAGCTACTTAGAAGGCTGAGATCTAAGGGCTGAGGTTCAAATTTAGCTTGGGCTGGTAAGTCTATGAGGCCCTTCTCACCAATTAACCACCAAAAAGCAGGAAATGTGGCCCAAGTGGTAGACTTTTAGCCTTAAGTTAAACAAAAAGCTAGAGGTCATACATACACACAGACACAGACACACACAGAACTCAAACAGTGTAATTATTTAAAAAGGCAAAAATCATAGTTCAACAAAATATACATCAGGAAATGGATACTTGAAAGGGGTGAGGTAGAATCAAGGGGAAATAGGTAAATGAAAAGATTAAGTCAGGGATAATGTAATTTTTAAAAATACAGTGTAAGCAGTGGTACTTATTGGACACTGTGTAGAAAATGAACTACTGTGGGTAGGGACAGGAGGGAAAAACTGGGAGAGATAAGGGAAGGGATGACATTGTCCAAAAAGAAATATACTCTTTGCCTGACTTATGTAACTATAACCCCTCTGCACATCATCTTTATAATAACAATTTTTAAATTCTTTTTAAAATTCAATGTATGATCTACCAATTAGAAAAAGTGAGGGAAGGGGTGGGTTGGGAGGGATGGGTGAGGATGTTGAAAGAGGTGACATCGATGAAGAACCACTGTTGTCACAAAACTGCTTTGTTGTTGAATGACAACTCCTCTGTACAACTATTTAAAGATAATAAAAGCACTAAAACTAACACCTTTGCTCCAAAGCCTTCCTCCTCAACTCCCAGCTCAGCCCAGTGTCTGCCTTCCGCCTCCTGGGAGTAAAATAATGTAAAAGATCCTTCCAAGAAGCTAATCTGCACTACAAAGGAGAGTTGGGGAGAGACTTATGCCACGTGGAAAGATTTAAATTGAAAATGCTCAGGGGGCCCCATTAATAAAGACAACAATTTCATCTCCTTCCTGAGCAAGCCTACAACAAAGCAGGAGAATGTGCTGAGTCTCTACCAGGGCGGGGCAGGGAGGAGGGATAGAGAGGTGAAACTGGGACAGGTTGACAAACTGGGCTAGGAACACCAGTATCTCCTAGGAGGGACTCCAGAGAAGCTTCAAGCAAGCTGTTAGAGGACCAAACCCAGCATCCTGTCCCACACACACACACACACACACACACACACACACACACACACACACACAGTCCTTTGGTAAACACACACACACACACACACACACTCCTTTGGTAAATTTCCCAACAGAAAATTGTGAACATTTATGAGAGCTCATTATAACTCAATGAAATAGATTGAGCCAATCAACAACCCCATTTTTAATTCAGTAACAGCTATGTTAAGCCACTCTGAACTTCCGATACAATTATATTCCTTCACAAGTCACAACTGAATGATTAGTGTTGTTGTCACAGAGTCCCACAACTGATCACTACAATCAAGTTTAGAACATTTTCATCACCACCACCCTCCATGATCCTTCTACTCAGTTGAACAGTCCTGGACAAGCACTAATATTCCTTCTGTCTTCACAGAGTTTGGCTGTTCTGGACATTTCATAGCAGTAGAATCCCATAACATCTAGGGTCTTTTGTTTTTTAATTGGTGGTAGGGCTTGAACTCAGGGCCTGGGCGCTGTCCCTCAGCTCTTCAGCTCAAGGCTAATACTCTACCACAGCACCACTTCCAATTTTCTGGTGGTTAATTGGAGACAAGAGTCTCCAATTAAGCCAGCCTTGGCTGGCTTCAAACTGCAACCTGCAGATCTCAGCCTTCTGAGTATCTAGAATTACAGGTGTGAGCCACCAGCACCTGAATGCATGTGTCCTTTTGATGGCCAAATAATGTTTTATTGTATGGATATACCACATGTTGCTTACCTATTCATCAGATGGTGGACAGTTGGATTTTTTTAAGCTAAAATGAATACCGTCATGAATAATATGGATATGTGTTTACAGATTTTTGTGTGAATATGTCTTCATTATTCTGGGATATATGCAGGAGTAGGTTACTGAATTATATGATAACATTATGCTTTTTTTTTTCTTGAACAGGGTCTCACTAGCTAGCCCAGGCTAGAGATATTGCCTCAGCATCTGAGTTCTGTGATTACAGGCATGTACTACCACATCTGGCTCAACCTGTTGAAGAATTACCAGGCTGTTTTCTAAAGTTGCTATCCCATTTTTACATTTTCAAAGCCGTGTAGGGTTCCATTTTCTCTACATCTTCCCAGAATAGTCATCCTACTGTGTACACATTAATTTCCTTTCTTCTCCTCATTCTCCTCTTCCACTTATTATTATTACTATTATTATCATTATTATCATGTGTGTGTGAGTGTGATATTAGACTTGAACTCAGGACCTGAGATTTTTTTGCTCAAGGCTGATGCTCTACCACTTGAAACACCTTTGGCTTTTTTGGTAATTTAATGGAAATCAAAGTCTCACAGACTTTCCTACCCAGCTGGCTTCGAACCTCAATCCTCAGACCTCAGCCTCCTGAGTAGCCAAAATAACATAGGTAAGCCTGGCTTTACAACAGTTCTTTGATTCCTAACAACATGTCCTTTGTTAGGTACACGATTCAATAGATTTTCCCCCATATTCAACAGATTTTCTCCCATTCAGTAAGGTGGTATTTTTTACTTTCTACACAGTATCCTTTGAAGCACAAATTTTGATGAAATCCAGTGTATCTATTCTTCCTTTGCTGGCTTGTAATGACCCAATTGTATAACTTCAGGAGGGAGGGGCAGAGAGTAACTTGCCAGCAAACACTTCATAATAACTGACAGAGCCAAGATTCGAACACAGCTCTGCAGGCTTCCTCTGAGAGCCTGGCAAGTCACTGTTCAGGCACCATGTTTCCAGCAATCACACAGGAATGGCTCCTGACCAGAGTCCCCGGGCCCTGAGATGGTATCACACATATAGTCATCAGGGCCCAGTGCAAGGTAAGTTTGTCCCTGAGGACCATGGGGTCCAGACGAGGAAGTGGGTCTTCTGTGGGGCTCTGTGCAAGTGCATGGACGAAAGGAGTATCTCAGCCCACAGCCCACTCGGCCTGAAGCCCCAATCCACCCAATCACTCCAAGAGATTCTCACAAAGTCCTTCACGCTCCACTTTAGTCTTTCCCATTTATCATCTCATTATTCTCCATAAATATTCATACCTTCAACAAATGGGTTATCCGGTACCTGTGCAATGCAAGGCACTAAGCTGAGGGAGTGTGAAAGATTAAGTGTCTCTCTCCTCAGATCACCCTGGAGAAGGAGGAGAATCCTGTCTCCAGCCCTGAGACAGGAAGTGGAGGTGCAAGAATAGTTCAGGACTTGGCAAAGACAACACAACTAGACAAGGCTACTCAGGAGCCTGAATCTACACTTTGATATACATCCAGTCAACAGGGAAGTCAAAATCAAGGTCATCTCTGCCTCTGCTTACCCATGTATGAATAAGATTCACCTGTCAGCTAGACATTGCCCAAGTCAGAACACAAAGGCAGATGTGGGGCGCGCAGCAACCATTTCTTCAACCCCATCTTCCCGGTCTGCAGAGATGATGGGAGTCCCTGCCAGGTGCTGACTCAGCAAGTCAGCTTCCTGCCCAGGGGAAGAGCAAAGCCAAACCTATCTTTTCATAGTTGGTTGTTTTTTTTTAAGACAACTAATTTTCCAGGCAAATCTTTTATTTGTGTAAAAGCCCATTCAGCCCTGAGCATGTTATTCTTGTCTTTGAATTTTATCTCTTTTTAATTAAAAAAAAAGACATAAGGGGACACAAATTAGGTCACCATCAAAGGCTTCTTTTCTCCAAAACCAGCGCGCACTGTACATATTAACCCTTGCCTTGCCACAGACTGGCTAGGTAACTTCTCCTCCCTAAGCTGCTTTTCCCTCTTACTACCTTAAGTGCCTTGGGCTCTACTCCTCCCCAAGTCCTGTCCAGACTGAACATCCTAAGCCTCCATCTCTGAGCCTGAGGCATAAAACCACAATTCTACTCACCTTGGATGGGATGGGATGTGATGACCTCAAATCCAAAGGAAGGACACACTCCACTTGTCCTGGAGGGTGACAGGCCCATTTGTTGGGCACCTGTGACATGTCAGAAGCCTCATCTTTTAGTCTTCGATCACCAGCCTGAGGAACAGCCAGAGGGATTCTTTTGAAATATAAGTCGGATCCGATCATTTCTCTGCTCAGAATCCTCCAAGGCTTCCTCTTTACTGGGAACCAAAACCCAAACCCTAACAATAACCTACAAAGCCCTACAGCGTCCGCCATCTCTCCATTCCCCTCTGCTCCCCAGGTCCCTCCAGCCACACTCGGTGAACAGATCACACGTGCCCTCTGCCCTTGCCTCTGGGGTTTTACCTTAGTTCCTTCCTGTCCGAACTAAGTAGAAACCAGGGACACTGCAAAATAGCCTGAAAATGCCACTGAAAAATGTCACCCGTGGATAAACCCTCACTCAAAGTCCTCAGAAAAAATCCTCAGGCAACTCAACCTCAGGGCCTATCTCCAGATATGTTTCTTATTTTCCTCCCTAGAACCAGACACCTTCTTGACCCTGTCTCTTTGCCAGTTACACCGCAAGTTCCCTGGAGGAGCAGGGACCTGGCTTGTTTGTTGACATATTCCCCAACACCTTCAGGAGATGGGTGAAAGATGAAATCCACCATCTCTACTTGACAGCTATGGAAATGGGGGACTCAGCTAAGTGTTTACTTAGCTGCTCAGCCCCCCACCCCATCCCCTGACCCCTTTAGAACTGAGGTCCTCACTCAACCAGCTGACAAGACTGTTGACTATACTGAGCCCCAACAACTGGGTCCTTCCCCTGAGAAGCCGCCTCACCCAAGTGTCTGCCTTTCCTAGGAAAGCTCCCCTCTAGGGACTGGTCAACAGGGGTGCCAAGGCCCAGCCTCCCTGACTCCTCCAGCTGAGGGAACGCTCATTGAGCCTTTTGCACCACAGGACTCCACACAGGGTGTGTAGAGGTCTCTGTTTCATTATTCAATGTCCCCTTCCCCCTCCCTTGCAGGTATTTTCCTAAGCCCATAGCCTTATTCTTTCTGCTTGATTGTGAGGCCTGTGCCTTGAATTTGATTGGGCCAAGGGTGAGCTAGTACAGTCCTAGAGGTGGGCCCTTGGCAGTCACTTGCCCCACCCCTTCCGGGTTTCCCTTTCTCTGCTTCCTGTGCATCATGATGTAAACATCTCTTCTCTGCCACCCCCTCTCAGCCACCATGAACTGACACCTGGGAGATCATGAGCCAAAGTCAGCAATCTTTCTTCTTTTAACTTGTTCATGGCAGGTTCTGTGTCGCAGAAATACAAATGTAATTAACACAAGTCCCCTTTCAGGCTCAGAGCGCAGGCCCTGCCACCTCCAGAGAGCAGCTACTCCTTCATGGATCTCTTGGGGTAGATTTGGGTCCTTTGGTGTTGGGATCGGGTGTTGTTCTCATAGAAGAAGATAAAGAATTTCCGGGCCCTGGGCCCAGCAGGGCAGGCTCAGCTGGTCTTTGGTACAGGGAAATTCGAGGTCTTTGGCCTCCATCCTCCTGCTGTCCTGATGCCTAGCTGTCCCACAGACACCTTTCCCTTTCCTGCATTCTCTCTCCAGCCTTTCCTGTGCCCCCCTCCTCCATTACTGGGACTCTCAAGAAATTCTGGGCACCAGTGGCTCGTGCCTGTTAATCCTAGCTACTCAGGAGGCTGAGATCTGAGGATGGCAGGAAAGTGTGTGAGACTCTTATTTCCAATTAACCACCAGAAAAACAGAAGTTGAGCTGTGGCTCAAGTAGAGCCCTGGCCTTGAGCAAAAAGAGCTCAGGGATAGTGCCCAGGCCCTGAATGCAAGCCCCACAACTGAAAAGCAAATAAAACTACCCAAACAGACCATCCTTTCCTGTATGATTCTATTGTTCAGGCTACCCCCCCCCCCGACCTGGCTTTTCCTCTCAGATGCTCCACAAATGTCATGAGAGAAGAAAGGGGGAAGGAGAAGGAGGAGGGCAGGGCTGAGATGGGAAGAGCACTTAAGAAGAAAGTGAGGAGAAGGTCAAGAGACAACTCATGACAAGATTCCCTGAATTTATCCTTTGTAGTGACTCAGATGCTCTGACCCCTCCCTTTTTTTTTTTCTGGCTGGGACTTGAATTCCAGGGCTTGAGCTTCCCTTACTTTGTTTGATTATTTCTCAAGACTGGTGCTATACCACTTGAGCCCACAGGACCATTTCTGGTTTTTATGATGGTTAATAGAAGATAAGAGTGTCGGGGCTGGGAAGGTGGCTCAGTGGTAGAGCGCTTGCCTTGCATGCATGAAGCCCTGGGTTCGATTTCTCAGTACCACATAAGCAAAAAAATGCTGGAAGTGGCGCTGTGGCTCAGGTTGTAGAGCGCTAGCCTTGAGCTGAAGAGCTGAGGGACAGCGCCCAGGCCCAGAGTTCAGGCCCCACGACTGGCAAAAAAAAAAAAAGATAAGAGTGTCACAGACCAGGCTAGCTTTAAGCCTCCATCCTCCGAGCTCATCCCCCTGAGTAGCTAGGACTAAAGTGTGAGCCTCTGAAGAGTTGCTGCAGCAGCAAAAGACTTGGATTCTAGGAGTTCTCACTGCCTGGTTATGCTGATCCCTGCCTAGCCATGAATCTAGTGTATAGATTCCAGCCTTAAAATTGCCAGGGTAGAGAGAATAGAGGCTCACAAACAGACAAGAGCTGCAACCGGAGCAGAATCCCTTCTCTGCTTGTCCCCTGAGCATTTTTTAATAGTCCCTGCTGGCTTCCTGTATGGACTGCTGAGCCCCCAAAGGTATGCAGTTTCTGGGTACCATGTAGTCCTAAGCTTCTCCACCCTCATCTGATGCCATTAGCTAGCACAGCCTTCTGAGGCTGAAGAGCTGTGGTCCTCCTTCAGTGCTGCCTTCTACTAGCCTTCTCTGGTCCCCATTCCCAGCTTACAAAATACAAAGACTTGGAGGTAATGGTTGTTGATAGACCTCTAGTCTTGGACAGCTCACCAGACATGAAACTCCCCCAGGGGCTCACCAGGCAGGAAACTCCCACAGGGGGGCCCCCACAGGAAAGCCCCAGCGACCCAGCTTTCTCACCTAATCCCCTCACAGACCTCCAGTAGCAGTCAGTTGATGCCGCTGGGATTCCTCTGGTGCCTGTCTATTTCCCAGCCACTCCTAGGGCTCTCTGCATCTCAGCCCTTAGTTTAGGGGCTGAACTTTGAGCCCCTCACACTGAAGAAAGGGAAGAAGAAGAGCCACACTCACTAAGCACCTGTTCTGAGATGTGCACAGAACGATGGGCTCCATCTACATAGAAGATCCTTCTAGTGAGTCATCTTAGCCCAACTTGAGAAATCGGAAAGTTAGGTAGCTGGTTCAACATCACACAGCTCTTGTCAAGGCCAAAATTCCAGTCTGGCACCAAAAAAAGATGCAGTGTTACAAAGAAAATGTTCACATGGACAGCTCTACCTTTCCCCCAGGCAAAGAACAAACAAACTAAAGCGCTTTGGAAGAGGAGGATGGCAGGATACTCATGTGACAGGTGAACAGGCATAATGGAAAAAAAACCCAGACCCTAGAGACAGTGATCTTGAGATTGGATCATGCCTCTGTCACCTGTTCACTAGGTAAACTTGACCACATTATAATCTTGGTTCTCTGACCTGGAATGATATAGATAGATAGATAGATAGATAGATAGATAGATAGATAGATAGATAGATAGATAGATAGATAGATATAGATATATATATATACACTTATCTCATGGTGGCAAGAATCGAACTTGAACATGGATATGAAGATATCTGGCATAGAGTATGTGTTGGATCAATTAAACCAACCATCTTCTCCTCACAGCCCAGCTTCTCTCGGACCTAAGGAGATAAATTCAACTTAGCAAAATGCCTGTCAGAAAGAGCATGGCTTCTTGCTTTGCCCCGTGGGGAAGATACAGCACTGCAGCCACACTGGCCAGAGCAGGCTTTGCCACCTCCTCTCCTACCCTTCCAGGTTGGGTGCCTGCCACCCACATGCACAACCCCTCCAGCTAAAATTGGCACATAGGAGCCACAAGCCAGATGTTTGACTTTTGTTAAGAACAGCTTAAAAATAAAGCCTTTAAAATAATAATTCTCAGCCATCAAAGGGACATTTCTCTTCTGGCTTTGTCTTTTCTGATACACAAGAGGTTGGTGTTTTATTTCCCCCAAGAAGTAAAGGGGGAGGAAAGCCAGCTTTCTACAAAGCCAAAGCATTTCTCTAAAGCACACAGATTTTACTTGGGTACTTCGGCTTTTCTGATATCTTCAATGAAAGGGAAAGGGAACTTAGGAAAGGAGCCAACTTCCCTACCCTCAGGCATACACCTGTAGTTCCAGAAGGTGTGTCCAGAGAAAGCAGATCAGGTGGTGGCCAACTGACCAACTCCCCAGGGCAGAATTGAAAGGGACCTACCTATAGATGTCATTGGCAAATTGGGGAGTCCCCTTCACCCATTGCTTCTCCCAATAGAAACTTTGCCACAAGAGTGCTTGAGAGAGAAGCCAAGCCCACTTGCTCTGCCTGCTCCCATAAGGACACTTGGGATGGTGAGCTGAGACTGGATGGTCTAGGCAGCTTCATGCCCACCTTCTTAAGGAATGTGACATGGAAGGAAACACTCACCCCAGCCAAGGACTACCACACCCAGACAGTTGTCATAGACATAGCTACACTCTACTTCCAAGAGCCAGCTACAATGCAGATTCTTAAAAACTGCTGGGTCTGGTATTGTTTTGGGAACAGATCTTCACAGAAACCTTATCTACTCAATATACGAACAAGCCATCCAATAACAGTCAAGTAGATCCCACAGATTACGACTATCGACTTTGGATAATACATTTTAAAGGCGCTAGTAATACAAAACGAAAACAGGCAGGGCCAGGTATGTGTGGCTCATGCCTATAATCACAGCTACTCAGGAGACTGAGATCTGAGAGTCATAGTTCAATGCCAACCCCAGGCAGGAAAGTTGATGAGACAGCTATGGTTCAAGTGGTAAAGCTCCAACTTTGAGTGAAAAAGCCAAGAAATAACAGCTAGCCCCAATACTATTGGAGCGGGGGGGGGGGGGGGGGGAGGGCAGTGGATAGAGCTGAGGGGAACAGGCAGAAATCAGAGAGGAATGGACACATATATCATAGGAGCTCAAGACTGTTAGCTGACTCCATATATGACTCTCAAGTCAACAAAGCAGCCTTATTCTAATCTCAGGAGTCTTTAAATCCCTTGATACTCCAATTCCTTCAGATATTTTTTGTTGTAGTGGTTGGTCATGGGGCTTAAATTCAGAGCCCGGGCACTGTCCCTGAGCTCTTTTTGCTCAAGGCTAGCTAGCATTCTTATCATCACGTTGAGCCACAGTGCCACTTCCAGTTTTCTGGTGGTTAATTGGAGATTAGAGTTTCACAGACTTTCCTGCCCTGGCTGGCATGGAACTAAACCAAAATCCTCAGATCTCAGCCTCCTGAGTAGCTAGGGTTACAGGCATGAGCCACCAGCTCCCAGCTTTCCTTTAGCCTTTAAAATGAAAATGTTTTGCATCCGATAACCTGAGTTCTTGGGGGAAGGCGGGGGGGGGGAGAGCACATGGGGGCAGGGAGAATCTCTCAAATATATTGCACACACCCAGCCACAATGTTAGTAGAGTCCCAAAACAGATTAAAAGAAGAGAAAGCAGTGAGGTCCCTGTTGGGAACAGAAAGTAATACCTTTCCTTCAACCATTGCAAGGTGTGTGGCTGATGCACCTATAGCAAGTGACAGATTAATAAGAAAAAAAAAGTACAACTGGTGTGTTTTACAAGACATAGGAGCCTTCAGAAATGAAGATTCAGACACCCAGGGGGAACTTGGTGTGGTTTTTCTGGTGATTCAGAGGTGTATGACTGAAGGACAGAAAGGATCTGGTTTCACAGTTACAAGCTAAGGGGAACTCAGCAAGGTCTATCTGTTCTTTTTCATCTTGGCCTCTGGCTGTAGAGCAACATTTTTCTGGAATGAGGATCTCAGGATCCATTTGTTGAGTGAGGTAGGTAACAGAATTCAGGGAAGAAAGCCATGTTCCTTTTAAGGGTTTCTCAGTTTCCTTTGGTTCAAAATACTTGGTACACCCAAGGTGCCACTCCTGGGTATTAACAACACCCAGTCCTCATTACCTCCTGCCTGGAAATCACTTTTGTTCCATGGCTGTCTGGATAGTCCTGCCTCTTCCAAGGTCCCATCTCAGATAGGAACACCTTCATCAGGGACTAAGAACTGGGAGATCCAGTCAAAGGATCCACGGATTTGACCTAATCTCTTCCCTTCAGACATAGGGACTGGACAGCTCAGGAAAGAGTAGTGATTCCAGTAGCTTCCATGGAAAATTAATAAAAGATGAATCTGACACAAGAATAACTTAGGAGATAGCAAGCACATATAGAATTTCATGTTCAACCCTACTGAATTTTTTGTTATGAGCCACAAGGAGGGACGATGTTATTTCCCTTTTCCAGTTGAAGAAATTGAGAGCCTAGAAGATGATGTGACTTGTGCCAGGTCACCTTGACAAGCAACAGAGTCTGCTGGGGGTTCACTGCAGGGCTCTCTCATTCCCTGGTCCTCAGCCAGCCCTTTCTACAGGACCACATACCTGAGAATTGTCTTCTGAGTCCAATTCACATAGAGATCTTAGGAGAATCCCCACTGGGGAGGAGACAGGGATCAGCCCTTGCTGGTCAGCCAGTCAGATCTTCACCCTTACCCCTAATGGGGCTCTAAATTCTGGGACTTTGGCCATGAGGATGGTTTTTGATGTTCTTTTGGACTTAGGTGGAGAAACTTGTTATTATTTGGTGCCGGTACTAAGGCTTGTACCCTCACTTGGTTTGTTCACTCAAGGTTGGTGCTCTACCACTTGGACCACACCTCCACTTCCAACTTTTTGTTGTTTCATTGGAGATCAGAGTCTCTCAGATTTGTCTGCCTAGGCTAGCTTTGAACTGGAATTTTCACATCTTAGCCTCTTGGGTAGCCAGTTATAGGTATGAGTCAGCCGCATCCAGCTTAGGTGGAAAATCTTGCATTGGACAGAGAGTCCCTCCTGGAAGACAGGCCTCATGCAATTTTTTGAAAAACTGGTTCTCTCTCTCTCTCTCTCTCTCTCTCTCTCTGTATATATATATATATAGTCAAGCCCCTGCATTTTAGCCTACTGCTCCCCAAGACTGGAGAAGATGTTCTTCCCATCTGTCCTGACATCCCTCCCCCTTTCTCTTTACCCTGAGTTGGTCCCATCCACAGAGGCCAAATCAGAATCTGCAGGCTAACACCTCCCTCTGAGGTCTATGGAGAATCCTTGTTCCTTTATAGCCCCACTCACCCCATTCTTTCAGGGCACAGATACCCTCCACAAGGCTCATGGCCTGGGTTCTAGAGCCCAGGGCCCGTGCACACTCTCTGGCCCCCACTCTTACCTCTGTGTCTTGTAGGGGGGTCACCAAGCCCTCCATTCTGCTATTCAGAGCCACTCATAAATTGCCATGTTTGACTCATTTTCCTTCATAAATCCAGAGTCTCCAGACTGCTGTTTGATTTGTGTTCCTGAATTATCCATGAAATTTTCAATGGCTCAGTGAACTGCCAAACACAGGTCCCTCTCAGCCCCTAAGGAGATGCTCTAGAGGCTGAGGCGGGAGAACTGCTTTAGCCTTGGAGAAAGGACAAACGTCTAGGAAACTTCTAGAAGGCAGGGAGGGAAGGCTTTGTGAGAAAGCAAGAGCAGACATTCTCTGTAACCACCAGAGGAAGAATTGGAGAGGGGTAAGACAACAGGTGCACAGTGACCGCTCCTGAGGTAATGAATGACCAGTCTCCCACATTTCTTTAAGTCCAAGGTCACCATTCCACAGAGCAGGAAGACTAAAAGAACTCAGATTCAATTGATGTTCAAAAGGGTTGATATCTTTTCTTTTTGTTTTTTGAGTACTGGGGTTTGAACTCAGGGCCCCACTTGCTAGGCAAGTACTCCACCATTTAAGCCCCCAAGCCTCCTTTTTTTTTTTTTTGCTTTAGTTATTTTTAGAGTGCTAATATATACTTGCTATGAAACTGATCCTCTCTCCTGTCTTGAGTGCAGTTTCGTGGCATCAAGCACATTCTTATTATAGTTGGGCTGCTACCGTCTAAGGGGCTTCATCTGATCTCACAGGCTGAACACCCCAGCGCAGAAAAACACAAGGAATGCCAAACAAAGTTACAGTAAAGCCACCAGCACAACCATCCTCATTATAGCACCATAGCCAAGTTACAGAATCAGCCCACCTGCCACTCAATGGACAAATGGTTCAAGAAAATGTGGCATATATACACAACAGAATTTTACACTTCTGTTAGAAAGAACGATATTATACCATTCAAAGGCAATAGAAAGATTTGGAAAAAATGATATTCAGTGAAGTAAACCAGACTCAGTGAAATAAAGGTTGCAAAGTTTCCTTCATTTGTGGTAGATAGAATGTACCTGTAGCTGTCTAAGTAAGCAGGTTGGGTGGTTACAAATGAATTAACTGAAGTATAATAGATTCTATGGAGAGCCCAAATAGTCTTTTAGAAAGACTAGGTCAAGCCCTGCCCTGGCGGCTTACCCCTATAGCCCTAGCTACTCAGGAGACTGAGATCTAAGGATCATGGTTCAAAGCCAGCCTGAGTAGGAAAGTTTGTGACACTCTTATCTCCAATTAACCACCAAAAAACTGGAAGTGGAGCTATGGCTCAAAGTGGTAGGAGCTAGCCTTGAGCAAAAGAAGCTCAGGGAGGGCATCCAGTCCCTGAGAATCAAGCCCCAAGTCTATGTCTGAAGTCCAACAAAATCAACACCAGGAAATGGGTACATCCAAAGAAGGTTGGGACAAAGGGGAAAGGAGCAGACAAATTAAAGGGAAGAAGGGAAGAGAATGCAGTCAAGAATTCTTCATTGGCCTGGCACCGGTGGCTCACGCCTGTAGCTAGCTACTCAGGAGGCTGAGATCTGAGGATCACAGTTCAAAGTCAGACCAGGCACGAAAGTCCATGAGACTCATCTCCAATAAACTACCCAAGAAACCGGAAGTGGAGCTGTGGCTCAAGTGTATAGTGCTAGCCTTGAGCTGAAGAGCTGAGGGACAGTGCCCAGACCCAGAGTTCAAGCCTATGACCAACAAAAAATAAATAAATAAAAATAAAATAAAAATTCTTTATTGTATATACCAGTTATTTTTCAGATAAGGATCTTAAGTTCTTGGTCTTGCTTAAGAGGCAAGAACTTGCTCCTCCTGTTTGTGCCCCAAGAGTAATTGGGATTACAGGTGTGGGCCCCTACACCCAACTCAAGAGAATTTTGTTTTGTTTTTTAATGTGCTAAGATATACTTGCTATGAAACTGATCCTGGGTGAAGAATGTTGAAGAGGGCGATACTGATCAAATGCATTATATTCATAAACTGCTTTGTAACATGACAGCTCCTTTGTACAACTACTTAAAGATAGTTTTTAAAATAATAACGATTTTAAAAACACAAGGAATGCACACAGTTTGCAGCATGGGTGCAGCGCTGAGCAGATTAGAATTTGTCTAGCCAGGGGTCACCCAGAAGCAGCGCCCTGTGGGGACAGGCTGAGCATACTCCAGGAAACTATGGCTTTGAAACCAAACCGTTTCCCGGGCCTCCCTCCCCTCCCCCACCAGCATCTGCTTATTCCCATTCTCTACCCTCTGTGAACTTGAGAAATGGCCCCCAGTTGAGTCGGAGCCAGCACACAGTGAGTATACATCCCCATTGGAGAGCCAGCACACCGTGGGTATACATTCCCATTGGAGAGCAGCCACATCTACACAAACAATACCTTCCTCCCAGCAGACCTCACTGAGCACTTATCTATTTTTTTCCCTTAAATTTTCTAAATTAAAAATGCTGGTGGCACACACCTAGCTACTCAGGAGGCTGAGGTCTGAGGATCAAGGTTTTAAATCAGCCTGGGCAGGAACATCCTTGAGACTCTTCTCTCTAATTAGCCATTAAAAAGCCTGAAATGGAGCTGTGGGTCAAGTGGTAGAATACAGCCTTGGGCAAAAAAAAAAAAAAAAAAAGCCAAGAGACAGCAGCCAGGCCCTGAGTTCAAGCCCCAAGACTGACTGGCACACGCAAAAATAAATAAAATTTAGATTAAAAAATCAATTAACAGAGACAGAGAGCAGGCCAGAAATCTGCTGCCTGTCACCAATCTTACCCTTCCCCTCAACCAAGGATCAGAGCAGAGTGTGGCTTTGTCAAATTACATGTCCCTGCCTGGTGCTGATGGCTCACAACTATAACCCTGGCTGCTCAGGAAGTTGAGATCTGAGGATTACAGATCAAAGCCAGCCTAAGCAGGAAAGTCCATAAAACTCTTGTCTCCAATTAACCACCAGAAAACTGGAAGTAGCGCTATGGCTCATAATGGTAGAGCACTAGCCTTGAACAAAAGAGCTCCTGGGACAGCACCCAGACCCCTAGTTCAAGTGTCACCAAAATAAATAAATAAATAAAAACTAGATCAGCCCCTAGGAGAGAACCAGTGATAAAATACATAACTTCAACAAACACACGCACACACACACACACACACACACACACACACACACACACACACACACACAGAGCAGAGCCTTTAATTGCCCTGGGAAACACTTCCTGACAATAAAATGCCATACAATGACCAATAGACACATGAAGAAATGCTCAACCTCCCTAGCCATAAAAGAAATGCAAATCAAAGCAACATTGAGATACCACCTCACTCCAGTTAGAATGGCAAAAATCAAGAACTCTAACAACAACAGATGCTGGAGGGGATGTGGACAGAAGGGAACCTTACTTCATTGTTGATGGGAATGTAAACTTGTTCAACCACTTTGGAAAGCAGTCTGGAGGTTCCTCAAAAGACTTCACATAGAGCTCCCCTATGACCCAGCAATCCCACTTTTGGGCATTTACCCAAATGTTTACAAACAAGACCACACTAAAGCTACCAGCACAACTATGTTTATTGCAGTATTATTTACCATAGCTAAAATATGGAACCAACCCAGATGCCCTTCAGTAGATGAATGGATCAAGAAAATGTGGTATATATACACAATGGAATTCTATGCCTCCATCAGAAAGAATGACATTGCCCCATTTGTTAGGAAATGGAAAAACTTGGAAAAAATTATATTAAGTGAAGTAAGCCAGGCACAAAGAAACACAGGTCCCATGGTTTCCCTTATTTGCAATATCTAGTATATGTATGAGTTAAGCCGAAAAAGTCAGACAATGAGACGTTAGGAAAATGAATCCTTAGATAGGTATTTTAATATTTTTTTCTTTCATGCATGTGTTTCTAACGCATTTATAAGATTATTTCTTTGTTGCTTTGTATGTCCCTCCCCCACAGTATAACCCCCGCTTTCAATATATTTGATGTCAGTATAACTTGTGGAGGAGATGGGAAAAACAAGTCGTTTAAGGATTCAGGTGGACCTGTTGCAACAATGAGAAGTACAAATTGTCATGTCAAAAACGAGCTTTACAATGTCGGTGGGGGGAAGTGGGGGAAGGATTGGGTGGGAGGAAGGGGGGGGCTGGGGAGGGAGGGGAAGGGCAAACAAAGGAGGAGGCTGCAATGCTTGGTAAGAAATGTACGCATTATCCTGCCCATGTAATTGTAACCCCTCTGTACAGTATGTTCACAAATAAAATAAAATTTAAAAAAAATAAATTGAAAAAAAAAATAAAATGCCACACATCTTTCTCTTCATTCCCTGGAAGATGTATCCCCTGCCTCTACCTAAATAATTCTTGCTGACAGAAATGAGGTTCACTGGCCACTGTACCACCATCTCTGCTGAAAGTCTGAGACTTTTGGTCATAGGAAAAGAGAAGGGGAAAGGAGGGAAATTCCTGCACAGAGTCCCATACCTCAGATCCCAGGCTACCTGTCTGCCCTGCCCCCTTGCCCACTCCTCTCACCTCGGGAGAGGGCTAGCCTCTGCCTTGCTCCCTGCAAGCTGGGTGAACCATTGAACAGCTCCTTCCTGAGGACAGTCACCTATAGTCACCCTGGGAGGTATGACACTTTCCTTCAAGAAGAGGAAAGAGGCTTGGATTCTGTGACTATGGTCTCAGCCAAACCAACATCTCCCCCCACCCACCCACACACACACAAACCCCCATACTTGGTAAGGTAGCTCCATAAAGACTTGACACAGTGTTAACATCAATCAATTATTCAATCCATCAATAGCCTACACCTGTAGTCTTAGCTACTTAGACGGCTGAGATCTGAGGACCATACTGGGAAGAGTGAGCGGGAAAAGACAAGGGAAGGGGAGAGGCACAGAGAAGTGGAGAAGAAGGAGGAGGAAGAGAAAGAGGAAGGAATAAATCAGATCATAGCCTGGGTCCTACCTCATCACTACAAAAGATCAAACAATGAAACAGACACTGCTAGCCCTCATATCCGTGTGCTTTTGTATAAATAGCACACCATACTCTCTCCACCCTAGTCCTCTATCCTCATCCCCAATGGATGGCCTTACTATAGACCATGGTCTCCACAGAGGGACACTTCCCTCATCCCTTGTGTTGGTCCATTAAGACAGCATGTCGCTGTGTGCGCTGGAGGGCTGCACCAATGGTCTCTGCTGATTAACCTGCACTTAAAGCACCAGCCTCATTATCTGCTGCTGCTGAGCCCGGCCTGTCCTTCTCCTTTTATTTTGTTTGTGAATAAGCAGCCATCCAGCTGTGCCCTAAGTTATGAACAGACTTTTCCTGTTGTAATCAAATAAAACTTACAACAAATCAGTCCAGCTCTGGTGGGGGGGGAGGGGGGCAGGGAGGGGGCTTTGCAGCTTTGCATTATAATTATGCTGCTCCATGGAGATAAGCTCTCTATAGTAAGCAATGACTCAGGGAGGAAGCATTTGGTTTTCCGAATCTTGAAACTGTAGTGGTATAAGCCAGGTACTGGTGGCTCATACCTATAAACCTAGCTACTCAAGAGGCTGAGGTCTGAGGATGGAAGATCGAAGCCAGTCTAGACAATGAAGTCCATGAGACTCTTATCACCAATTAACCAGCAAGAAGAAATGCTGGAAGCAAGCCGGGCGCCAGCGGCTCACACTTGTAATCTTAGCCACTCAGGAGGCTGAGATCTGAGGATTGTGGTTCAAAGCCAGCCTGGGCAGCAAAGTCCATGAGACTCTTATCTCCAATTAACTACCAGAAAACTGGAAATGGCACTATGGTCCAAGTGGTAAAGTACCAGCCTTGAGCTGAAGAGCTGACGGACAGCACCCAGACCCAGAGTTCAAGCCTGACAACCAGAAAGAAAAAGAAAAACTGGAAGCAGAGCTGTGGCTCGAGTGGTAGAGCACCAGCTTTGAGAAAAGAAAAAAAAAGCTAAGGCCCTGAGTTCAAGTTCTAGTACTGTTGAAAACAGAAGGGCAGAGCAGGGCAGGTAGTGGTGTTATATTGCTTCCACATCACAGACACATACTGAAATCCATTCTCAGTGAATTCCAAAGACCCTGAAAGCAGCAGCTGGGGTGCTCCATTATTCCTGCCCAGCACCCCACTGTACCCAGGATATGGTGTGTTTCTTCCATTCCATTCTAGAATGTCTGGAACAACCAGTTGTTGCTTTAGGACCATGTGGAAGGAAAAACATGGAGTCCATGTGGCCTGAATCCGAGATGTAGCTCTACTGCTTACTAGCTCCATGACCAGCAGTGAGTCCCTTACTGTCTCAAAAACCTTCATCTTCCTCTCAGCATGTGGGGTGGATGTAAGGATAAATGAAGAGCCTGCATTTCTTCCAAGGGATGTGGTGCAGATTCTAACATCACCATACTGCCTAGGTTCAAATCCCAGCTCCACTGGTTGTAGACCATAACACCCCCCCCTCTCTGAAGCCTTGGTCTCCCCATCTTCATGATCACTATGGAAACAGTGCCTCCTGACCAGGAGTCAGGTGGGGGCTGACAGAGGAAGCAGGCCTGACACATAACACCAAGCAAGTTCCTGAGCCAGTGCTTGGCAGTGACTTGTCCTGGACTCCCCATATCTTTTATGTACTATCTCCAAACCTGTTGGTCCTTGTTTCCTGCCTTGATTCATGGCTGGAAGCTACAGCTGTGTGGCCCACACATGGCCCAAATACTGGCCTTCATCCTGGGTAAGGCTGAGGCTGCAGAGTAGATGAGCTCGGGAAAGGGTAGAGGAGAAATCAGAGCTTAGACAGACAGGATCTGGATCATAGAGCTGTGACTTTATGGAGTCGATGCACCCCAGACTGTGGGCCTTCACCCCTAGTAATTCTAGAATGAGATGTTCAATAGCCTTGGCTTTGAACTGAGCTCCCCACACCGCCTTTGATCTCAAATCACTGAGAGAAAGACAGGGGAGACCGTGAGGCCATGGGCACCAGCAGGCAAGAGCACAGGAGCAGACACCACCAGCTCTGGCCTGGCAGGGCCTTCCCGCAGAGACAATTCTCAGTATCTGATTTATGCCTTGACTGGAAATCCAGGCACTTGGATATCAAGGAACACAAGCACATGTCCAGGCTAGTGCATCGCTAAGACCAGGGGAAAAGAGAAAAAATGTAAACGTGTGTATCATAAAGGTATAGATCTGTTAGCACCATTACCAAATGACTTCAGTCTCTCTCTCTCTCTCTCTCTTTCACACACACACACACACACACACACACACACACACACACACACACCCTTAAATACCATCTTTCCTGCTGACATATTATGCTTTTTTCATGCAGAAAACAGATAGCAGCCTTTCTTCACCAGCCATGGGTGTGAATGGCACTAACAACACTTGAATCTTACAGGTTCCAAGCACTTATCTACCAACTCCAAGTTCTCTATTCTTTGCAAAATATAGTTCTGTTGTTTTGGGAGTGCAATCGGGGGTGGGGGAGGGAGGGTGCAATTTCACCATGGGTCCCCTGGGTTTCCATTCACTTACTGCTTTGCAGGCATCCTCCTTCTCCCAAGACCCCTACCAACTGGCAATGACAAGTCATCCACTAAATAAAGACAGTTTTAGGCTAGGCACCGGTGGCTCATGCCTGTTATCATAGCTACTCAGAAGGCTGAGGTCTGAGGATTACAGTTCAAAGCCAGCCCAGTCAGGAAAGTCCATGAGACTCTTATCTCCAACTAACCATTGGAAGAAAACCAGAAGGGGAGCTATGGCTCAAAGTGGTAGAGTGTTAGCCTTGAGCAAAAGAGGTCAGGGACAGGTCCTGAGTTCAAGCACCATGACTGATAAAAATAAATAAATAAATACATATATACATATGTTTTATATTACCATGTGGCACCAACAGGCA
This sequence comes from Dipodomys ordii, assembly GCF_000151885.1. Lineage (NCBI taxonomy): Eukaryota > Metazoa > Chordata > Mammalia > Rodentia > Heteromyidae > Dipodomys > Dipodomys ordii. The sequence continues at coordinate 24,535 of NW_012267235.1, forward strand.
CTGTCCTTAGACTTGGCACCCTTTTGCCAAGGAGGAAGGGTGCTGGAAGGAGAGGGCCCATGGCTTGGCTCTAAAGGGTTAATTATGCAAACAACTTCTTCATTATGAGTGTGTGTGTGTGTGTGTGTGCACACACACACATACAAAGTCAGTTCTCTTTGGAGACACATAGGCCACCAAAATCATTGAGTTAGGAGGGGCTTGATGCCCAACCACATGTGTATTTCCAAAAAGACTCCCACTGTCGTCCTCTGGCATTTCAGCAGCACTAAGCCCCAGGCCAGGCCCCTTTTCCCACACACAATGGACTCTTCTCTCCCAGGACGCTTCTGTCTCTAACATCCTGGTATCCATTGTTCCTCCCTCTGCTACAGCAGACACAGCTCTAGGATCCCAGGAGAGGACATGACCAGGTCTGGCCTAGCAGGTCCCTCAATTCTCCCACAGAGACATTTCTCAGCATTGGCTGAGAATGAATCCCCTTTATCAGATTTAAATGTGAAGCAGTAGCCAGGTGCTGGTGGCTCACACCTATAATCCTAGCTACTTGGGAAGCTGAGATCCAAAGGATCAAAGTTCGAAACCAACCAACCTGGGTCGGTTTTGAAGAGCCTGTGAGACTACATCTCTATCTAATTAACCAGGTAACCTCTGTGGCTCCAGAAGTAGAGTGCCAGCCAATCAAGTCTGAGGGCCTGAGTTCAAGATCCAGTCAACAGGACTGATGAGCATCACCACCTGCTAACAGGCCTCTCCAAGGCTGATGTTCTTTCCCAGTGCTACACCAGCCAGCCAGCCAGTCCCCAGGATGAACAATAGACTCAGGCCTGCCCTGGATGTCTATGCATATTCTGGATAGTGAATCTTACTGACACTGAGGCTCTGCCCACATTCTCACAGTTGGGAGTGGCAAGGCTGAGAAACTTGTACATGGTTTCCTGCTGCCAGAATCCCTCCCACTGGCACTCAGCACCAGTGGTTGCAGGCAAGGGCCTGCTCTTACTTGGGGAAAACAAGAGACAAGAGGGAGAGGACAAGGCAGACCTAGTAGATACTGTAGGCATCATGTCATGTCATGTCATGGCTAACCTTCTGGGCGCTTCCTCCTTCTTTCCAAACCTTGCTTCCCAAGGAATCTTTGTGATGAGAAACAACATGGAGGTGGAAGCCTTTTGTAAACCCAATTTAAAAGCCCTCCAAGTTCTGCAAGCTGGTCCTTCATCCTCTCAACACCAGGTTCCTGGCTCAGGTTGGCAGGTGCCTGTCCCCTGTCACCTTGGATGAGTGTCTGTCTCCCCAGCATCTTGGAGGGAGGAGACAGCCCAGGTGGTTCATGCTTTGCTCCTTTAACCTCAGCCTCCATTTGGCTTTTATTTTCATTTTGTTGAGCTAAACCTCCTGCCACATAGATTTCACCTATGAATACTGTTGTTAGCCCTGCCAAACCTGGCCCCCACTGCTTTCCCTGAAGGTCCCTCCTCCAGAGCAGACCCCCTTGGCTCATCCTGGCTGCAGCCTTTTAGAATGTCCTGAGAAGATACAGGGGCAAGCGGAACACAGCGGTACACACCTGTCATCCCAGTTTCTTGGGAGGCAGGATAGGGAGGATCTCAATTTAAGGTCAACCTGAAGGGAGACAGTTAATAAGACCCAATTGGATCATCGCCTTAGACCCACCTAAGAAAAAATATAAGATGCTATTCAAAACTAACTTTTAAAAAGACTCAGGGTGGGGCTGGGAAGGTGGCTCAGTGGTAGAGTGCTTGCCTTGCATACCTGAGGCCCTGGATTCGATTCCTCAGCACCACATTAGCAAAAAGAAAAAAGCTTGGAAGTGGCGCGGTAGCTCAAGTGGTAGAGCGCTAGCCATGAGCTGAAGAGCTGAGGGACAGTGCCCAGGCCCAGAGTTCAGGCCCCACGACCGGACCCAAAAAATAAATAAAAAAAATAAAAAAGACTCAGGGTAGGACAGGCGCTGGTGGCTCACACCTGTAATCCTAGCTACTCAGGAGGCTGAGATCTCAGGATCAAAGTCCATGAGACTCTTATGTCCAATTAACCACCAAAAAACTAGAAGTGGCGCTGTGGCTCAAGTAGTAGAGTGCTCGCCTTGAGCTGAAGAGCTGAGGGACAGTGCTCAGGCCAAGAGTTCAAGCCTGACTACCAACAACAACAACAACAACAACAAAAAGACTCATAGTAGGCTCATGTAGCAGAAAGCCTGCTTAGTAAATGTAAGGCCTTGAGTTTGATTTCCAGTAACACATGCACACACACACACACACACACACACACACAGATGTAGCTGAGCATGGTGGCATATTCCTGTAATCCTAGGTACTCAGGAGACTGAGACAGGAGGCAATTGAATTCAAGGCTGAAGCTAGTAAGATCTGTTTCAGAAACCAAAATAAATGAATAAACAGAAGGCCTGGGGGTTCCAAGCCTGCCTCAGTTCAGTCCCAAGTAGAAAAAAACAAAAAGAGAGAGATACAGCCCAGACTCTCTGTCTCTAACCTTTGTAAATTCTGTCTTTGGAAAAACCATTCCATTCTCTCTTCCCTGAAATCTTTCTTTTGACTCATCTCAGAGTCTATGCCATTTCCTCTGTGAACCCAGGGCTCACCATCCCCACGCAGGCCACTTGAACTTAGGGCCTAGGTGCTCAAGGCTGGCACTCTACCACTTGAGCCACAGCTCTACTTCTGGTTTAATTTTGGTGGATAATTGGAGAAAAGATTCTCAGGGACTTTCCTGGCCATGTTGATATTAAGCTTCGATCTGCCAATCTCAGCCTCCTGAGTAGCTAGGATTACAGGCAGGAGTCACCAGCACCCTGTGAGAACCCTTTCTAAAATTTTAATCCCCTTTAGTCTGAGCCATGGCTGTTGCCTCAGGAGGCTAAGCTCCTTGCCATCCTAGGCTCTGTGTCAGCACATGGGAGGTGTGCACACAATAATGGTCAGGTGGAGACCTCAGGAACGGCAATGGCGTTGTAGACCTTGCCTCACAATGGAGCTGAGCCCGCCGGAGCAGCTGCTTGGGCAGGATGGCACACCATACCTGTGGAGTGCGGTAAGGCCAGCATTCATTTTGCTGGGCATGCTTGCTTTGCGAGGGTGCCGGGTGCTGTGTAAGTACTTTCCTCTCATTATCCTATTTACTCTTCACAATAGCCATGTCACAGGGACACCATTAGCCCCATTTTCACAGGGGTTAATTGAGCCGACCAAGGTGACTCTGACTAAGTGGCAGAGCCGAAGCTCCCAGCAGTTCTGTCTGCCTCTGGAGGGCAGCTCACATTCTCACCCAGCTGTCTGCTGCCCCAAGAGGGCATTCACACCCCACCTCCGCCAAACAGCGCCCTAACTGGTGTTCTATATAAGAAGCTGAGCTGAGATCAATAGTACCACTCACTCCTGCCCAACCCCACCCCACGCCAGGACTCTGATTGCCCTGGGACATCATCAAAGGCAGAACATCCTAGACATCTATAGAACCAATCTCCCAGAGTGGGGAGGTAAGTCTCCATCTATTTAGGGAGGTGACCAGCCACTGGCAAGTGCTAATGACAGGGGAGCTGGGCCCCAGAAGCAGCTTAAACTCCCACCAAGCCCACCTCCTCTGGAGTTCTCCTTGTCCCAGACACCCTGAACCCCAGCTCCCTTCCAGATCTTATAATAACCCTGAGTTAGCCCTCCTGCCTCACCAGACTCCATTGTCCCATGTCTCAGCCCAGGTAACCTGGAGCCAGTTTCTATTGTCCAGAGCTGGTGGCTTGAGGCACCAGGCCAGGGAGTAGGTGCTCAGGGTCACACACGTGATAGAAAGAAGTTAAGGTTTACATGCATGTGGGGGAGGGGGGACCTAGCACTCTTGCCACCTGAACCACAGCTCCACTTCTGGCCTTTTTTTGGTGGTTAATTCGCGATAAAGAGTCCCACAGATTTTCCTACCTGAGCTGATTTCTGATTGAGATTTTCCTACCTGGGCTGATTTCTAACTGCGATCCTCAGATCTCAGCCTCCTGAGCTGCTGGATGCAGTGCCTGGTCCCTTTCAGAAGGATGATGGTTCTTGCCTGTAAGCTCAGCTAGCTGGGAGGCAGGGATTAGAGGATTGCCTCTGAAGTCCAGCCAGGGCAAAAAGTTAGCAAGTGTTCATGTCAAACAAGAAGGCACGGGACTGGGAAGGTGGCTCTGTGGTAGAGCGCTTGCCTCGCATGACTGAGGCCCTGGGTTCGATTCCTCAGCACCACATAAGCAAAAAGAAAAAAAGCCAGAAGTGGCACTGTGGCTCAAGTGGTAGAGCGCTAGCCTTGAGCTGAAGAGCTGAGGGACAGTGCCCAGGCTTAGAGTTCAGGCCCCACGACCGGACCCAAAAAATAAAAAAAATAATAAAAACACAAGAAGGCACGGTGGCTCACAGCAGTGTGCTCTGACCTAGAGGATGAAGGTCTGAGGCTACTCAGCCCCAGCCTGTCTTCAGAGCCCAAATCTCCAGATCTTCTGGAACAAGGGAGTGGATGCTCTGGAGATGGGCAGGGGTCACGCCTAGCCCAGAGGGTGACACAGAGCCACCTTCTCTCCCTACCTGAGGACCTGCTCAGGTCCTCTCCCCCTCCATCCACACACTGAGCTGTTTGTCCGGGGGGGGGGGCCTCCTGGGGGCAGTCTAGTGTGGCCACAGCCTGGCACCTGAGAGGGAAGTAGAGTAAAATCCCTTCTCCACTGGCCTCGGAACCCCAAGCTGCCCAGCCACATGTCCAGCTCCCAGCAAGTCAAGGGTCTCCTTCCCCCTCCCCTAATGTGGGGCTGGGAGAATGGAGCAAGAGGGTCCTAGGCTTCTTCTTCCTGCTGGAGCCCCCTCAGAACCCTGGAGGAGGGGGCCTCCACCTGCTTGGCCTACAGAGGGTGCGTGAGGCAAGGCTGCCCCCCTCAGGCAGTCTGGGGAGGAGGCTGCTATGTACCAAGGCCTCCCAAAAATCTCTCCTCCAGAACATGGGAGAGAGCAAGGGGTGTCAGAATCTCTGGGCTGGATTGTCTTCAGGATCCTAAACCTTAACTCCCAGGCAGGGAAAAATCCACTGAAAATGTATGAGAAGCAGATTCAGAATGGGGATGGGGGGAATCACAGGGGTTCCTTCGGGCCAGAGAGAATTCCAGAATCAGGTTCCTCTCCTAATGCAGAGTCAGGGGATGCTGCCCACCTCCCCCACCCCCACCACTGTCCCTATTGCTAGTTCTGGGGTTCTTCCAAACTCCATTCTCATTCTGGAAGTTCTTCCGAGGATCCTGCTGCTACTAAAGCTTCAATCCTGGTGGGTCCAGGGTAGGGGGAGATGACTAGGAGGGCTAAGGGAACACAGGGATGCAAAGCAAGCCTGGGAAAGGACAGTAGGTAAGGTGGACCTTGTGCTCACAGCTTTCATTTAATTGGACCGGGTCTGAAGACAGGAGTGTGTGTCCACCCTCATACCAGCCAGGAAAACTACTAATCTGCACTTCAAAGCCAGCCTGAGCCATGCAGAGACAGCCGCCCCTTGCTGGCCAGGTCAGCCTGGGTCTTAATGAGGAGTTTCTCTTTGCCTTTGACCAGGGTGGGAAGCCCAACTCCAGCACTTCCTTTCTGAGAGGAGAAAACTCCTGCTTTGCCTAGTGTTTGCAAAGATTTCAGCGCAAATCCTATCTGAATGATTTAACCCCAGAACCAGGTTTTGCTCAAAGACCCACATACATTCAAAAGCACCTCAGTCTGGAGATGCTCCAAGCCTACCTCATCTAGACTTGCCAATCGTTGTTGGCTGGTACACAGAGCTCCTGGCACATAGTAGGTCTCCACTGAGTGAGATTTATTGACAACCAGGTGCCTATCAACAAACTGTTGGCCAGAGCAGAGAATTGCTGCACTTCAAAGCATTCTGAAGGCAGCTAAGGGATTTCTCACTCCTCAAAAAAGTCACCATGTTTCAGGGGCCCCAGATTCCAGGGTTAGAGGCCATGAGGCCATCAGGAGGTGCAGAATGGATGGGTAGATGCTGGGCATCACTGGCAGGGACAGTGGGGAAAGAGACAAGTCAACTCTCTTTCCACATCACAGACATGGAACCTTCCAGCTCTGAAACCCTCCTGGCATTTGTCACGCTGTTTACTTGAGGCCAGGACCCACCCAAGGACTAAGGGTGTGGTCTTTCTGGTTTTGCCTGGGGAACCCCAGGGATCTGTCCTGGGGGACTGTCCAGAGCCTGTCCCCCTCTCATGACTTAAGGGGGTCTTTAGGTCCCCAGATGACCAGTGACCTGGGACCCTTCTAAGCACCATAGGGCTATCAGTTCAACATGGCCACTTACAGATTGGTACTGTGGGGCCCAGAGAAGACAAAGATGTCATGTAGGGTCAAAGAGTAAATTATCACCTGCCACAAGTTTGTGACCGGACCTCAGGTCTGCTAAGTACTAGAAAGTTTCTACCCTTCACCAAACTTTTACCTCTGGCCAGAAACAGCTTCACCAAGCCAAAAACCCTTATTCTACAGAGCAGTGCATATTAGCCAGCTAGTCCATCTGAGCTCAAATCCCAGCTTTCCTATCTGCTAGACTGAGCACCACAGACAAACTCATGAAAGCTAAGCCTCTAGTTTTAATCCATATACAGGTATGGTGGTAAGTACGTGTAATCACAACACGTGTGAACTGAGGGGGAAAAAAATGGCCAGCTCAAGGCCAGCCTGGCTTCTATAGTGAGATTTCAATAAAAAGCAGGGAAGCCAGACACTGATCATTCACCCTTGTCATTCTAGCTGCTTAGGTGGCTGAGATCTGAGGATTGTGATTCCAAAAAACCAGCCAGGCAGGTAAGTCCAGGAGACTTTTATTTCCAAATAACCACCACCACCATAACAAACCAAAACAAAAAGCAGGCAATGGAGCTATGGCTCAATGGGTAGAACACCAGCCTTGAGCAGAAAAGCTAAAGGACAGGACCCAAGCCCTGAGTTCAAACTGTGTTAGAATCACTTACCTCCAAAGGTGGCTGAGGATTGGGGGGAATGATGGTTCCCATGATTTGTCACCAAGGCTACAGCTCTATTAGCTGTCTCCTAACAGTTACACACATATACCCAGCCTATGAACACACATGTGTACACATGCACATTGAACATATACACACTCACACACACACACAGGTTACAAATACTAATAAAAGGGAAGAATAATAAGAATTTGTGCCACGAACCTGGGACATTGTCCCATCCCTGTATCCTTAAGGTCTAGCTGGCACAGGAGAAGGGTCAGAAGGAAGAGGGAGACCAGAAAGCAGGACAGGAGGCCGGGAAGAAGGGGCACACAGGAATTCACCCTGAAACAACAAAGGACCAGGTTCTCTGCTGTTGCTGTAGTCCTGCTCTACCTCCCCTAACCGACCCCTGCTGGTCACCTAGCAACAAGCATCACTCCCCACTCCTTCCTAAATTGCTCAGCACCTCCTCTCCTGCAGTGCCTCCCCCCTACCTCCCCTACACACTCCAGGCATCCTCTAGCCAGATCAGAAAGGCCATGAAAGTCTGGATGGCAAGGGCTGGGGCATCTAACCACTGGATATTCTCTGTGGAGTCCACGGCCCTCTGCCTGAGCTGGGCAGGCACAGGATAGGAAGGCATCACAGCCCTGCACCGAGGAGGGAGAAGGGCCAGTCACTCACTCGGAGACATCCCAGAGCTGAGACCGCCCTTCAGAAGGTCCAGCCGTAACAGAATCCAGGACAAAGTGTCCACTACACTTTCTCCTATACCCAGTCTTGGAGGGGCAGCACTGAACCCACCTCACAGATAAGATTTGGGATAGGGTTGGGAGGCATAGGATACTATATCAACTTCCTGTATGTGACCTTAGGCCTGTCACTTAACCTCTCTGTGCCCTTCTGGAAGTGTCACTGTGAGGACAGATGTGCTGTAAGGCCCTGGAGAAGGGTGGGGCTCAGGGCAAGGGTTACCAGAGAGCAGTGTAGGAACTCCTTTGGTATGGATAGCAGGGACTGCACAAACCACCTGCCTTTCCGGTCCAACACATTCTCTTACTCTAGCCTTTGATGATTCTTTGCCCACATATGCAAGGCCACATGGGTAAGGGGCTGAGGACTGTGTGAATGCAGCCATGCAGCCAGCCGCTACCAGGGTTGGAGGGCATTTCTGCACAACAGATCTCAGCCTAGAAGCACAGACATGGCCCACTTGGACCAGGAGAGAAGCCCCAGCACCTGTGATGACTGCTCTTCCTGCTCACCCTCAGCCTCCATTTCCCCATCGACCAGGCCCAGTTCTGCTCCTTCTATTTTTTTTCCCCTTCTCCTTTAGCAGACAGAAGCATCAAAGCACCAAAAAAAAAAAAATGAGAAGTTGTCAAATGCAATTTCTCTCCAGAGACGACAAATTGGCTGCAATTTGTATTTCCAAACAGGAGCTATAGCTCCTGAATGGCTCTCAGGCAGGTTCCCCCATCCCCCACCATTGGCCCCTCCCTGAAGCTCCACCTCTAGGGAGGAAGGACACCATCCCATCTCCACTTCAGGGACAGGGGTGTGCCAGGTTGGGGAGGGGGTGGTCAGGAAAAGGGCAGGAGACCCAAGGGAGAAAAGGCTACTCCTATCTACCAAGCTCAGCCCTTCTAGGACCAGCTCTACCTGAAAGGAACAGTTGTAACAGCTCACAAAGCTCTTAGTAACATCCTGCTTGTCACTTAGAAATCCTCACTCCTGGGGCTGGGAAGGTGGCTCAGTGGTAGAGCGCTTGCCTTGCATGCATGAGGCCCTGGGTTCGATTCCTCAGCACCACATAAGCAAAAAGAAAAAAGCC
>NW_012267235.1:33858-78963 GCF_000151885.1 Dipodomys ordii
AAGGCTAGTGCTCTACCACTTGAGCCACAGCGCCACTTCTGGCTTTTTCTGCTTATGTGGTGCTGAGGAATCGAACCCAGGGCCTCATGCATGCAAGGTGAGCGCTCTACCACTGAGCCACCTTCCCAGCCCCTGGTTTCTTCTTTTTTCTTTTATCCTTTCCCTGCCTTCCTTCCTACCTTTGCCAATTCTTTTCCTTCCTTCCTTCCTTCCTTCCTTCCTTCCTTCCTTCCTTCCTTCCTTTCCTTTCCTTTCTTCCTTTTTTTCTTCCTACCTTCCTTCTCCAATTCCTTCCCTCTTCTTTCCTTCCTTCCTAATTCCTTCTTCCTTCCTTCTTTCTCTAATTCCTATCCCCTTCTTTCCCCCTTCTTTCCTTTCTTCCCCCTTCCCCTTCTTCTTTATTCTCCTCCTGCTCTTCTCTTTCAACACTTTGTGATAGTTCATTTTCTGCGTCAAGTTGAATGGGCACAGGGTTCCCATATACTAGATCCGATGATATCATGTTTTGGGGAAGTGTATCTGGATGAGATTAACAAGATCTTGAGTAGCTGGACACTGTGCTTTCCCTAACATGGGTGAGCACTGTCCAGTGTTAAAGGCTAGATAGTATACAAGTCCTACCCTCCTGCCTGCACGCTGTCAGACTAGAGCATGTGCTTCTCCCTCCCTGCTTTTGGACTCCCAGGGAGCATGGGCTCTTCCTGGTTCTGGGCCTGCCTTGCCGGTAGATGGGATGGGCACCATCAGCTCTCTGGGTCCTCAGGGCTGCTGACTCAGACTAGAGCAAAAGCTTTGGCTGTCCTGGGTCTCCACTGGCCACTCACCCTGCTGGTCTTGACACTGGCCTATCTTCATAACAGTGTGAGTTCAGAAAACGCATCCATCCTAACATGTCTGTTATCTCTGGAGATCCTGAAAGTACTGGAACATTAAAGTTCCGCACCCTTCCTGTGATTTGTATTCAGAAAAGACAGGTTTGAAAAAAAAAATAAAAGAAAATAAAAAAGAAAAGAAAAGACAGGCTTGGTTTGTTGTTGCTTTGTTTTCCAAAACAAAAAGGTTCATTTCCAAGGATTCTAATATGAAACATGTGCTTTTTGTTTGTTTGTTTGTTTTGCATGATAATTCTTCCCTGTCCACAGGAAATCCTGAGACAGTCCAGGACGGGGCCTCTGTGGTTTTACTCAATGTACCCACCTTCCGCCAGCTGCTGTGAAGCTGTGGGCTTAGTGTCCCCCATTGCTTATGTGCTGTGAGAGGCAGCAGAACCCTGGGAGCAACCTCTGCAGGGAGAGAGCCAGAGGAATGGTAGTTCCTAGTGGCTGTGCAGAGAGGACTGGAGTAAACGTTCTGGAAGTGCTGACTGCCTTTGAGTTCTGTGGATGTTTAATCCCTTGGAGATTCATCCTTCTCCTTCCACCCTTAAAGCTCCAAGAACAAAGGCCGGTCCCTTGGCTGGGCCTATGAAACCACTCCATGCACGTGTGTTATACCGCAAGGCTCCAGATGTTCAGCGTGGCCCAGGAGTCTTGTGTGTCCTAGGATCTGTGAGCTCAAACAAGACACCACCCCTACCCCTCCACATTCTCTTGTCTTTGTATTTGAGGAATCAGCCATCTGGGAAGGAATTTAGAGTTTTACCTCCCTTCATATACCAAAATAAATTCCAGATGGGTTTTTGATTTAAACACAAACAATGAAGCCATAAACGTACAGAGAGAGAGAGAGAGAGAATCTTGAAGTGAGCAAGATTACTTTTATAAGTAGGACACAAAACACAAAAGCTCTGAACAGTATTCAGGAGCCGGGCACTGGTGGCTCAAGCTTGTAATCCTAGCTACTCAAGAGGCTGAGATCTGAGGATCACGGTTCAAAGTCAGCCTGGACAACAAAGCCCATGAGACTCTTATCTCCAATTAACCACCAGAAAACCAGAAGTGGTGCTGTGGCTTAAGTGGTAGAGCACTCCCTTTGAGCTGAAGAGCTGAGGGACAGTGCCCAGGCCTAGAGTGTAAGCCCCACGACCGATGACAAAAAAAAAAAGTGGGAAAAAGATAAGTATTCAGGCACCAGTGGCTCCTGCCCTTAATCCTAATTACTAAGGAGGTTGTGATCTGAGAATTGAGGTTCAAAGCCAGTCCAGCAGAAAAGTCCAATTATCTCCAATTAACTAGCAAAAAGTTGGAAAAGATAAGGCTCAAGCTGTAGAGAACCAGCCTTGAGCAGAAAAGGCTATTCAGCTATTTTCTAACTTACATGGAAAAAAATATATAAGCAAAATTAAAAGATAAGTGATAAATTCAAGGACAGCACACTTTAATTCATTTTTTTCATAAATAAAGCTAATTCTGAAGCAAAGGAGAATTGAGGTGGAGGAGAACATATAAAGATCTAATTTTAAAATGGATAAAGAACATGATGAGATGATTTACAGAGAAAGAAATAAAAATGGCTCAGAGAGATGATAAGATCTTCAATCTCATTTTTTAAAGCAAACACACACACACACACACACACACATGCTAGAACAGGACCCAGTGGTTTCTTATCTACCATTGAGCTGAATTTTAAGTCTGATAATATTCTTTTTTTGGGGGTGGGGGAAGAAAAGTTCACTCTCTGCCGGTAGGGATGAAAGTTACTAAGATTTCTACAGGGTGCAATTTGGCAGAATTTGACTCTCAGCATGGAGGAGCTTCCCAGGCAGGCTCTCTGATAACCATCTCACTTCCCCACCCAGTGAGCATAACTGATCACATTAAAGACCTCTGGAGTAGGTTCCTTTCTGGGCCTCCATTTCTCTTCAATAAAATGGGTGCCGACATTGGAGCTTGCTGTGCCATACATGTTCCCAAAGCCTAAAACAATGCCCTGGCTGTGAGAAGTGTTACTGCTCATGCCACTGTAAGACGCAGTCTTACTATCCTAGGTGGGACCCAATTCAGAAGTGACTGACCATGCAACGTGGAGGTTGGGAACAGCCAAACTGCCCATCATCATCCATTCAGGAGGAGTCTGAGCTGGGTGTAGTGCTGGACACCTATTAGAGAGGAAGAGGTAGGAAGGCTATGAGTTGGAGGCCAAGACAGGAGAAGTTAGCAAGACAGTGTCTCAAAAACAAAACACAAACAAAAGAGCTGAGGGTGCAGCTCAAGAGGTAGTCCATCATGCTTGAATCCCTGGGTTCAGTCCTCAATACTGTAAGAAGAGGAAGAGGAGGAGGAGGATCCCCATGAGGCAAGTAGAGATGGCACGTGTAACTGAGCAAGCAGAAATCTAGTCAAGGTAAGTCTGACATATCCAGATGTTCTGTCAGCAAAGAATGTAGATAAAATGACTTTCCTACCAGCAAATCCTAGCTCTGCCTGTCTTGGCTCCCTACTGGGGCTAAGGAGATGGACCCAGTCCTCCTTTCTTGGCAATTCTACCCAAGTGATGGGTGCTAGGCCCTGCTTAACTGTGTAACAGCTGACACTTTCCCTAAATGCCAGGCCTTGCTGAATACCTGGCAGTGGTCATAGTTTTTCCTATTTTCAGAAGAGGAAACGAAAGCCCCCAACTTGGAAAGATTTGCTCAGCAACACTGGGAAGGTTCACGTTTTGGGTCTCTGAGTTCTTGCCTGCCCTGGTCTGTGTGCAACAAGCAATTAATTGCATTTCAATGTATAAGCCTTGCTCTAAGTGCATCTGAAAGGGCAAATAGGGCAGATTTAGTGAAATGTTCCAAAGTGTGTAGACATTTTAGGGTCTAATGCCCCGGTGGGAAAATCTTACAGTAGAAAGCATTGCTGGCTTGGTGAGATGACATCAGGCTATAGAAAATGCTAGATTATTTCAAAAATCCCAGCTGTAGAGAAGTGAATGTTCCCCATACCTTAGTAGGAAAGGAACCAGATCTGATAGAGAACTACAGTTTCAGGTCTGCAGCATAGGGGTGACCAATCAGAGTGCAGCCCAGGGTATAAATACCCCTTAGACTCAGCACCACCAAATCCAGGAGAGCAAACACATAGAGCAGCAGTCCCTTGGCCAAGACACTACTCTAAATAAAATTCTTGCACTTCTCCTCCATTGTGCTGAGACAAGAACCTCAGAAGGCTACAAGGGCAGCCCTGTCAGTGGATCTGCAACACTAGCAGGCATTGCCTGCTGCTGAGCTACAACATTAAGCAGGTGTTGCCTGCTACCGGGCTGCAAACCTAGTGGTCACTGCCAGCTGTGGGCTGTAACACTTAAGGGCTCTGGCTCATGGGGAACAAGTGTCACATCTGCTTCTTAAAGGTCTCCGTCAGTTCAGTTTGGGCCCCAAAGGCAGGGCCTCCCAGAGTATAGGGACACACTGGGTTTTCCTGTTTGTTTTTAATTTTATTGTAAAGGTGATGTACAGAGGGGTTACCGTTACATATATAAGGTGATGAGCACATTTCTTGTCAAACATTATTACCTCCTCCCTCATTTTTTTTCTCCCACTTTCCCTCCCCCGCCCCAGATGCTCCCCCCCTTCACCCATAAGTTGTAAAGTTCATTTCAAATATAGGGACACATTGGGTTTTTAAGCCCAGCAGGCCACGTGACTTAACCAGCTCAGCTGAGACCAGTTGTCTGTATCTCTCCCAGGCACCACACAGCCTCTAAAATCTGAGCAAAAGCTGTGGGTCCCCCCTGGATGTGCCTACCATGACCACTAAGTCCCCAAGCAAAACTGTGGAACCCCCATCTCCTCCTGTATGGGGGCAGAGCAATGGGCTACCAGCTGTCCTGACTAATTACCTTCCTGGAGAAAGGAAAAGGAGGGTAGGCACTGGTGGAGAGGCCTGGGCGTGCCTGGCTTCCTGGAATCCTTATAGTCCCTTTAGTACAAGATGAATTGTTGCTTCTGATTCAATTTCTTCCTCCCCACCCCACGAGGTTTCTTAAAACAATAAGAAAACATATTTCTCATCCCTGCATTGAATCCTGCAGGCTGGGAGCAGACGTTGGTGGGGGGGAGTGGAGAGGGAAGGAACAAGGGCAGGAAGGAGCCTGCCTGAAAAGGGGGAGACAACTCGGTGTTCCAGGCTCATCAGACATCTGCTTTCCTCTGTCCATGGTGGGATCATCATGCCGTATGTTGGGCAGATGATCATGAACAAGGCACAGAGCAGGGGTCACTGTGTAGCAGTGAGAATGACCTACAAGCGACCACCTAGATTTCATCATTACATACACTCTGATAGGGGTTGGGGTAGGCTGGGAGGGTAAAGGAAAGGCTTCACTTGGGCTGAAGATGGTTTGACAGTAGGAGAGTATTTGTGCTGCCCCCAGAGATCTGCCAGGCAAAGGGGGTAAGGGGGAGGGGGAGGAGGACCAATGTCCTGATGATAAATAGTGGCACTCTAATACTGCAATGGTCCTTTCAGTAAGGATGGCAGCCAGCCAGCTGCTTCCCTGTGGGCTGTGTCCAGTCCACATGCACAGCTGGGTGTGAGCTGAGGCCACACCCAGAAATGACATTCTCTCAGCCACACAGCCTACATGGGGAAATTTTTGAAGAAAAGATGCCTCTGATGTGTGCCTGGATTTGTTCTTTCCCTATTATTATGGGATTGTAGATACGGATGGATAGGTGGATGAATGGATGTGGAGGGGCATAATCAGCTATCTTGAAAATGGATTCAAAGAAAAGGAACATAACTTCTGGTAGCTCTTAGAAACATAAGCTAATGACTCACATCTGTAATCCTAGCCACTTAGGAGTCTGAGACCTGAGGATCATACTTCTAAAAGTCTGTGAGATTCTTATCTCCAAGTGAACTACACACACACACACACACACACACACACACACAAGCTGTGGCTCAAGTGGTAGAATGCCAGCCTTGAGCAAAAAAGCCAAGCAAGAACTTGAGGCCCTGAATTCAAGCCCCAGTATTAGCATCCTAAAACAAATAAACAACAACAACAACAGTGCTGGTTGCTAGTTAGCTGTCTCATCAGGACCTCCTGACAACCTTGTCCAAGGAATTGCTAAAATTCTACCATCTCCATGGTATGGACCAGGCAGTTGAATCTCAGACAGATAAGGTGACTTTTTCAAGGTTTCTGACTTGAGCCCTTGTACCACAAGTCAGGAAAGGAGCATCCAGAGGTTCCCAGGGCCCTGTGTGTCCTCCACCTTAATGTCTCTGACTTTCATTGTAGGTGTCAGTAATTATATTTCTAGTGCTGATATTTACTTATCAGATTACATACCTGAGGGTTATGGCCACAAAGTTAAACTAAATAATAGGATGGTGCCAGAATTCTAAAGGATACCATCTTACAATCTCAGGGAATGTAACAGAGAGAAAGGACCAACCATGGCAGTATTCCCTTGGCATCAAAGGATTTTTGGAGCTTGGCGACAGAAAGGTATTTAGATTTCTCTAGAAGCCAGTGTGCAACACATCCAGTCATGTGCTGTGGTGGCCTAGGAGAAGGTTGCTCATTTCTGAGAGTAGACCTAGGAGCTGAGCAATGGATGGACTCACTCCTGGGGCAGGGATGTGTACTCATCTTTCTTTAATTTTACAGAGTCTCTGGCAGAGCATCAGAACACAGAACTCAGTGTGTTCCATCAATGCCACTGATGAGACTCCAGTCTGAGTGGTGGCAGGTATTTTTGGTGATGATACAACCTCAATCAACTGAAAAGGTGACCCCAAAACTACTTGGGAAGGGTATAATGATCTCCTTAGTGGTGGGCAAGAAGTTTTCATCCTTCAATATACCAATGTCAGAGATTCTCAAATGTATTAGAGGGGCTGGGAAGGTGGCTCAGTGGTAGAGTGCTTGCCTTGCATGCATGAGGCCCTGGGTTCAATTCCTTAGCACCACATAAGCAGAAAAAGCCGGAAGTAGCACCATGTCTCAAATGGTAGAGCACTAGCCTTGAGCTGAAGAGCTGAGGGAAAGCATCCAGGATCAGAGTTCAGGCTCCATGATTGAATTAAAAAAAATGTACTGGAATTATATTTTTAGATACTAAGGGTCTGGATACATTTGGTGCCTTAAATATTTGTAATGCTTGAGATCTGGCCTACTTGAGTGACAGGTCAGCCTTTAATTCCAATTTAAGCTATAATTTAATAACTGAGTTCGATGTGTGGTTTTTACATTGAAGAAACTATATTAACTTCATCTATGCAAAGCTCTTCGCTTTAGAAGAATTATTTAATTACTTGGGAAGGTTTTTCACTTAGTATGGGACTATAAAATGAAACATACTAAATTTATCAAATGATATTTTTAATTATTTGAAGGTGTTTGATTAAGTCTGTGAACGGGGAAAACACTGTGCAATAACCCCTTCAAAATTACTCCTAAATTGTGGTACCCAGGCTGAGCACTGGTGACTCACACCTGTAATTCTAGCTCCTTAAGAGACTGAGATCTGAGCATTGTGGTTCAAAGCCTGTGGCTCAAGTGATAAAGTACTAGCTTTGAGTGGAAGAGCAAAGGGAGAGTGTCTTCTCCCTGAGTCTAAATCCTAGGACTGGCACGGAGGAGGAGGGGGAGGGGAGAAGAAGAGGAAGAAGGGAAGGACAGAGAGGAGGGGGAGGTGATCTCAACATCACCATGAGGGCCGGCTGGAAGCACTTATGAAACAGCCTGGTGACTGGCTGCTTCTTTCCTTCAAATGAGACAAGGTGAGTCCACAATGATCCGTAAGCTTCTGGCCACAGCTCTGGGCCTTACCTCTTCACTTACCCCCTCAGCTTTGCTCCAGCCCTGTACACTGCAAAGAGCTTGAAGCAGGGGTCTCAGCCACTTCCAGCCTCTCTGAACCAGAATCCTGTTACAGGACACCCCTCTGAGTTCTAGAAGCCCTGCCCTATTGGGTGAGTTTGGATCGGCCCCACCTGGCAAAGCAAGTTGCTGAGCCCCTGCTCCCCAGGCCCTTTACCCCAGAAGTCACCAGCCTCCTGCGGGAGCAGCATTATTAGGAGGTGGCAGAGCCACGAGCCCGGGCCTCAGCGAGCATGGCTCTTCCCCAGCTCAAGGTTCTTCCAAAACCAGCTGCTGAGAAAGGTAAATTTTGCTGAACTGCCCAAGGCTGCGATAATCTTTAATTATCCTGTTAATGTCTGTCTCATCCCCGGATAGTCATTTACACCTGCAGTTACTGCAGTGGCCAGGCTTGAAACAGCTTGCAGATTTCCTGACAGCATTAATGGAAGTTTTGCAAATTGATTTGGGGAGATTAGGTGAAGAGAGGCTGGTGTGACTTGACATGAATCCCATTCTGAGTGGCTCAAAGCCTTCTGTCCTTGATCCCTGCCCAGGGGCAAGAGGAAAAGAACAAGAATCAGAAGAGGGGTTCCAGCTCTGGCTCTCCTAAAGCAGCTGTGACCTCAGACCTGCCACTTCCTGGCTCCACATCTTCAAAATGAGCAGCCTGTCTGAGTCTGGATGCATTTAAGAGGGTCTCTAGTGGCTTCTGTCACTAAGCTCTGTGAGGCTGGCAGAAGGGCTCCCTCAGAGCTGACAGCCTCTTACTTTCCTTCCTCCCCTCCTTCATCCATCCATTTCCCCAGTAGACAACTGTGGGCACACACACTCCTGCAAGGTCCTGCAGTAGGCACCAGTGATGATATGGATGAGCTTTGTCTGACTGACAGTATACTACCATGCTCTGAGAAATCAAAGGCCAGCAGTGTCCTTTGGGATGCAGCCAGCTCAGCATCCTAAAGTTGGCTCCAATAAGATCCACAGCTGCTGGGCCCTGGTGGCTCATGCTTACAATCCTCACCACTCAGGAGGCTGAGATCTGAGGATCACAGTTTGAAGCCAGCCCAGGAAGAAAAGTCTGTGAGACTTTTATCTCCAATGAACTGCTCCGAAAAAGCCAGACATAGCACTGTGATTCAAGTGGTAGAGTGTTAGTCTTGAGCAAAAGTAGCTCAGGGACAGCACCCAGGCCCTGAGTTCAGGCCCCAGAACAAGGAAAAAAAAAACAGAGCAAGGGGAGGACCGGATGGGGCAATGCAATAGGTGGAAAGAGAATTGGCCTGGGTATACTGACTAACCATCACTGGCTCAAATCACTGCATAACCCAAGACACTTTCTATCACTGGCCACCAGTGGAAAATGGAGTAATGGGAATGATGATAATGTTCTTCTTTACTGGGGGTAGGAGTTGCTGAAAGGGAGTGATTAGAGAGGGTCTTCCAATGGGGACAAGTACCACCATCTTTTTCCCACTTGCCTCCAAGAAATCCAGCCATGGGATGGAGTATCCAGAGGCCAGGCCTAGGCTGAGATTTCCTTGGCAGGACAGTGCCAAGGAGAAAGTTACCCAGAGTAGCAGAGTGAAGGAAGAGCCAGGACAAAGGCCACAGGTCTGCTCTGGGTGGGAAGCCAGATCCCCATCAACACTGTAAATAGCCAGGGACCCCCCCTCCTGAGTCTGGCACATCCCAGGGACTTGGGGAGGCATCGTTGGTCCAGTGCCCTGTGGACCAGAGTTAGGACTCAGGTCTCCTGTCTCCTTCACATATCTTTCTCAGTTGGGACACCTCTGCATCTCTGCCCAGTGTGATGCCAGGTAGCACAAACCTCCTAACTCCTGCCACAGCCACTGACCCTCTGTCTACTGTGCCTCACCAGGCTCACTACCCTCTATCACTGCCACCAGGCGCAAGCAGGACTTATGGGCTTGGGTTTCCTTCTGAAACTAAGTTTTCAATTAAAGTTACAAAGTGTGAGTGAATGCTGCCTCGGGCAGGCAGCCCCCTCTCAGAGGTGTCCTCAAACAGATGGTTTGTGGCATTTTTAATTAATGAGAGATGGTGCAGATGGGGGCCCTTAATAGCCTGCAGCAAAATGTTAGAGGCTGGGGAGGGAGGGAGGGAGAGAGGGAGGGCTTGGCTCTAGGCAGGCTGGGGGCCAGGGGCTGATGTCTCAGCAGAGAAAGGGAGCCCTGCCCTACAGCCAGGTCTCCTTCAGGGAGGACCTGGCTTTTAGCAACTAGATCAGCTGTGGCCAGCTCAGAGCATGAGAAAGTCATGCACCCTGGATTCTTTGCTCTCTAACAGCACATGGGAGAGGAAGGAGGAGGAGGAAGAGCACGCAGCACTGTACAAACCCAGTAGGTCTAAGGGCCCTGCAAACTTCGTTTTAGGCTATTCGATTCCTCTGTCTCTCTTTCTGAATTGAGTGGGTCATGTCTCTGATCCTTAGTGTCCTCATGGGAAGATAAGGATTGAATCATAAATCTGCAGGCTTAAATGGATGATAAAGTCCATATAGTTCAACCACCCTAGGCTTGCATACCTTCCAAAACTCCCATCATGAGGGGGCCTGCTAGCTAAAGCCAGGGACCTCATTAGTGCCTCATTCAGAGGCACACCTATGCTGCATTTACTGTGGTCCATTGGTGAGAACTATCCTTACAGCTGCTGTGATGGCTCCTGCCACAAAACTCAGCACTCAGGAGGCTAAGGCATCATGAGTTTTGAGGTCAGACCAGTCTACATAGTATGTTGAGGCCATCCTGGTCTAGAGAACTAAAAAGAAGGGTGGGAAAGAGGGAGGGAGGGAGAGAGGGAAGTAAAAATAGAAATGAAGATAATGTTCATTCTTAGAATAATGTGAACACTACCTCCCTCAGTTCATTGTGATGGTTGTAAATGCCAAGAGGAGATGGTGGATATGAAGTCGCTTTGAACGCGTTAACTGTACAGTAATCACCTTGAATTACTGGAACCAGGGAAGAATTTAGGGGTCCTCTGAAGGTCTCAATACAGACTCTGCTATGGAAGCACACCAGGTGACTGTCTTATCATTTACCTCAGTCCATCACCACTCTTCAGATCTTTTCTCATTACACTAAAGGGAAACATAACTGGGCAACGTGCCTAGGTCAGGGTCAAGCAGCCGCCCATCCCATGAATGTAAGTTCTAGAGCCTCTACTCTGCACAAGGACTGCCCTCAGCATAAGGACTTTCACTGGAGAAAGCACCTTAATCTGTTCTGTTTTTGGTTTGGTGTTGGTACTAGAGCTTGAACTCAGGGCCTGGGTCCTATCCCTCACCTTTTTCACTCAAGATTGGCACTCTACCACTTGAGCCACATTCTCGTTTCCACTTTTTGTTTTCTTTGCTTGGTTGGTTGGTTGTGGGGAGGGGGTAGTAAACTGGAAATAAGAGTCTCATGGACTTTTCTGCCTGGACTGTCTTTGAACTGCCATCCTCAGCCTTCCAAATAGCTAGGGTTACAGGCATGATCTACCAGTTCTGACTCCAGTCTGATTTTAAGAGATGAATAACCAACAATTCAACCCCCACCCCCCATTTTATTTCATGTCAGTAAGTGATGTTCTGAAGAAAAATAAAGCAGAAGACAGAGGACAGGATGACAGGATGGGCTTTTTAAGAGTGTAAACAAACTAACAGCAAGAGTCTGGGGAAGAGTGGATCCCGGCTGAAAGAAGTCAGGACAACCCCCCTAAGGTAGAAGCAAGCTTGTCAGGAGGGAGAGCTGGGAGGCCAGTGGGACTGGAAAGAGAAAGCAAGGGTTGGAGGGTAAAGGATGAAGCTGGAGGGACTAGATCATATAGGCCTTTGTAGACCACTGTGAGACCTGGCCAGACTTCCATTTCCTATCCAGCACAACCCCCCCTCCCAGGCCCACACTCTGCTGTTGCTGAGGTTCCGGGAGGAGACAGAGGTGGCAAGCTACCTGTCATTCATCATCCAAGAATCCCAGAAGTGGGAGGTAAGGCTGGGGGATGGCTTACTGGATGGCTAAGGGGACAGAAGGGCTTCTTGGTCATAAAGGACATAGAATGGGAGTTCCAGTGAGGAAGGGAAAATATAGGTTGTTGATAAACCAGGCAGAGAGAAGAGGTCAACTCACAGCAACAGCTAACACTGTGTGCAGGCCCTGGTTTTACAACCTGATACGATCTCCATCTGCCCAACAACCCTAAGAGGTGGATACTATTATGCTCCCATTGTAGATGAGGAAACAGAGCCGTTAGAAGACTAAAAGAGTCAGCCAGAGGGACTGAAAGGGGAATGGTCACTCATGCCTGTAATCCTAGCTACTCAGGAGGTTAAGGTCTAAGGACTGCAGGTTGAAGCCAGCCCAGGCAAGAAAGTCCATGAGACTCTCATCTCCAATTAACTATCAAAAAAAAAAAAAGTGAAGCTATGACTAGTGGTAGAGCACTAGCCTTGAGCACAAAAGCTCAAAGACAGCACCAGGGCCCTGTGTTTAAGCCACAAGACAGCAACACATACACACACACACACACACACACACACACACACACACACACACACACACACACATCAGGGAAGTGGCAGAGGTGGGATTCAGAGTAGGCTGGCTCACATCCATGCTGGTGACTACACAGGATGCCTGGAGCAGCAGCCTGGACCACGATTGCTGTAAAGCAGCAGTATGAGACAGTGGAAGTGGAAGCGTGGGAACACAACTTGTCTGCTATATTATTTCCCCCTACCCTCCATGGGAAGTTCACTGTGCCAGCCTGGCTGATGCTTTCAACCTGATTGATCTAGGTATCATCTAGAGATGATACCCTATTTCATGGAGGAGCATACTAAGTCTCAAGAGTAGGGCGTGGGAAAGATAAGATTTGAACGCAGAGCTTGCCTGACTCCAAATCCCATGCTCTTTTACCATCTACATGTCAGGCGTGGGCCTTGTTAGTGACAGACCATGATCTAAATGTTCAAACAAAGGACAGATCCTGACCCTGTTTAGTGTTCCTTTCATCTCATACACAGCCACATAAGGACCAGTCATCCAGTGCCTCCTGAAGCTCAGAAGCAAGGGCTGGAGGAGGGCATCCATCAGCTCCTGCTCTGTGTATGTGTCGTTTGTCATGCCTTGTATCACACAGCTTTTCCATCAGCGCAGCAGGGGAGGTATGGCTGAGAGGCTTTATCTATCCAGTGTACCTCCCTCCACAGCAGGAGAACCCTGGTTCTCTAACTAATAACCACTTTTAAAGCCTCTGCTGCAATTAAGCGTAGCCACAGGCCTCTGTTCTGGCTAATGAAATGCAAGAGGACGTCACCGTGGGGACTTCTGGGACAGCGCCTTTGTCTTCTGCTCCCTGAATGGAACTCAGTGATGATGGTGAAAGTTTCAGCAGACATCATGGAACATAAAGGCATAGTGGAGCAGAATAAAAGATTAGTGGAAAAGAAATGCTAATGAGTCTAGGCTCCAGATGATATGAGAAACTCCAAGTCCTGATCTCCAAATCATGAAACATGAGAAAAGTAAATTTCCAAATCCAAGTACAGTGGCTCACACCTGTTATTCCAATACTTGAGACCATAGAGATTGAGAAGAAAGACTGCAGTTCACAATTAGCCCTGGGGCAGGGGGAGGGGAGGGGTAGAGAGAGAGGGGGGAAGGGGGTGGAATCTAGTGAGATCCAATCTCAACATCTCTACAAACAAGCTGAGCATAGTGGTACATGTGTGTGATCCCAGGGCATAAGTAAGAGAATCGGGATCCCAGACCGTCATGGACAAATATCACAAGCTATTATCTGGAAAAAAAAAAAAGAGCAAAAAGGGCTGGAGATGTGGTTCAAGTGGTAGGGAATGCTTGCCTAAAAGCACAAGGTCTTGAGTTCAAACTCCATTACTGCAAAATAAATAAATAAATAACTTCTATATAAGTCCTGATCTCAATTGCTGATAGTCAAATGCATATCTTAATTTTTTTTTGCAATTACGGTTTTTCCATCCCCATTTGGAATCTAAGGTTGATAGGTTGCCTCAAATCCCACAGTTAATGAAAAGAAGCAGGATGCAAACTCTGTGGTTCCATCCCTTTAATAAATCACTCTCAGAATTCATAAGGGCATAGGCATTGCCTGAGGATGGATAATAGCTGACAGTTTCTCTACCCCCTTGCTCTTGTCTTAGATTTACCCTCACAGACTGTCTTCCTAAGGAGGGACTCCAGTAGGTAAGTTAACCACAACCAGATAGAAGGCACATTGTTAGTTTCATATTTAACACCCCTGTCTCCAAGTTCCATGTTGCCAGATTATTTTCAGGTCCACTGAATGAGAAATCCTATAAACTCATCCTCAGGAAAATTTGACCAGATTGTCTTTTTCTCAGGAATACTTGTATCTATGAGTTTCTTGGAACTTTCTATAGACTGGATTGTGTTCTCTAGGAATGTTGCTTGTGCCCTCTCTCACAAATTCCTGAGAAGAATGTTGCCCACAACTTCCTTACCAAAGCAACAGGAGGATCATGGTTCAAGTTGGAATCCTACTTCTGTCCCTTATTTCTTCTTTGTGCCAAAGGCACTATTTGAAAGCTCTAGGGTTGTGCTGGGTAGAAGAGGCAGAAGTGAACATTACCACATACTCCTGATCTCTGAAGAAAGCATGCAGGCATTCAAGGCATTCACCTGATAGGTGGAGTTTCTTTTGGCTTTTAGATGTCTTTTTTTTTATCAGATTAAATAAGTTTCCTTCTATTGTGAGTTTGAGTTTCTGTCATGAATTTTGTAATTATTTTATATGTATATATTAGAACAATTATTTGAGTTTTGTTCCTTAAGTCTATTAATGCTTTACATTAATTTTTCTATTAAACCAACCTTGCATTTCTGGTCACATTGTCACCTTTTTAATATGATTTTGGATTTGGTTTGCTGATATTGTATAGAGGATTTTTGTTCAGAAGTTGCTCTGTGGTTTTCTTGTCAAGAATACTTGTGTCAGAGATTCCTCAAGACCTTCCCTAGACTCCGTGATTCATTAGAAAAATTCAAGACACAGTGGAGTCACAAACATGGTTATGGTTTATTATGGGGAGAGGAAAGAAAGCAAACTCAGCAAAGGTTGACACCTGAGGAAACAAAGTGTCAATTTCCAAGGACCCTCCAACTAAATGTTCTTAATTCCCCCAGTGACAAACTGGTGTGTGAAATGTTGCCAAACAAGGAATCTCACTGGAGACTCAGTGTCCATGATCTATTAGCAGCTGGCCACACAGGAACCCTGTGCACACCTAAATTTCACACCCTCAAAAGGAAAAAAGGTGTTCAACATAAACCATACTGTTGACAATCTGGAATCATAAAGCACTGGTTAGGGGAGTGGGAATACTTCTCAAATCCAGTTCTCAGATGCCAACCAAGGGCAAAAAGAGCCTTTAAAGGTCAAATGTTTGGGCCTGTGAAAACTCTTTCCTACACATTGTATTTAAAAACAAAAAAACAAAACAAAGTAGATCACAATTTAATGCAATGGAACTAAATGCTAATGTCAGAATCTGAGCCACAGAAGGTAGAAAGTCTTGAGTATCAGGACACTCTTGGTATGTTGAAACTGTATTTTTAGCTTACTCTCACATATATGTAAGTTTAAACTGAATCTCTAATTTTTTTTTCTTTTTTGGCCAGTCCTGAGGCTTTAACTCAGGGCCTGGGCACTGTCCTTGAGCTTCTTTTGCTCAAAGCTAGCACTCCACCACTTGAGCTACAGTACCACTTCCAGCCTTTTCTGTTTATGTGGTACTGAGGAATCGAACACAGGGTTTCACACATGCTAGTCAAGCACTCTACCACTAAGCCACATTCCCAGAACTGCATCTCGAAATTCTTAATTTGAAATGAAAGGGAAGGCCTCTCTGTATAGAGAAAATGGCTTCGAGGGCATTTTGGCCTTTTAGCAACTTAGCCCCTAACACTATATAAGTTTTATCAGTCATAGAAGTGGAGTCAGAGAATTCCAAAGGGGAGACAGCAAGCACTCACCATCCACACATTCTCCAGTCTGCCTCAGTCAGCATGCTCTTGCCCTCCTGCCAAGCCCACCAGAGCCAGAAACTCAGGGTGCTGTGACTAGTTGATTTCTATTTCTATTCAAAACTGTATGTCCAATCTTTCTCTGATTCACACAATTGATGATAATAAAAATAACAGTTGTTAAGCACAAGAATAGATCACTCCCTGTGAGAAGCGATTTCCACATACCAACTAACTCTCACGACAATCTTATACCACAGGTGCTCTGTCCTCCTTTACAGAAAGAGGACTGGGGACCCTGAGCGAGTGGGGTATGGCCCCATACTCCACAGCTCCAGGGGCAGCATTCTTAGTTGTGGCCAGCACATCCCCACTCACAAAGCCCATTCCAGACTCCACGGGATGGTTTCCAAGACTGTCCTCCCTGTGAGAGAGCCCATCACACACACACCCCACCTGGATTGGGGTGGAGGGCAGAGAAGTCTTCTTCTGAGGCTCATAGTGGGTGAAGACCAAGTGAGGCAAGATAGATTAGGGAAAACGAGGCATGAGAAACAGTAGCCAGGAATTCCGAAATAGATAGTGCATGGGTAACCGGTTTCATCAAGGGCCTAGAAACACTATTTCTGTCTTAGGCTTTGCTTTCTCTTATAAATTGCAACATTTGGTGAAAATAACACAGGGCTTCTTTCTCTCTCTCCCTGTCTCTCTCTCTTTCCCCCCCTCTCTCACCTTACCCACATGCCCAGCTGATTAGCACATTCTAAGACTTAACAAAGAAAAGGGATAGTTATTCTAGGAAAGTGACTCCTTTGAGCACAAAAAAAAAGTGTGCTGAGAAAAATATTCCACGGATGGACACCACTTAAAACAAAACAACAACAAAAGCAGATATGTAACAGAATTCATCCTTTGTCTGAAGAGAAGTCCAAGGATCTGTGACCCAAGTGTGGAGGAAAATCCCAAGGCCATCAGTGACCCAAGCTCAGCTGGCAGCCTTGAGGTCTCCAGACGCAGAGGATGAACAGTCTAACAGCCAGAATGACAAAATGTACCCAGTGTGAGAACAAAGGGGAATATTTACCCTAAGATGAATTTTAGCCAAATCCCAACTCTGATATTTTTCCATAAATACTCCTAGTGTTAGAATCACTCAGGGTGTCTCCTGGGGAACACCCACACTCAACCTACTATAGTATGCCTGTCTATCTGCTTGCTTGCTTGTTTGCTTGCTCAGTAGAGCTCAGCCAAGCTTTCTTACTATGATGGCTTGTCCTGAAATTCTTCTGCAACCGAAGTCAGGGACTTCAGTTAAAACCTTTGCATGGAGGGTCCCTCGTTCTAAAGGGAATCTTCACAATCCTCATCTGTAACCAGTGGCACAAAAACCAAGTCATCAAGCTGTGCAAGTGCACAGAGCCCTCAACGGTTAATTTTTTCTTTCAGTAGTAGCATCTTCCAGAAGACATCTGGAGAGGAGGGGATCTTTTTAGTGTCACAAGCAGCAGAGGGTACTACTGGCCTTCAATGCTGGGAACAGGAAAGTACCCTTCAATGGACAGAAGGATCTCCCCTAGCAGCAACACTTCCACTAACAGACACTGCTCCTGTACATAGACTACCCTGGACTCTGCTCCTGGGCTATAGAAGAAAGACACCATTTTGAATGATTCTCTTAGGCTCACTGTTGTCAAAGTCTTACCTTATGTACCTTGAGTTTTTGTAAGGCCCCTTGCCAGGCAAGCTTGTCCCAAACCTGTTCTCCATTCTCTTCATCTATATTTATCTCCAAGGCAGGAACAGGAGCCACAGTTGGACCTGCTGGCTATTTGTTCAACAAGATATCTGGGCCTAGGCAGTAAGGAGACATAGGACTAGGCCAGCTGAGTCTTAAAGGTAAGCACTTAAAAAATGTTGTAAGTCTCGGGGAGGGGGGGGGAGGGCGGGGGAGGGAGGCTGGGAAGGGATGTGAAGGGTAAACAAAGGAGGAGGCTTCAATGCTTGATAAGAAATGTACTCATTATCTTGCCCATGTAATTGTAACCCCTCTGTACAGTATGTTCACAATAAAAAATAAAAATTAAAAAAAAATAAATAAAAATAAAAACTGCATATGACTGTAGATAACATAAACACATCATTACAAAATGAAGGAATATAATAGAAAGCAAACCCAGTATCTGTTCCCTATTTTTCTGATGGGGGTTGTATATATTTAGGGTTTAAAAAAAATGTTGCAAGTCTCAGAAGGAAGAAAAGTGCAGCCATGGTACATGAGACTACGTCAACTCAGCTCTACATTGTCAAGAACTCTGCTGTGCACAGGGAAGATGGCAAGTCAGGACCATGGGGAAATCCTTCTGAGCATCACACACACACACACACACACACACAGAATGGCTAGTATTTATGAGCTAGCTGAAGAGTAGGGTGGGCAAGAACCCACAATTAACTCCCTGTAGTAAATCACTTCCCAGTATATATTTTTCATTAAAGCCAACCAAACACTGACCTTCCCGTTTTCCATCTCCTTCCCTTTCCCATGCAGATGTTCCTCTACTTACTATGAGGTTACTTTCTGATAGACTCCTCATATGCTGCAAATATCACAAGCTGAAATGCATTGATACACCTAACATACCAAATGTCTGTAGCTCACCACTACAGTACTCTACAGGTGGCCCACCCTCTCATGAGGGGTGACTGACTGCTGGGTGGGGGGCTGCAGCTCCTTGTCGCTGCCCATTGTCACTAGAGGGCATTGTACTGCATAGCACTAGCCTGGGAGAAGGCCAAAGACCACACTTTGCAGCACCATTTCTTCTGAATGCCTATCACTTTTGTACCACTTTAAAGCTGAAAGAAATTATTAAGTTGAACCATAAGTCAGAGACCATCTGTACAGCCTAAACATCTGGCCAGAAAAAAGTATGATTGAAGATTAAATCTAATTCATGAGGCACTTGATTCCCTTGTTGGTAATCTTAAATACCCCAATCTAGAATAGGATAAGACAAGAAGACTGTTTACAGAGTCACTGGGGATGCCCTTAATGACTGTACCACTGCTCCCCTAGATCTCTTTGACAATTATATAGGCAGCTGTAAAGGAAGAGTGAATGGAGTGTTACAAGGCCCTAATACCTGGAGATATTAAACTGAATTATGTTCAAGAGCCAGCCCCCTGGGACAGCAGTGGTACTCGGGGGGAGGATGGGAGAGTAGTAATGTACAGCTATGAGACAGGATCAGAGCATAAAGCAATAGTGAGGGCACCAATAAAGTGATTGCAAAGAAATGGTTATTGTTATAGAAAGGACTATAAAAAGATAGGTAAGAAAAAAAACAAACAGAAGAATAGCAGGCAAGGGATAACGATTCCTGGCTCATGATACTCTAACTGAAACCAGGAGATTTATGAAACAGTGTTAGGATAGTCTTTTTATTTTTAGGGGAACTGTCATCAATTTTTTATGTTCTTACACTGGATCATCTCCAAAAGATAGAAAAATTAGACAGTTTTCATTAAAAAAGCACAGATCTGGCAGTTCTAGCATTTACCTAATATAGACCACGCTCCACCTTATACCAAATTTACAAACATAAAAATGCTGCAGAAAATATATGGCTCACAATGACATAACATTTCATACCTATTAAGATGTCTATTATCAAAAAAATAACAATTGTTGGTAAAGATGTAGAAAATTTTAGAACCTTTGTACATTGCTAGTAGGGATATAAAACATATGGCAATTCCTCAAAAAAATTAAAAACAAAATTACCACATGATCCATCAGTTCTACTCTTGGGTATATATTAAAAAAAAAACTGGAAGCAGAGGACTTGTTCTGCTTCTGGCTGCTACAAGAAATTCACCCTAGGTTTATACCATGCTCAGGTGTAGATGATGCAATTACACTTCCTAAAGCAAATTGCATCCATGCTTTTAAAACTGACAACAGGAGCAGTGGAAGTACAATGTAATGTAGGTGATTTGGTAACGTTTATCAAAATAGCAAGATGTGTACTTGCAGGAAACAATGAGACAGCATTTTCAAAGTAAGGGGCAACAAGGACCCCCTTGGAGGAAAAAGTAAAAGAGCATGGCTACCTATTCTACAAGAAGGACAGACAGCATAAGAGAGGAAGTGAGCCCAAAAGGAAGACAGTAGGTGCAAGAAAAATACAGCTGAACAAAGAAATGAGTAAACATGGAAACTCTATGTAGGTACTGACTTCATAAAACAGTAATTGTTATAACTAATTTAGGGAATTTAGAAACAAAATGGGCCCAGCACCAATGGCTCACATCTGTAATCTTAGCTAATCAGGAGGCTTGAGATCTGAGGATCATGGTTCAAAGCCAGCTGGAGCAGGAAAGTCCATGAGACTCTTATCTCTAACAACCAAAAAAAGCCACAAGTGGAACTGTGGCTCAAGTGGTAAAGCATTAGCCTTCAGTAAAACAGCTTAAGGACAGCATTCAGGTCCTGAGTTCAAGCCCCAGGATAACACAAAAATAAAAAGAACTCAGTGGAGGCTGGGGATAACTCAGAAATAGTGAACAAACAAGGTCATAGGTATGACTTCCAACACCACAAAAGAAAAAATCATAGCTGAGGAAAGAAGGACCATATATAAAAAAAACCTCTAGGGCTGGGAATGTGGCTTAATGGTAAAGTGCTTGCCTAGCATGAAGCCCTGGGTTCAATTCCTCAGTACCACATAAGTAGAAAAGGCCAGAGTTGGCACTGCAGCTCAAGTGGTAGACTACTAGACTTGAGCAAAAGAAGCTCAAGGACAGTGCCCAGGCCCTGAGTTCAAGCCCCAGGACTGGAAAAAAAAATTCCAGGGGCCAAGCACTAGTTGCTCATGCCAGGAATCCTAGCTACTCAAGAGGCTAATCTCTGAGGACTGCAGTTCAAAGCCAGCCTAGGCAGGTAAGTCCCTGAGATTCTTATCTCCAAGGAACCACCAGAAAACCAGAAGTGGTGCTGTGGCTCAAAGTGGTAGAGTGGGGCTGGGAAGGTGGCTCAGTGGTAGAGTGCTTGCCTTGCATGCATGAGGCCCTGGGTTCAATTCCTCACTACCACATGAGCAGAAAAGCCAGAAGTGGTCCTGTGGCTCAAGTGGTAAGAGTGCTAGCCTTGAGCTGAAGAGCTGAGGGACAGCGCCCAGGCCCAGAGTTCAGGCTCCACGACTGACAAAAATAAAAAGGTGGGGTAGAGTGTTAGCCTTGAGCAAAAGAACTCAGGGACAGAGTCCAGGCCCAGAGTTTAAGCCCCACAACCAAAACAAAAAACAAAAAAAATTATTAATGCAAACAAGCTTTTAAGAAACAGATGCCTCCCCAGCTTATTGACTGAAGGCATTCCAAAGAAAAAGAGGAATAACTCCAAGGCTCATTTTATCACTGACATCAAGGAGAGTAAACTAAAGCAAAATTATAGGTCAATATTACTCATAAACACATTTAAATTTCTAGCACTTAGTCTAGCAATGTATAAAAGGTTAGTATTATGTTGCACCAAAACAAGAACATCACTTCAACCATAACACAGTACTTTCCGGGCACTCAAACAGCTCATTTTATACTTATATACATGTGTTTATCATACATTGTCCTTTAATACTTTAATCTTGGTGGTACTAGTGTTTGAACTCAGGCCTTCAACTTATGCTTACTAGGCAGGCACTCTACCACTTGTGCTACTCATACAACCCTTAAATATCTTTTTAATGTGTCTATAGCAAGGACTTATCAAGCATAGACTAAATAAATAAGATGCTCTTAAAACTTCATGTTTAGTGTCACTTTTATAAACCATTGTTTATAATTTTTTTAACCTTCATCATAGACCACAAGAGGTAGTTTAAAAAAAGAGACAGACAGGTTGCAGGCATGGCTCAGATGGTAGACTGCTAACCAGTAAGTAAAAGAGTCAGATAAGATACCAAGTTCAAGCCCTTGGTCTCAGACGAGAAAAAAATGATGAGTCTATTATTACTCTGGTGTTTTCTTTTAATCCAGGGACACACCTTTCTCTCTACAGAATACCCTCTCCCCAACCTGTTTGTTCTATTTTCCTTATTCTCTATTTGTTCCATTTCTTTTTTTTTGGGTCCGGTCGTGGGGCCTGAACTCTGGGCCTGGGTGCTGTCCCTCAGCTCTTCAGCTCAAGGCTAGCGCTCTACCACTTGAGCCACAGCGCCACTTCCAGCTTTTTTCTTTTTGCTTATGTGGTGCTGAAGAATTGAACCCAGGGCCTCAGGCATGCAAGGCAAGCGCTTTACCACTGAGCCACCTTCCCAGCCCCTATTTGTTCCATTTCTTAGTCATACTCCTGAGATTTTTTTAAGTGGTGTCCTTTAGCAGAGCTCCTGTGGTTCATACCTGTAATCCTAACTAGTCAGGAAGCTGACACTGGAGGAAGTAGAACTGTGGCTCAAGTGGTAGAGCACAAGCCTTGAGCAGAAAAAGTTCAGGAAGAACACCCTTGACCTGAGTTCAAGTCCCAGTACCAGTGCATGCATGTGTGTGCATGCATGCACATGCACATAAACACATACATACACACACCAAGAATTCACATTGTCATGCTTATATATTATAAGTTTGGGTTTTTTTTAAGTGCACAGAGGTAAAAAAAAAAATACCTGTAGAGAAAAAGGCTTGGAAAAGGAGGCAGTGGAATATCTATATTTTTTATTTCTTTAAAAAAAATCCAAAGCTAACATGGCAAAATGATACTTTTATAAGTAGATAGAGGGTACACAGGTACTTACAACATTATTATTTGCAGTCCTTTTGGTATATTTTAAATATTTCAGCTGAGTGTGGTATCCCAAGCCTGTCATCCCAGTACTTGGAAGGCAGAGGCAGAAGGATCTTGAGTTTGAGGCCAACCTGGGCTACATAGTGAGAGTCCACTCAAAAATATTTCAAAATTTAAACATTTTGTATAGAAAAGGAATGACAATATACAGACTATGACTATAGTTTGGGCTAAAAAAGCCCAAACTATAGTAGAGTATAAGTTTAAAAGGATCATTGTGCCAGGTGCTGGTGGCTCACATCTGTAATCCTAGATACTCAGGAGGCTAAGATCTGGAGGATACCTGTTCAAGATCAGCCTGGGCCAAAAGGTTCACTGAGCTCCAAAATAGCCAGCAAAAGACTGGAAGCGCAAGGCCCTAAGTTCAAACTCTTTTACTTGCCAAAAAAAATCCTTCTTTATAATTGAATAAATTAAAACTAGAATTAGTAAATCAAGTTGATAAGACAGTTTAGAAGTGTGATTGATGATTGGCTAGAAAACATGTTGATAACATATTAACTGAAAAATAAAGAAGCTATAAAATTTTGTTTTCAATTAAGGCATTAAATGGTTAAAGGAAGCTTGTACTGTGTGGAGCAATAGGCCAAAGCTCTGTTTAACGTACCTGCCTTGCTTTAAAATCCTATCAACTTGGATGTATGGAAAGAAGTTAACCATAAGGAACCTAACAAGTACAATAAATCAGAATTCTGAACAAGATAGATATCACTCTCATATCTACATAGAACAGTTGATTCCAAAGCCAAAACAATGGCTTTCCAGAGTTGAAGCTAACACTCCCCATGTTTGCATTGAGTCAGAGAGGGTAGTAGCAGAGGGTGTTGACTAACGGCAGGTTGGCTGGGCACTGGTGCCTCATGTCTGTAATCCTAGCAACTTAGGAGGCTGAGATCTGAGAACTGCAGTTCAAATCCAGCTCAGGCAGAAAAGTCCATGAGATTTTAATCTCCATTTAACTACATAGAAAAAGCCAGAAATGGAGCTACCGCTCAAGTGGTAGAGCTCTAGCCTTAAGCAAAAAGCTCAAGATCATCACCCAGGCCTGAGTTCAAGCCCCAGGACCAGCAGGTTGTAAACCTAGCACTCAGGAGGCTGAAGTAGCAGGATTCAGTTCAAAGTCAGCCTAGGCTACTTAGCCAGTTACAGGAAATTTTTGAATTATTGACCTTGTCTCAAAAAAACAAAAATCAGCTGGGTACTGGTGGCTCACACCTGTAATCCTAGCTACTCATGAGGCTGAGATCTGAGGATCACAGTTCAAGGAAAGCCAGCCCGAGCAGGAAAGTCCATGAGAAAAACAGAAGAGGCACTGTGGCTCAAGTGGTAGAGTGCTAGCCTTGAGCTGAATAGCTGAGGGACAGCGTCCAGGCCCAGAGTTCAAGCCCCACAACCAACAAAAAGAAAAAAAAATCTGAACTAGGTAAGATATAACAAAGTACACACTAAATAAGTTGAGTAAGGTATTATAAATAAGTTCAATCCAAACCTGTACTTGCTAAAGTAAAGCATATATGAGAGAAACAGTGGCAGCAAAAAGTTTCTGACTTTTTTTGGGGGGGGGGTGCGGGGAAGGTGGCTCAGTGGTAGAGCGCTTGCCTTGCATGCCTGAGGCCCTGGGTTCGATTCCTCAGAACCACATAAGCAAAATTTAAAAAAGCCGGAAGTGGCGCTGTGGCTCAAGTGGTAATGCTCTAGCCTTGAGCTGAAGAGCTGAGGGACAGCGCCCAGGCCCAGAGTTCAGGCCCCACGACCGGACCCAAAAAAAAAAAAAGTTTCTGACTTTTTGAGAAATCATAAAGCATTTTATCTTACTTATATTCATAACATCTGATAAACTGAAAATTACCTGGTATGCTCTAAAACCTGTTTTCCATATGTGATTAATTAGAATTAATCTACTTAATTAGAATGTCTGAGAATCATAATAGATTCTATTTTATAAAACTGTAATAGCATATAATACAGAGAGGGAGTTGGGACTCAAGAGAAAATTTCCCATTATTATTCCTTTCTTGAAAATACCTCTGTTGTGCTTTATCCTCGTGAAATATTTTTGAGACTGTTAAGACCAAAAAGATACAAACTGCATTTATTTTTGTGAGAATTAAGACTGGCTCAGGCTGTACAATAACAATTGGATGAAAGGTTTACTAAATCTTGTTTTGCAGAAGAGCTGGTTTTGAATTGAATCACCCTTTGAGAGAAGACATCCCGGCTCGCATGATCTCATCAACCAGGAGAATGTTAGTGGCAATTACTGTGCTGAGGGGAAAGAAGCACATGAGCAAAGCTTACCTGCTTACCACTTACCCCCCACTTCCTCATCCCCTGCCCCCACCCCCTGCAATCCTCACTGTGAAGGCCCTTTTTCTCCAGTTACTCTGGCATGAGATTTTATAAGACAAAACTATTATAACCACAAATACAATCCAACTCTTTGCTGACAAGGTGGAAGCCTGATTTCTATTCCAGCAAAACTGAACTTTTTTTCTTGTCAGTTGTGGGGCTTAACTCTGGGCCTGGGCACTGTCTCTCAGCTCTTCAGCTCAAGCAAGCACTCTACCACATGAGCCACAGCACTACTTCTAGTCTTCTGGTGGTTTATTGGAGATCAGAGTCTCATGGACTTTCCTACCCGGGCTGGCTTTGAACCGCGATCCTCAGATCTCAGCCTCCTGAGTAGCTAGGATTACAGGCATGAGCCACCGGTGCCCGGCAACTGAACTTATTTCTAAGCACATAATTTGATTTTCCAGAGTATACAGGTAATATTAGTTCAGTAATTTCCTCTTTCTCTCTCACCCCAAATAAACAGTAAGTCTAACTTTTCCTGTTACTTATATTGCTACAAATAATAAAATATGAAAATGGTTGTAAAATGACAGAAGTTAATCTTAACTAGATACCATACAATACCACATACTTAATAATTTTTCTACTGTAGGGTGACAAAAATAGACTCTGATGTTATCAATAATACTCCTAATATCTCTCATCTTGTTATTGTCAACTTACCAAGAGTGAAGAAGTTGTTTTTTTACACAATAATTATCCCAAACTCCTGCATCAGCTGCTACCATTGGCTCCCCTAACAAAGTAAAAGGAAATCATCTTAATACCACAATATTGATATAGTCTGTCAATTTTGATTGATATATTCTTAGCAATATCTAAAAGGTACCAAAACTATTTTTGTCCAAGTCATTCACAGCTTCTGTGTTGTTAAGTGGTGGACTATAAGCACCATCCACCAGCAGCATAAGTTGACTATTCTCACTATTGTTTCCTGTGACTTCCAGCCCACTGGGCTGGTGCTCTACCACTTGAGCCATACATCCAGCCAGCCTTTTGCTGGTTAATTAAAGGTGAAAGTATCACAGACTTTTCTGCTTTGGCTGGCTTGGAACTGCTAGCCTCCAGATCTCAGTCTCCTGAATAGCTAATATTACAGGAGTAAACCATCAGAGCCCAATTCTCAATTACATTCGCGCGTGCGTGCGTGCGTGCGTGCGTGTGTGTGTGTATGCATGTACATGTGAGCCAGTAGTGGAGCTTAAACTGAGGGCCTGGTCACTGTCCCTAGACTTCTTTTCCTCAAAGCTAGCTGCTCTACCACTTGAGCCACTGCTCTACTTCTGGCTTTTTCTGAGTAGTTTATTGGAGATAAGAGTCTCACAGACTTTCCTGCCCTGGCTGGCTTCAAATACAACCACCACCATCCTCAGACTGCACCCTCCTGAGTAGCTGGGATCACAGGTGTGAGCCACCAGCAACACGGTTTTAGTTATGTTCTTAAATGAGTGAACAACACTAAAAAGTAAACTAGAGGCACTCAAAATGTAAATAATAAAATCACCCAAACCCATACCCTTTTACAGTAAGACCTGGATCATTGAAGAATAGTCCCTCTATTAAAAAGCTATGTTTTCTTCAGTGTCTTACCTGTATTCAAGTCTATACCAACAAGTTGTTTCGATTCTGAGTGCTCAGCCTGAACTTTCACTAGTGTGTCCTGCAGGTCATAACCAGAATTCTGAGCAAGAACCTTCAAGAATAAAAATAGTAATAATTAAGTATGGCATGCTTTCATATATATACTTGAAAATTAAATATAAAAATAACCACTAGGGGCTGGGAAGGTGGCTCAGTGGTAGAGAGCTTGCCTTGCATGCATGAGGCCCTGGGTTCGATTCCTCAGCACCACATAAGCAAAAAGAAAAAAGCAGGAAGTGGCCCTGTAGCTCAAGTGGTAGAGAGCTAGCCTTGAGCTGAAGAGCTGAGGGAGAGAGCCCAGACCCAGAGTTCAGGCTCACAACCAGACCCCCCCAAAAAATAAAATAACCACAATTCTTTAGTCTTACGAAAACATATCCATACTACAGTCATCACCTCTAAGGAATTCCATTTTTAATCTGTATCAAAATATTATTTTATGTGCTTGGTAGTTATATTTACTTAAACATTCTCCCTATGCACATTACTTTAAGTTCTGAGGACTCTACAGTGACTTTTTTCCATGTGAAAGATTTTAAATGTGGAAGGAGGTAGTGCTCCCATTCTCAAGCCCTTTCTAAAAAATGCCAGCATTATTTGCAGCACCTTCAGAAGAACCGTGGACCTGTGGAGGCAGTGGTGGTGATTACCTAAACCTCTAACTAGGCACCTTTCATTCCTTAATGACTGTATTGCTTTGGGGAAAGGAAAATGAGGATTCACTAAGAGCCCACAATTATAGAAATTACTTAAAAGACTTTGTTAGTATTGTTAATGATGTTTTAATTCATGGTAATAACATATTTGAATTCATTTTTCTATATTTCTAACCAAATTAAGGACTTGACCTTGTGTCACATTAATATATGTATATATACTAGTTTCTCTCTTTGTCTAGGAAGGACAGAAGTAACAAATGCAAGCTAGTAGTATTTGGGAATACTAAAACAGCCTGAAGTTCATGTTTTCCACAATTACAGTGATAACATTTTGGATACCACTAACAAAATAAAGATCTACCCCAAAATCTAATTAAATTTTAAAAACTCTAAACTTTAAATTATGATTGATTAATTATGAACCATTTCTGCAGAAACCTTTTGTAGCTACTTTAACTTTTAAAGTTCAAAGTAGGTTGCAAGGGAATAATTTGACTTTTCACTGAACTCCTTATTTTAAGCTATTATCCCAAAAGGTTCTCTATTGAGTTGTAAAACACCTAAGAAAAAACTTCAGGAGGTGATGAAAACAAATATGTTTGTCTAATCTGCTGTTAGTTAATATGAGCCATTAGTAATCAAATGTCTTTAGGTCTGAGCAGCTGTAATCTGGCCAGTAGGATGGTTGTACCTTGGGAATTATGAGTAAGGCATCTGCAAAAGCTTGGACTCCAAGGCGAGCTCTTCCTTGGATACTGTACTTGTACTGAACAAGAGCATCTGCTATGGCCACTTCAACTGCTCCAGCACCTGGAACCACACAATCTATTTGGAGGAGAAAAAAAAATTTGATGGCAACATATGCCACACCAGAAAAAGAAAGATTAAAAAAGCAAACTTTGCAAGTGTGTGCTATTATCTTACCCACCCCTAAAATGTATTTAAATACATACAGAAATCAAATAAACTGCATAGCACAGTCGTCCTAGAAAGCATTCTGAAGTTAAATAATTAAGCATGGCACAGATTAATGACTACTACAACAACTTATCTCATTGTTTATTCTCTGGCAAATATGAATAGACATTTCTTCCACTTTCATCTTTTTCTATGACTACAAGAAAAGGTATTTCTTTACAAATAATTGCAATACATTGTGTGAAATTGTTTAGGTAATTTGACCAGAGTTTTTGATATGGAATTCTTGGGACTCAATCAAGTACTTGTTTTCTAAAGTGGAGTAGAACTCAAACTGCTGCCTGTGAAAAAAACTTAGACGTCTGGTTTTACTTTTCTAAGACAAGAGCTCTGGATATATATAGCTACTCAGGAGGCTGGGATCTGGATCCTTGTTGAAAGCCAGCCAGGCAAGAAAAGTCCAGTAGAGTCTTATCTCCAGTTAACCTCCAATAAGCTAGAAGTAGAACTGTGACTCAAGTGGTAGAATGCCAGCCTTGAACAGGAAAGGTTAAGGGAGAGTGTGAGGGGGGAAATATATATATTATGCATTTTATATATATAATGCATATAAATATACATATGTACACATATATATACTTGTTCCTTTGTAGAACTATAAAATCATTTCCAAGGTATTTTTAAAGCTCCGTGTAGGTACTTACCTGTTCTGCTACTGAAAAGAGAAGGCAAGAAAATCCTAGATTTGAGGACAGCCAGGTCAAATTTTGTAAGAGTCTATCTCAAAAACCAAGCACCAAGAAAAGGGCTGGAGGCATGGGTGAAGTGGTAGAGCACTTGCCTAATAAGTGCTCTCCAGTAATGGAAAAACATCTTAAAAGTAAAGAATGATATGATAGCATTTGAATTAAGTAATTTTCCTTTCATAAACAGGAGTTAATTAAGGGAGTAGCATACCATGAAGAACATTTCAATATGATACAACTGTAAATTTTTTAAAAAGAATATTCCAAAGGAAAAAATCTTTATAATCCAAAGCACAAATTGTTCAAAGTGAGATGAGAAAACAATAATCATTCCTGTCTTTGAAAATAGCTTATATCCCATGATGGATTCGTCAATGCTTATAAATGCAAGGCTAATGTGTCCATTACCAGAAAGAGCTTACCATCTTCAATGGCATTCTTGATGGCACGAAGTCCATCTCTTATGGCATCCTTGATTTGTGTGAGAGTATGCTTATTTGGTCCTTTGATCAATAAGGTGACAGAGCGAGGGTTAACACAGTCCTCAATAAATGTAAACTTTTCTTCACCCTAAAGGTGACACACAAAGACATAACTTTAAGGCTGAAGATGAAGCTCCTCTCTTTTTTAATGCAAACAGAGAAATTTTCTTTAGAAGTAAAATGAAAGTCACAAGAAAATAAGGAGATTCTCTGAATAGAGGGGCCCTAAAGAGAACTATCACAGCTCCATTTCTGAACATTTGCCTAGCATGCATGAGAACCTAGAGCCCCAGCACCATTAAATAAAAGATAAAACTTTCACTATTCAGTGACATTATAAAATCAAGACCTAATTTATATCAGAACTTCACTCTTCATGTGACTTTTTTTAAATCAATCTTTTTTTTTTTTCCGGTCATGGGGCCTGAACTCTAGGCCTGGGTGCTGTCCCTCAGCTCTTCAGCTCAAGGCAAGTACTCTACCACTTGAGCCACAGCGCCACTTCTTTTTATCAATCTTAACTAAAGAAATGTCTTAAAATAGTTGTCTCAGCACTCAGAAGTGAAGGCAGAAGGACAGGGAGTTGGAGCCCAGACATAGCTACACAGCGAGACCCTGTCTCAAAAAAAAAAAAAATAGGGGCTGGGAAGGTGGCTCAGTGGTAGAGCGCTTGCCTTGCATGCATGAGGCCCTGGGTTCGATTCCGCAGCACCACATAAGCAAAAAGAAAAAGCCGGAAGTGGTGCTGTGGCTCAAGTGGTAGAGCACTAGCCTTGAGCTGAAGAGCTGAGAGACAGCGCCCAGGCCCAGAGTTCAGGCCCACAACCGGACCCAAAAAAAAATAATATAAATAAATTATATTTGAACTCTAAACAAATATTCAAGTAATTGAAAATCTATTCTACAGGTTAGTCAGTTCAAAATATGAATTTAAAGGTTAGTATTTAAAAAATAGGCTTGGTTCACTTTATAACCACTATTCACAGAAATACTCACTAAAGTATACTCAAACACAAGACCAGCATGTCCCAAGCAATCTATAGTGAGGTCCTCAAGCGAGTTCATAGCCACTCCACCACAAGCAAGACAAAGTCTGAAAGCACACACTATGTTACCATAGCTCTGGTTATGGAAAATGTAAGTGCTAATTTTTTTAAGATGAATAGGTATCTAGCAGATCTGTCGCATGGAAGGCTATATTATAATGTATTATACTGTTTGGGTGGTTTTTTTTAAGTTTACAAATTATACATATTTATCAAGTATGACATGTCAATACACACATACACCCTCCCCCCCCCACACACACACCCCCGCCAACATACACACACAATGCTAGGCAAGGTGGTAAATACCTGTAATTCCATCTATTCAAGAGGGAGAGATTGAGAGGATCACAGTCTGAGACTCATCCTTGGCAAAAAATGTGAGACTCTAAAAAATAACTAAAGCAAGCCAGGCTCTGGTGGCTCATTCTTGTAATCCTAGCTATGCAGGAGGCTGAGATCTGAGGATTGTAGTTTGAAGCCAGCCTGGGGCAGGAAAGGCCATGAGACTCTTATCTCCAACTAACTACCAAAACCCAGAAGTACAGCTGTGGCTCAAAGTTGCAGAGCACTAGCCTTGAGCACTAAAGCCCAGGAACAGCACCCAGGCTCTGAGTTCAAGCCCTAGTTGCCCCCTTGAAAATAGTAATCATAATCAAATAAAAGCCAAAAAATCCTGGGACATGGCTCAAGTTGCAGAGTACAAGCCCTAAATTCAAACTCCAGTATGGCCAATATTTACACTGCAGATGGCTAAATCAAGGTAATTAACATGCATTAGCTCTCATAGTTAACATTTTTGTAGTGAGAACACTTGAAATCTACTCTCAGCACTTATCAACAATACACTATATCCTTACCTGACCATGTTGTACAATAGATCCTTGAAGAGGTACTTCCTATCTAACAAATTTTATATCCTTTGACCATCATCTATCTGCCAAACCCCCACTTCCCCAACTTTGAGTAACTATAATTTTCCTCTTTCCCTGAGTTCAACATATTTAATCACATATAAGAGAGATTATGAAGTATTATTCTTAAATCTATTTTTAAAGATTGAAAACTTTCTTGGCAGTTCAACAAAATTATGAAGTTAAATACTTGTTTTTTTGATAATTATTTATACTATGTACTTATGAACAAAATATCTGACATTTGATGTTTATTGTAATACTTTATTTCTATTGTAGATATTATTGATTATATCATATTAAAGATATTTTTGTCTTTGTAAAAAAGTAAAAAGAACAAAATTTGCAATTTGTACACTACTATTTCCCCAAAAGTATTTGTTTATAAAACCAAAAGAAATATTCATGGATGCCAGGTGTGATGGTTCATGCCTGTAAACCAGCACCCGGAAGCTAAGGCAGACAGTTTGAGGCCCGTCTGAATAGTGAGTTCCAGGCTTGCCTGTAATAGTAAAACTCTCTCAAAAACAAAGAAAGAGGCTGGGTGTTGGTGACTCACACTTGTAATCCTAGCTACTCAAGAGGCTGAGATCTTAGAGTGGCAGTTCAAAACCAGCCTGAGCAGAAGCATCTGTGAGACTCATCACCAACCACTAGAAAACCAGAAGTGGTGCTGTGACACAAAGTGGTAGAGTGCTAGCTTTGAGCAAAAGAGCTCAAGGACAGCAACCAGGCTCCGAGTTAAGCTCCACAACCAACAGAAAAAAAGGAAGAGGGGGGGGAGCAATTCACATGAGATACCTAGGATGATTCTACATACACAGAAGGCTAAAATCTGAGGATTGCAGTTTGAAGCCAATCCAGGAAGAAAAGTTCCTGAGACTCTTACCTCCAATTAATCACCAAAAACAAAAAAACAGAAACGATGCTGTGGCTCAAGTGGTAGAATACCAGTCTTGAGTGAAAAAAGCTAAGGGACAGCACCCAGGCTCTGAGTTCACCCCAGTACTCACACACACACACACA
The DNA here is from genome assembly GCF_000151885.1 of Dipodomys ordii. Lineage (NCBI taxonomy): Eukaryota > Metazoa > Chordata > Mammalia > Rodentia > Heteromyidae > Dipodomys > Dipodomys ordii. The sequence continues at coordinate 66,260 of NW_012267235.1, forward strand.
TAGACACACACACACACACACATAAAATGTGTAGGAGATGTGGCCCAAGTGGTAGAGCACCAGTCTGAACAGAGAAAAGGCCCAGTAAGAGTATGAGGCCCTACATTCAAGCCTCAATAGCCATATAAAATAATTTAGAATACATAATTTATAAGCTTACCTTTCCATATTTCTTCTTTTTGCTCTTCGAAGAGCTACTATTCCATGCTTTGCAAAAGTGTCTAAGGAAAATGGATCAATTCCCTATAATCAAATTAACATAAAAGTTACAAATTTGGGGGGCTGAAAAGGTGGCTCAGTGGTAGTGTGCTTGCCTCGCATGCATGAGGCCCTGGGTTCAATTCCTCAGCACCACATAAGCAGAAAAAAGCCGGAAGTGGTGCTGTGGCTTAAGTGGTAGGGTACTAGCCTTGAGCTGAAGAGCTGAGGGACAGCGCCCAGGCCCAGAGTTCAGACCCCACAACTGACAAAAAAAGAGTTACACTTTTTTAAATTGTTTTTGTTTTAGCTATGCTGTGGGTCAAATCGATGCTAAGCAAATGCTATATCCCTGGTCATCAATTAGCATCAATTAATTGGACTAGGAGGTTTCATTTTGACATGTATATATGTATATATATATATATATATATACACACACATATACACATACTTACATGCATACAATGCACTTTGATCAGATTTAGCCCTTCCATAACTCTTCTTCACCCTTCCCACAAAATACTAATCTCAACAAGCTTCAATGTTCCGCTTTCTCACGTGTGCTAAATAAAGCATTTTGGCTACATTCACCCTCCTTCATTCTCTCCCCCTATACTCACTAGCACCCACACCCTGGATAGGACCTGTTCTACATTTCAGCCATTCATTTTATTTAGCATATGCTATTTCTTCAGATCTCATCATAGTATTTCACATATGCATATACACATGCATATACTTTAAATTGGCTTTCATTTGCCCCATCCCAACTGCCCACTATTGTGCAGCTTTCAGTGATCCTTCACTCACAGATACAATGGATTCCATGTTGTTCTGTTTCCTGCTCCTCAGTTCTCTCAGGTGATCCCACAATTATAAATACATATCCAGATTTATGATCCTATGCGTGTTTATATATGTTTATCTCATAAACTTTTTTTTTGTCGGTCATGGGGTTTGAACTCTGGGCCTGGGCACTGTCCCTCAGCTCTTCAGCTCAAGGCAAGCGCTCTACCACTTGAGCCACAGCTCCACTTCCAGTTTTCTGAGGGGTATTGGAGACAAGAGTCTCATGGACTTCCCTGCCCAGGCTGGCTTTGAACCATGGTCCTCCTGAGTAGTAGGATTACAGGCATGAGCCACTGGTACCCAGCCTCTCATAAATGGATTTTAAACCAGGATTTTTCAAACTTTCTAGTCTCAGCATCACTGTACACTTGTGTGTTTACGTACCTGTGGTGTGTGTGTGTGTGTGTGTGTGTGTCTGTCCATGCCAGTCCTGGGACTTGAACTCAGGGTACTTTCCCTCAGCTTTTGTGCCCAAGGCTAGTACTCTACCACTTGAACCACGGCACCACTTGGGTTTTTTGGGGTTTTTTTGCCCAAGCTGTCTTTAGAACCTTGATCCTCAGATCTCAGCCTCCTGAGTAGCTAGGATTGCAGGTGTGAGCCTACAGTGCACAGCCTGTCACTTTATACTGTTAAAAATTATGAGGGGGCTGGGAAGGTGGCTCAGTGGTAGAGTGCTTGCCTTGCATGCCTGAGGCCCTGGGTTCGATTCCTCAGCACCACATAAGCAGAAAAAAAAAAGCCGAAAGTGGAGCTGTGGCTCAAGTGGTAGAGTACTAGCCTTGAGCTGAAGAGCTGAGGGACAGTGCCCAGGCCCAGAGTTCAGGCCCCACAACCAGACCCCCCAAAAAAAAATTATGAGGAAGAGCTGGGCACCAAAGGCTCACACCTGAAATCCTAGCTACTCAGGAGGCTGAGATCTGAGGATAAGGTTCAAAGCCAGCCCAGGCAAGAAGATCCATTAAACTCTTATCTCCAACTAACCACCAGAAAACCGGAAGTGGCACTGTGGCTCAAGTGATAGAGCTGAAGAGCTCAGAGACAGCACCAAAGCTCAGAGTTCAAGCCACAATGGACAAAAAATAAATAAATAAAAAGAGAGAAAGCTAGGCACTGTTGGCTCATATCTATAATCCTAGCTACTAGGGAGGCTGAGATCTGAGGATCATGGTTCAAAGCCAGCCAGGGCAGAAAAGTCCCCCTGAGACTCTTATTTGCAATTAACCACTCAAAAAAAATTAAAAAACAAACAGAAGTGACTCTGTGATTCGAGTGGTACAGCACTAGCCTTGAGCACAAAGAGGTACAGAGACAGTGCCCAGGCCCTGAGGTGTTTGAAGTGTCATTTGTTTTTGCTTTGGGATTTTTTTTTGTTATTGCTGTTGTTTTTTGTCTTTTGAGGCAAGGCAAGAGGAGGAAGGTGAACAAATACAGTCATGGTACTCAGTAGATACGTCATGGAAAAAGAATTATGCAACATGTGGGCAGGGAAGGGAGGGGGAAACTGGGGTAAAACAGAGTGGTGATGCTGTCCAAAAGAGATGTACCCATGACCTAACTTATGAAACAGTAATCCCTGTGTATATCACCTTAATAATAACAATAAAGTTACATTTTTTATTTTTATTTTTGGGTCTGGTCGTGGGGCCTGAACTCTGGGCCTGAGCGCTGTTCCTCAGCTCTTCAGCTCAAGGCTAGAGCTCTACCACTTGAGCCACAGTGCCACTTTCGGGTTTTTTTTCTTTTTGCTTATGTGGTGCTGAGGAATTGAACCCAGGGCCTCAGGCATGCAAGGCAAGCGCTCTACCACTGAGCCAACTTCCCAGCCCTAAGTTATATTTTTTAAAAAAGAACTTTACAACTTGGGGGGGATGGGAGTAGGGGAAGGAAAAGCAAGAGAAAATGAAGGAGGAGTTAACATTGTTCAAAAAGAAATGTACATTGGGCAATAAATATAACAATATTTTTAATAAAATATTTACTATACTTTCCAAAACAAAGGTTTCTGGAAGTGATTCACATTTTTTAAAGGTCTGTCTAAATAGAAGACAATGATTCTCCCATATTGTTTTGGTTCAAATATATGCAGAAATCTGGTCCCACATTAATAAATATTGGAAAGGGGCAAATATTTTAGTAGGCTTTTGAGATAAATACAAATATTTTTCTCTGATACTACAGGTTAAACAAAACTCAAAACATCACTGTTTTCTTTGCCAGACTGGAGGTATAAGGCAAATTGTAGAGCATTCGTTGTGAGAGAAAAAGCTAATCGAGAGCACAAGGCCATGAGTTCAAGCCCTAAGTACTGGCACATTCAGGTGTCAGGATGGTAGAGAAGTCTAAGACTCCAAACTCAAGGTACTGATACTGACATGTATACACAAATTTCTCAAAGGTTGGTTTCAATGTAGAAGATGGAGCTATATCATGAACTTTTCAGACTCTCTTGCATTAAAATCTATTAGTTTTGCACTTTAAATGACTTATTTAAAATCAAGCATTTTTTTAGTCATTTACAAAATATTAGTTCACTGAATTAAGTTCAAATTGCCATTGGCAATAAATACTGACAGGTGTCTTCCTTGAAGTGATAGAATTGCTTCATTCATTTTTCAGGATGAAATCTACCAAATACTCAAATCTAAATAACCACAATTTGTTAGTCATTCTTCAAAATAAAAATGGCTTTCCATGACAAAACTGGATAGTATTCTCACAGCTCAATTGCACCAGGGTTTTCCTTCAAGACAATCACCATGTTTCGATACATAGCAGAAGTGTACTTCAGACTTTATCACAAATGTAATCACTTTATCAAGCCCTTTTTAAAAAACTACCAGTTTTCTGCAGGTGTGAGGGGTGTAGCAATGAAGATGATGAGTGACCTGGTCCATAGTCCAGTGCTACTGCCTGGGCTGCAGCAAGACGCCAGACAGTTCATGGACACTGCCTTCCACTATCACTACATATCTGCCCAGTGCCAAGGCACTGTTAGTAATGGGAAACAGGAAAATAGTTTTTACCTCAGACTCCCTGATAGCCAACCCCACCAGGGGTCCATAGACCACATTTGAGAAGTGCTGAAAACACAAATGAAAATCTAAACTTTCCTTCTCACCTTTTGATTAATAACAACAAATCCTTTGTTGGAATTAGCACAGACTTTTTCTTTCAGGTCTATTATTTTTTGTACTCGATCTTCAATGAATTTTCGTTCAGCTTTTACAAATCGCTCTTTCTCTTCTGCAGTCTTATAAAAGAAACCAGAGTTCACCTCTCTAAAAAGATTCATAAGAACAAACTAGTAAGCCAGATATGGTAGCATGTGCCTGTAATTCCAGAACTCTGGGGGCTGAGGCAAAAAGGCTGCAAATTCAAGGCCATCCTAGGCTATATAGCAAGACCCCAACTCAAAAAAACAAACAAACAAGCAAGCTAGTAAAGCATGGGGAGAAGGCAAGGGAAAAAAGAAAATTAAGAGATTAAAAAGCACTTTCCAAAAAAGAGTTTCAAAAGTTATTAAAAAAAACTAAGACATACGTTTTTTCATATTCTAGTGATACATTGCAAGTCAGGATAAATGCATCTTCCACTTGCTTCTTCATATGTGGATGACGGGCACCATGATCCAAAACTAATCCTTTGATCAGCCTATTAAAATATACACAATGGTTTTTTACTTTGAATAGACACTTTAAGTTAGAATCATTCGCAAGGTTTTAGCACAATAGTCAGGGTACTTCAACTCTTGCATGTAACTCTTGCATGTAACTAATAGAATTAGGAAAGAAAATCTGCTTTAATACAGTGTGACTACAAAGTCACAGCAAAAAGTCAAACCAAAATTATTCTCTAAGTTCCATGGCTCAAAAATATGAAATAGTGGATCAATAAATTTCTTAGGGACACTTGCTCAGAATCATTGTATACAACTAAAATTATTAACAAACACACACAACACTATTAAAAAGCCAAGGGAACAAATACATATCTAACAAAAGGATGTTACAATGTTTATAGAAGCACTATTCATAAACTTATTTAAAACTATTTAAGTGCTTATTAACAGTAGAATTAATAAACTATACAATAATAACACAAGAAAATATTAAACATCAATAAAAAATAACAATCTAATGCATGCAACAAGATAGATGAGTTTTGTTTTTTAGTTAAGTTAGAAAGGTAAACTTAAGGAACTTCTGTGGTTTACTCTTCATTCCAGCACCTAGGAAGTGTCTGACTCAGTTAATATATGTTGAGTCAATACTCTGATGTTCAATAAAAGCAACTAACAAAATTAGTTATATATCTGAGAAGAGCTAGTAACAGTGGCTTGTCCCTATAATGCTAGCTACTATGCAGGCATAGATAGGAGGATAACAGTCCCAAGGCTGGTCTGGGACAATACATTAAAAAAAGCAGGGCTATATGTATGGCTCAAGTGTTAGAGGTTGATGTAGTGGCTTGCCTACCAAGCACAAGGACCTGAAATAAAACTCCAGTATCAGGGGGAAAAAGAATATCAGAATATTCTAGAACATAGAATATTTGCACATATGATCTAATGTTATGCCATTTACTGTGTATCTGTTTCTGATTTATGCTTCATCTCCATGATTTCCACCATGAAGAGATCAATAGGATAACCCGGTCTTCTAACAGCCAAAACAGAGTCCACCACAGCCTGAAAGAGAAATTAATAAGAATAATAAATTATTTGGACTTATTAAAAACAAAAACTACTATAGGCCCAAGTAATCCAGCTAGACAGGAACTACACTACACAAGTTAAAGGGCCTCAGCTTTAAAAAAGGCAAAGCTAGCCGGGCGCTGGTGGCTCACGCCTGTAATCGTAGCTACTCAGGAGGCTGAGATCTGAGGATCGCGGTTCAAAGCCAGCCCGGGCAGGAGAAACCGTGAGACTCCTATCTCCAATAAACTACCAGAAAACCGGAAGTGGCGCTGTAGCTCAAGTGGTAGAGTGCTAGCCTTGAGCTGAAGAGCTGAGGGACAGCGCCCAAGCCCAGAGTTCAGGCCCCACGACCGGACCCAAAAAAAAATAAAAATAAAGTCTTTGCAAAAAAAGCTGGTAGCTTGAACTCAGGACCTGGGTACCATCTCTAAGCCTCTTTGTGCTCAAGGCTAGCACTCTACCACTAGAGCTACAGTGCTATTTCTGGCTTTTTTGAGTTGTTTACTGGAGATAAGAATCTCAAGGACTTTGCTGTGCAGACTGGCTTCTAACTGCGATCATAAGATCTCAGCCTCCTGAGTAGCTAGGATTACAGATGTGAGCCCCTGACACCAGACTCAGATATTCTTTTTGAAGGTAAACAAGTGTTTATTTCTTTTTTTGGGGGGGGGGGTCCGGTCGTGGGGCCTGAACTCTGGGCCTGGGCGCTGTCCCTCAGCTCTTCAGCTCAAGGCTAGCTCTCTACCACTTGAGCCACAGCGCCACTTCTGGCTTTTTTTCTTTTTGCTTATGTGGTGCTGAGGAATCGAACTCAGGGCCTCAGGCATGCAAGGCAAGCGCTCTACCACTCAGCGACCTTCCCAGCCCCAAGTGTTTATTTCTTAAATGTGTTACATATCAGATCAATCATGCTTCATTAAAGCAGTAGCCCTCTGTGTGTCACCTAATGTAACAGCTAAGCTGAGACCTCTCTACCACACTAGGACACCACAGCAGATAACCCACAGGCACCCAAGACTCTCTAACTTTCAAGTCACTTGAAAGCGTTAAGTATTATGACATGTTAAAAAATTACAAATACTTTTCTGACCAATCTTGTCTATACATAAGACAATTATAATTATTTGCCTTCCTGTTGCTACATTTAAAAATCACATGCAATATTTTCTCTCATAGGAAAAAAAATATCACCACAGGCCTGATCAAACTAATTGTGAATACCAAACTTTAGTCATGTACCTCTGTCAGCACGTCAGCCAGTTCAGCATGAACTTTGGTTCGTAGAGATGTTCGAGCCACATCTAACAGTGTATCTCTTTTCATCTCCTTTTTCACTTTAACTTCATCTAAAACCTCAAGTGCCTTTACCTTTGCAGCTTCAAATCCTTCAGAGATTATTCTAGGATGCAGTCCCTGTTGTAGCAATGTAAAATTAAAAATTACAGTAATTCATTCAAACTAAATGTACCCTATCCTATTAATAGGTTACATCCCCCCAAAATAAATGTTATCTGCATTCATGACATTATATTAATTTGTATGTACATTTTTCAGTGCTTTGTATTTGAAACGATCTCAAACTTACAGAAAAGGTACAAATTCAAAAAAATATAGAAGTCACTTTTTTTTCTTCAGCTGTGTTTACAGGCATGCCCCATCATGCCTAGTATTAAACTCTTTTTCCCCTAAAATGATCATGCATTGCCCTTTTGAATGAGTTTAAAAGAAAAAACTCCTTTCAATGAAAAGGAAACAAACCAGCAATGATTTAAAGAAAAGTGATAGTCATCACCTTTACCCAGTGATCAAAGTTAAGTTCACAGTAATAAAACAAAGTCTAGCCTATATCTCCTGGTAGGATGCATTTATAAGAACATAAGAGCACTTCCATGTTATTACTGCCAAAAATTAATAGCCTGAGTCTAACAGTAAAGAAACAGACAAGTAGGGACTTCCTACAAAATAACTAGTATACATTTCTTATTAAGAGCAGTGATGTCAGCCTGGCACTGGTGGCTCATGCCTACAATTCTAGCTACTCAGAAGGCTGAGATCTGAGGATCAGGGTTCAAAGCCAGCCCGAGCAGAAAAGTTTCCATGAGACTCTTATCTCCAATAAACTACTCAAAAAAACCAGAAGTGGTGCTGTGGTTCAAGTGCTAGAGCACTAGCCTTGAGTGCAAAGAGGCTCAGGGACAGCGCCCAGGCCCTGAGTTCAAGCCACAGGACTAATGAAAAAAAAAAAAAAAAGAGGGCTGGGAAGGTGGCTCAGTGGTAGAGTGCTTGCCTTGCATGCCTGAGGCCCTGGGTTCGATTCTTCAGCACCACATAAGCAGAAAAAGCCGGAAGTGGTGCTGTGGCTCAAGTGGTAGAGGGCTAACCTTGAGCTGAAGAGCTGAGGGACAGTGCCCATGCCCAGAGTTCAGGCCCACAACCGACAAAAAAAAAAAAGAGTAGCTATGTCATGAAGCATAAAAGGGGCTCAGGAACTGTTTCAACTTAAAGGAGAGTAAAGGGACATGACACCTAATGCGATGCATTATCCTAGATTGTCTTCTGTGAAGGACAGTATTGGAAGAATGAAACTTGGGGGAAAACACCTGCAGGTTAGATACTAGCACTGTATGAATGGGTCACGTTAATGTTAATTTCCTGTTTCATCTACATGCACAATAGTCATATAAGAGAATTACCTTAGTTCTTAAAAAAAGTCTACTGAAGCTGGGTGCTAGTGGTGCATGCCTGTAATCAAAGCTTAAAGCCAGCCAAGGCAGGAAAGTCTGTAAGACTTTTATCTCCAGTGAACTTCCAAAAGGCCAGAAGTGGAGCTATGGCCCAAATGATAAAGAACACTAGCCTTGAGCAAAAAAGCTCAGGGACAGTACCCAAGCCCTGAGTTTGAGCCCCAAGGCAGGCACAAAAAAAAGCGCATACTGTAACATGTAACTCATACCTACAGTTTACTCTCATACCACTTGAAAAAAGTTATATATATTGTATGTATAACATATATTTTTTCTTTTTTTTTCAGTTGTGGGGCCTGAACTCTGGGCCTGGGCACTGTCCCTCAGCTCTTCAGCTCAAGGCAAGTGCTCTACCACTTGAGTCATAGCATCACTTCCAGCTTTTTCTGCTTATGTGGTGTTAAGGAATGGAACCCAGGGCCTCATGCATACAAGGCAAGCACTCTATCACTAAGCCACCTTCCCAGCCCCTATAACATATATCTTATAAAGACAGGACAGGGCCTGGAAAAATACCTGGAGAATTTGAGTAAGGTATACAGTAATACTTTGCAATATTCTTGAAATTTTTCTGAAGGCTTAAAGTTTTGATCTAGTAATATTTTTTTTTGTCAGTCATGGGACTTGAACTCTGGGCCTGGGCACTGTCCCTGAGCTCTTCAGCTCAAGGCAACTGCTCTACCACTTGAGCCACAGTGCCACTTCCAGTTTTCTGGTAGTCAATTGAATATAAGAGTCTAATGGACTTTTCTGCCTAGGCTGGCTTTGAACCACAATCCTCAGATCTCAGACTCCTGAGTTGCTAGGATTACAGGCGTGAGCACCAGCACCTGGCTCTAATAACTTTTTTTGACACAGGTTCTTCCTAGGTAGCCCAGGTTAGTTAGATAACCACAATCCTCCTGCCTCAGCCTACCAAGTTTGCAAAGTTTGTGAAAGCTGGTAGAAAATCTACTTCATTCCATCCCTTTCTCTGCCACTCTTGTAATGGCATTTCAAAGTTGAAATTAATTGAGCATTTGTGCTGGGCACTGGGCTAACGGACATGATCTTAATTTAACTCTCTCAACAACACTATGAAGTGGTACTATCACTATTTCTACTTCCCAGATGATGAAAAAAGGAATTTGGAGAAATATGTAACTTGCCTTAGATCAACAAGCTAGTACAGAAGTGGGGGCAGGATTTAAACTTGCAAGATCTGCCTCTAAATCCTGGGCTAATCGCATTTTCAATTTTTTTTCTGTCCAGAGCTCACATAGATCTTGACTACTAGAACTTTGGGTCTTGGCATCCTTAAAATTGTCATCAAGCCAGGCGCTGGTGGCTCACACCTCTAATCCTAGCTATTCAGGAGGCTGATATCTGAGGATCCCAGTTCAAAGTCAGCCCCGGCAGGAAAGTCTCTGATCTCTATTAACCACCAGAAAACCAGAAGTGGCGCTATGGCTCAAGTGGTAGAGTGCTAGCCTTGAGCTGAAGAGCTCAAGCACATCTTCCAGGCCCAGAGTTCAAGCCCCATGACTGACTCAAAAAAAAAAAAGCCATCAAATATTTAAAAGGCCACCCTACCCATATCAGTCATTCAGAGGTTGTTATGTTTAATTTATTCACCACACAGCAAAGTGTGAGATTCTTCACTACCATACTCCTTACACTTTATGATCTGGCTCCTATCTCATTTTCCAGCCTCTTTACTGGGCACATTACTGGGCACATCACTTAAAACTACAGTAACATCAGACTGTTGTAGCTAACTGCAGTGCCATGTTGTTCCTGCCTAAAATACCATTCTCACCTCTCCCTCTTTCATGTGGCTCACTCCAGTCTGAAGATTTGCCCAGGCCTGCTTTCTCCACTGACCACTTTCTGAATACCACAGGATAGTTCAGAGTATCTGTCCTTCTTCAGTGGCTGTGTGACATCCTGTGCCTAATTCTTTCACTGCCCAGACATACATTGCCCTTATGTGCCTGTCAGCATCTCACCATTCAATCTCCTTTCTTCCTAACCCAACACTGATTTTGTTTGGGTGACCCTCTTTACATCTGTGATCCAAGGAAAACCAGTCCTATCCTTAGTTTAAATGGTGAGTCCTAGTTAGTCTCCATTCCCCTGCAAATAATTATTATGATAGGTTGCTATGAGAGTAAAGTTGGTCTGACCACACTCAGTCCCTCCTTAGGAAGGGCTTACATTTCATAGTTAGATGAATGATTTATTTCCTGCACTCTCCTGCTCAAGCAAGTAGCACTGATTTCCTCTTATAGTCACATATATAGATGGAAACTACTGTTAGGTTGGAAGTATACTATGGGCAAAAGAGCAAAGAGACAAAAAGACTTGCAAATCAAGCAATCCTAGACTCTGCCTTATCTCTCAATGTTCTACTACAGGAGGTAATAGTTTCCCTATTGTTTAAGTTTTACTCAAGTATCTAACTACTTACAGCCAAAAGCATTCTGAGATAAGATGCTGGTACTGAATTTAGACAATCCACAACACTAAATGAAGCACAAAGGAGCAATAATTTTAGCACTCTGACCAGGTGTGTTTTGCTGAAATAGTCTATGAATAAAGGACAGATTCAAATAGGTAATGCCAAGGAAAAAATACATACTGAACAGAGGTGGTGCATGATAATCTCATTGGATAGAGGGATCTGGCTAGAATAGATCGTTTCTAAAAGTAAACTCACAAAGTGGAAAACCTTCAATCATTTTCTTTTAGTTATTTGTTCAAAGCTGAACAATTTGGTTTCAACTTTTTTTTTTTTAACCAGGGCTGAGAACTGAACCCAGGGCCTTGCGCGCGCCAAGTGGGCGCCCTTCCTCTGGGCTAAACCCCCAGCCCCTGGTTTCAACTTTTATCTCTAGAATTTTCTTTCTTAGGCCATTACTCACATACATATATAAGGATGATTCTTTACCTTTCTTACACATACATTAAACATTTTATTTTTTAACAAAATGTATATAATTATAATAAAGACCATTGCTTTGGCCAAGAAACTTGTTCATTATTACTTCTACTTATAATTGACCAGAATATCTTGATTAAAATTAACTTGTACTCTCTAAAATGAAGCCTCTTTTAAAAACTGCTCAAGATAAAGTATGAAATGTTAATACCTCAGAAATGTAAAGGTCAGCTTGCTTTAGTAACTCTCCAATAATTAAAACGTTTGAAGTGGTACCATCTCCTGTGATGTCATCCTGGGCTGTTGCTACTTTTGCAATCAAGGAAGCTGTCGGGTGCTGAATTTGCTGCAAAAAGTAGGCAAAGTATTTTAAAGAGAATGAAAGAAAGAAAGGTCACCAAAAACCCATATAACCTAGGGGGCAATTAAACAATGGAAAAGCTTCATTCTACAAGTTTTCAAGTTTGATATTGCCAATAATAAATGTCAAGTCCAAAATTTAATAATTGAGCTAGGTGCTGGTGGCTCATGCCTGTAATCTAAGCTACTCAGGAGGCTGAGCTCTGAGAATCGCAGTTCAAAGCCAGCCGGGCAGGAAAGTTGTTGAGACTCTTATCTCCAATAAACCACCAGAAAATCAGAAGTGGCACTGTGGCTCAAGTGGTAGAGTGCTCGCCTTGAGCTGAAGAGTGCAGGGACAGCACCCAGAGTTCAAGCCCTGTGACCGACAAAAAAAAATATTAATTGACAACTAATGGAGTCTGAACTTTTTATAAATGTCTTTGCTTCACAACGCAATGACATTTCCATTAGATTATGTTCTTCCATCCCAAAGATGGCTTCATTCATGAAAATATGCAAAGGATTTTTTTCCAAAAACTGTAATGCAGGCTAGGAATGTGGCTTAGTGGTAGAGTGCTTGCCTAACATGCATGGAGCCCTGGGTTCAAATATTCAGTACCACATACACAGAAAAAGCCAGAAGTGGTGCTGTGGCTCAAGTGGTAGAGTGCTAGCCTTGAGCACAGAGAGGCTCAGAACAGTGCTCAGGCCCTAAATTCAAGCCCTGGACTGGCAAAAAAAAAAAAAAAGTAATACACTTTTACTATATAAGCATTTGCAAATAGCCAAAAAAAATTATTGAAGCTTAACAAGCATATCTAAAGATTACAGCATTCAGCCATCTTGGCTTAAAGACATATAAATTGTTAAAGTCTGGGGATGTAGTTCAATGGTAAAGTATTTGCCTACTGTATGTAAGGCCTCGATTTCATTTTTTTTTTTTTTTTGT
>NW_012267235.1:84238-86432 GCF_000151885.1 Dipodomys ordii
TGTGTGTGTGTGTGTGTGTGTGTGTGTGTATGCTGTGTGTGTGTGTATGCTGTGTGTGTGTGTGTATGCTGTGTGTGTGTGTGTATGCTGTGTGTGTGTATGCTGTGTGTGTGTGTGTGCCCATGCGCCCGTCCATCTGTCCTTGCGCTTGCATGTGCACGCACTAGTACTGGGGATTCAACTCAGAATCTGAGCATTGTCCCTTACTTTTTCCACTCAGGGCTAGGCACAGTGTACCACTTGAGCCATAGCTCTACTTGCAGCTTTTTGGTGGTTTTGGAGATAAGTGTTTCATGGACTTTGTGGTAGCTACCTGAGTAAGTAGGATTACAGGAATGACCAATTGGTGCCAACTATGTTGTTTGCTGAATGAAAATATTTCCTTTTATTTTTACCTAACCCAGTGTGAAATTTGGTTTTGAGGTAAATTAGGGTTCATGTTTACAGGTTTGTCAATTACTGAGAAGCTATTAGTTTTTCTAGCAGAAACATAGCTTTGTGTTGATCATTAATAGTTTAAATCAATCTCCCTTGGGAGGTTGAACTATTCAAACTGAACAAGAGAATTAGCAGTATTTTAGATACATGCTTGCAGCTTTCTTCCTATGGGCCAAGCAGGATTCTAGGTACTTTGCATCTATTAACTCAAGTCCAATTTTACTAAAGTTCAGGTTTTACAGAGAAGAATGCCAAGAAACAAGGTTTGAAAAGCCTGACTTCCAAAGAATTTTTTCTGTAGACGGTGTCGAAACAAGTGAGATTTTGTTGTTGTTGTTGTTGGAGGGATCAGAGGAAGGGTTGTTTTAAAGAAAATAATTGCATGTGCAAAAAAATATGTGGTGTTGCCAGGCAGTGGTGGCTCATGCCTGTAATCTTAGCTACTGAGGAGGCTAAGATCTGAGGATAACAGATTCAAAGCCAGCACAGGCAGGAAAGTCCTTGAGACACTTTTGTCATTTACCCAACCAAAAAACAGCTGGAAAAGTAGCTGTAGTAAAGCACTAACCCTAAGCAAAAAATCTAATGGACAGAGGCCCAAGCCCTGAGTTTAAGCCCCAAGACTGGCACAAAAATAAATATTAGGTCAGCATATAGAATAGGATGAACATAGGAGAGAAGGAACTAGACAGTTATTTGGAAACTAAATCTTCAAAACCAAGATAAATAGTGGAGGGGTGGCTCAAGCAGTGGAGTCCCAGCCTTGAGCAAAAAAAGCTAAGGGATGGTGCCCAGGCTTTAAGTTCAAGCCTCACTGCCAATTCACACACAACACACACAAGAAAAATAAAGTGAGCTAACTAATAATTAGATATGGAATGGGGGGGTGGAGGAAGGATTTTCATAGAAAGCACTAACCTTGATTAGAAATAGAAGTATAGGGAAAGTAGGGGTGGGATTCAAGAAATTTTATTTTTGGTGGTTTCCTAGAAGACATTAACACTGAGCAGTGTGCTACAAATTACTAATCATCCTTCTGCCTTTGGTAAAACTTATGCTTTTTGAGCTAAAAGCTGATTAGAAATAATTTCAGTTTGGTGTCACATAGGGCACTCCTGCCTCATGTATGTACCTACAGTGTGATTTTTTTTTCTTCCCTATACTAGTGCTAGACTATTTCTGAGCCATACCTCCAGCTCTTTTTTTTTTTTACTGGTTTTATTTTTATCAGTACTGGGGTTTGAACTCAGGGCCTAAGGTTATTTGGCTGGCATTCTACCTCTTGAATCATGCCTCTAGCCCAGCTTTTCACTATTGGGAGATGAAAGACTCCCAAATTTTTCTGCCCTTACTGGCTTTGAACTTCAGTCCTCCAGATCTCAGCCTCCTAAATAGCTAGGATTGTGGGTATGAGTCACTAGTGCCAACCTAAGAAGGGTACTTACGTGTATACCCAGGCTAGCCTCAAACCATGATCCTCTTGATTTCAGCTTCTCAAGTATCTTGGATTATTAAATTCCAACCACTGGTGCCTGACCAAACTAAAAATGTTCTCTCATCACTTTATTACTTTACCATGCAAGAAAGTCAAAGATACATTGAATGGTGATCTCAGTTGTACCCTGGTTAATGATCTAGGAAAACTGTTTAAAAAAGGGGCGGGGCTGGGAAGTTGGCTCAGTGGTAGAGCGCTTGCCTTGCATGTCTGAGGCCCTGGGTTCGATTCCTCAGCACCACATAAGCAAAAAGAAAAAAG
>NW_012267235.1:88497-96860 GCF_000151885.1 Dipodomys ordii
TATATATTTCTCTCTCTCTAAGTGCTCTACCACTTCAGCTGCAAGTCCACTTCTGGCTTTTTTGGTGCTTAATTGGAGATAAGAAACTCACAGACTTTCCTGCCCAGGTTGGCTTCAAACAGTGATCCTCAGATTTCAGCCTCCTAAGTAGCTAAGATTACAGTTGTGAGCCACCAGTGCCTGGCTTAGACTGCTTTTTAATACTATATGTCTGTTTACCATAAATTTGGGGTTGGATTTCTTTGCTTTTTTTCCCCCAGCACCAGGGCTGGCTTGCTTGGCTAGCATACAACCATTTGAGTCAAGCCTCCAGCCCTACTTTATTGCTTTTTTTTTTTTTTTTTTGTAGATGAAGTCTTGCATTTTTGTACCCAAGCTACCTCCTAATCATGATCCTCTAGATCTCAGCCTCCTGAGTAGGTAAGGTTACAGTTGTGAACCCTAGCACCTGGCTAGAATTTGGAAATTTTTAATGTGAACAGGGAGGAAAACACAAAAAGCAACCAGGACTCACTGAATTGTGTTTTCTAACATTTCTACTCTCAAGAGATCTTTTCCAATCCTTGGGCCTAAATATCACCCAGTTTATACTTTCCTGCTAAGCTACCTATCTAGGTACTTAACTTTCCAATCAGATGTTTAATATGTGTCCTAAATCTAGTAAATTTCAAATAGCTGTTATTTTTCTTCCTGGAATCATTTACACTAGTCATCAGTCTTGGCAAATGGTACTACTGCCCTCCCAAGTAATCAAGGCAGGCCCTGGGAGTGAGCTATTGCCATTTCCTTTCTCCCCAAGTATAGGTCCTGCCAGCTCTGTCTCTGAAATATACCCAGAATCTGTCTACTTCATTCTCCACTGTCCTAGTCACCAACATCTCACCTCATTCACTATTGCCTTTCTCCCCACAGTAGCCACAATCTTTTAACAGAATGATAGTTGAATTTCCTGATTAAGTCACTCGCTTAAAGCCCTCATTGTTTCCATCATACACACTGAAAGAGGAAAAAAAAAAAAAAAACATGCCTGTACCAAGCAGTACTTATAAACTGATGACCCAAGCCCCAGTCGGGAAGACAAGTGCACAGGGAAGCATAATTGATCCACATTGAAGCCATTATTCTGAGCCCAGAATAGTGGCCTGCCATGGTGACATGGCATGTCTTTAATTTGCATGAGAAACTGTAAGTCAGGCCTTTTGTTTTCAATGGGCTGTATTCTGGGGACCCTTCTTATTTCCTTCCTGATTCCCTGATGATGTGCTTTTCCTTTTCACTGTCCCTGGCTAGCTTTCTAGTCTCACAAGCGCCATGTCAGGGCTTGCTGTCCTTGTCCTATCACATTATTGTATGAATTCATTAATTACTATCTTAAACTGGCTTGTTTATTTGTTAACAAACTAATGTCTGTCTCAGAAGAACATAAATTCCACAAGTGCAGGAGTTTGCCTTAGTTACAACCTAAGATACTGCCTGGAACATAGAAGGTCTCGATAAATGTTGAATGGGTAAAGCTAGAAGTCGGAATTGGAATAGAAGTTAGATATTTGTGAAACTGGAGGAGTAGCTCATGTGGTAAGCATGCTACCTGTGGGTGAAGAGTCCCAGGTTTCAACAAAAGGCCAAGAAAGCTTTTCCTGCAATGTTACTCTGGCATATAAAATCTTTACCTATTCTGAGCACACAACAGTGAGGAGGTGTATACAACACCCTCTCCAGTAGAATGGACCACCTCCACACTTAGCAGCAAATAGGAATTCCTCATGTCACCAAACAAGCAGAGAGCAATGTCCATATGTCAGTGGGAGCTTGTGGGCAGCCCTGATTGCCTACATGAGAAACTGGAGGAAGAAAGTGATTCAGTAGCAGAGTAAGATCAAAAGTCAGCAAGTACACGCAGCCTCCCAGCTGCTCTCCGCCCTCACCATTGCACTTGGCTGGCTCCCCCTGTCACTTGGCAGTCAAAGCCTTTTCAGAGTGAATCTCTGCATTCGGCCTTCACTGAAAGCATTCCCAGGCCCTCGGAGGAGGAACTGAGTTCCATCTGGCTGCACCTCCATTTTGCTTACAGCACTTGGCAGGTTTCTACACTGTGGCAAAAGGAAGAACCACACTGGGTAGTAGATGGTGTGTCTGGTTTGTTAAATGTGGTTACATAATGTAGTGTCAGTCAAACCAGGACGTCAGTTATCAACTACCATATCTAATAAGTGTGTGGCACTATGCTAGGGCTTGAGATACACTGTATCTAACTCTCACAATTCTGTAAAATACCTATTTTACAGATAAGGAAACGCCACAGAAGTGAAATCACAAAGCAAAAAAAAAAAAAAAAACCCACAGAAGATTCCTCCTATCTCCACTATAACCCTGCATCATTATTTAATATTGTGATAGTATTTGTCCACATCAGTTTTCAAGTCTCAGTATGCACCAGAGAAGTAAAATAACCATTGACACCTCTGTTTCTATCTAGTGACTTGTCCAAGGTCAATAGCAAGTTAATTGCTGAAGTAAGATTAAATGTAACTTAATTCCCAGTTACATCTTTGTATATTTAATAATGAAATGTGGAAATGTGAGAGGATCTCCCAAAATGACAGTAACTTTATTTCACCTGTAATAAAGTTTGCCCCATTCATTTTCTCACTCTCATTTGTATACTTGACATTTACCAAGAAGCTATCCTTTGAGAGATCCTGGAGATTTTTGAAAGATTAATAAAATGGATCCTGAGCCAATGGATCTCAGTATAAGTAAGGGCTTCTCAGCTTCTACTACACTACTACCAACTGGACTGGGAAACTCTCAGGAACAAAGGTGGGGACTATCCTGCTGTCCATTGTAGGATGTTTAGCAGCATCCCTGGCCTCAACCAATACCCCACTGCTCTACATTGTTATCAACCAAAAATAATTCCAGAAATGCTAAATGTTTCTTGAGGGCAAATTGTGCAAACTACTGATCTAAATGTACACAGTTAACTATAAAATAATGTAATAAAGCTGGGCACTGGTGGCTCATGCCTATCATCCTAGCTACTCAGGAGGCTGAGATCTTAGGATCATGGTTCAAAAAGCCAGCCTGGGCAGGAAAGTCCATGAGACTCTGATCTCCAATAGCCACCAGAAAACTGAAAGAGGCACTGTGGCTTAAGTGGTAGAGTGCTCGCCTTGAGCTGAAGAGCTCAGGGACAGCGCCCAGGCCCAGAGTTCAAGCCCCATGATTGACCGAGGTGGGGAGAAAAGATAATGTAATAAAATCGGCATGTATGGGCAACACGTTGGATTGGGGATGGGGGCTGGAACAACTTTGTGGAGGAAAGTTGAGATAAAGGACCTAAAATTGTAGTTAAGACTTTTGAGGATGAGGAAAATTTTGCCAAGCACTGGAGGAGAGAAAAATATTGTGGGCTGAAGTAAAGGGTTATGGAAGGAAATAGTGAGAGACAGAACAGAAAGTCTATTGGGGTTGAAATATACAGGATCTAGTTTATAGACCAGTGGAGTATAGACTCCTAGTCAAAAGCATATATGCAAGCCAGGCACCAGTGGCCCATGTCCATAATCCCAGCTAATCAGGAGGCTAAGACCCAGAGGATCATGGTTTGAAGCTAGCTGGGTAGAAAAGTCCTTAAGACACTGTCTCCAAATAAGGAGCAAAAAGCCAGGGCATGGCTCAAGTAGGAGAACACTAGTTAAGTAAGAAAGCCAAGAGAAAGCTTTAGATCTAGAGTTCAACACACACACATAGGATTCCACTATAGGGGGAAAAAAGAAAAGCAGACATTTCTGGACTGAGAAAGTTTTATGTTTCTCAACTGGGTAAAGACAGTTTGATCCTTAGTAACTAGGATTACAGCCCTGAGCCACCAGGGCCTGGAGGAAACAGCACTTCAAATAAGTGCTTCAGGCAGTTTTGCAGTAGCAGAAACCAATGCTTGAAGCAATAAAGAAACTTCAACCTATTTAATCTGCTGAGATAATAATGGAACCTGCTTCTTGGATTTACCATGAAGATTAAACACTCATGCACAGGTGCTCAACGGTGTTTCACATGTAAGAAGCACACATAGTCTCTTTCACAATAATAAATATTTTCTGAGTCCTTCTTTAGTGTCAGCTACCATGTATTGGTCTGCAAGAAAGAAATGAAAAGCCATGTATCAGGCAGGGCACTAATGACTCACACCCATAATTCTTTTTTTGTGTGTGCCTGAACTCTGGGCTTGGGCACTGTCCCTCAGCTCTTCAGCTCAAGGCTAGGGCTCTACCACTTGAGCCATAGTGCTACTTCCAACTTTTTCTGCTTATGTGGTGCTGAGGAACTGAACCCAGGACCTCATGCATGCAAGGCAAGACCTCATGCATGCAAGGCAAGCACTCTACCACTGAGCCACCTTCCCGGACATATACCTGCAATTTTGACTACTCTGGAGTCTGAAATCTGAGGATTGATGTTTAAAACCAGCCCTGACAGGAAAGTCCATGAGATTCTAATCTCCAATTAGCCTCCAAAAAGCAGGGAATGGAACTGTGGCTCAAGTGGTAGAGCACTAGCCTCGAGCAAAAAAGCTAATAGACAGCAGCCAGGCCCTGAGTTCATGCCCCAGAACTGGCACAAAGAGAAGAAGCCATGTAAACTGCTGCACAATGGTAGGGTCTATGTTTAGTCTCAATGCCCTAGCATCCAGCCAATGCCCTGCAGAAAATACTGAAATACCTGTTGAATAAATTTAAATTGAATTTTTTAAAAATTTAATATTGAATTTAAAAAAAGTCTTTAACCACAAGAAAACTACAATCTGACTGTATTATAAACAGCTTACAAAACTAGGCATACCAGTACAGGCCATAGGTAGAGAGCTAATCAGCAATTCAATTTTTGTGGGGCATGGTGTCACATGCTCCAATAATCCATCACATCATTCAGGAGTATGAGGGAGGATGATGGTATGTTCAAGGCCAGCCTGGGCTACATAGCAAATCCCTGCCTAAAAGAAAAGGTAAAAACAGGGTAAAATAAAGTCTAGGGTCACAGTCCCACCTTTGCCACTCACTGGCTAAGTAACATTTATCTAGACAGTTTATTCTGTGAGTCTCAGAGTATCCTGTCTGAGTACTGCCTAAAGATCCCCCACTTCTGCTTATCACCAAGACCATGTAGGTCAGAGGCCATCAAGCTAGGGAGTGTGGATGGCATGGACCTAGCAGAAGAGGGAGCAAGGCTCTCCTGGTATAAGGAAACTGGTTCCAGGAACTGAAGTGGTAGGAAGCGTGTTTTTAACCTCTTCCCAGCCCTAAACCAAAGTTCAAACACTAGTCACCAGTGCTACCTATCCACCAGCTCTGTATTTGCTTCCCAAATAAGCTTACCTCTTTGTAAAATAATTTTTTTTCTTTAAAACTTACTTTCTTCCTAAAACATACCCACCAGAAAACCTAACCCAGGAGCTCAGAGAAGACAACAGCTATTTTGAGTGGCTAACGTAATCTGTGACCCAGCTTTCCTCTTAGCCCACCCCTAGAACCCCTACACCTCTCAGCTACGCATCAGCCACTCCCAAAGCCCTCAGTCCTCAACATGGCATCAGCAGGACAAGATGTTCAAAGGAGAGGCCAAGAAACCTGGTTAAGAACCAACCTAAGCAGCCTGGACAGAGAATGGAAAAACCATGGGCTGAGCTGAATTATTGCATCTTCTTATAGCTGCTTCCTTTTAAATATTTATCCTGGCTAACCCCACCACTGTTTTTTTTTGTTTGTTTTTGCAATTTAGTTTAATTGTGCCACTATTAAGCAGACCAAAGTGGAAAATCAGCTCTCACTGCTGAGATTTATGTGATTCATAGAGTAGAGCCTATTTTAAAAAGTGAATTCACCAAACACAAACCCACTTCCTGAGAAACATGTTTGTCCTTTCTGGAAAGGAGAGTCTTGCTCATGACTTTCTACCTTCTAGTGAACAACACAGACAATAAACACTCTCCATTTCTCTGTGGGTTGGGATCTTCTCCTTCTTAAGCATCCTGATGACTCTTAAACTTGTAATCAGAGATGACAGTCTTAGTGTTAGTTTTGAGATACTCCCAAACACCATAATTGGAGGATTTAGGTTAAGAGCTAAGGAAAGGAGTTAACTGTGGAGTTCTGAACAGGCCTGGGGTATTCTGATTATTCCCAACCCAGGTATGTTTTGGTTTGGCTCATAGAACTATTTTGACACTCCAATCAAACTTCTGTGGTCCAAAATGCCCATGGGCACAAACCTTTATTTAAAATTTCAGGGGGTTCAGGATGCCCCTGGCCTGCCCACAGATGCCTAGTGGTTCAAGAGTCCCAGGAACTAAAGCTTCCCTTTCTTCTCCCTTTAGTAATTATAATAACCACCTATTGTTAACTACTTATTTGAGGGGAGACATTTTTCACTCATTGCATCTCTCAATTGAGTCTGGCCGTATTTCAACTGTTCAAAAGCCACGTATAGGGAGGGATTATAGCCTTGAAAAGATGTAGTTCAGATTTTTGAATCAAAATGTAGTCCTTGCAGTTATAGAGACAAGTTCGGCAGCACTGGAGTGGCCCAAATGAAGTAGTATAACATTTATCTAGGATAACTGGAGTTAGGCCTTGAACTTCCAGACCTTCCATTCCCAGCACCCCTGTTCATTAGACCACATGGTTAAAACACATTGGACTACATGGTTAAAACACAAACACTGGAATCCTGGTGGGTCTGTCACCAAACTTTATACACTCAAAACAAAGTTCATCCTTTTACTCCAAATAACTCCTTTTCCTCTTATTTCCTAGTTCACCTAAGAATTTTTTTTTTCATCTGCTCACTTAAGTCATCCTTATTTCATCCACGGATAAATGAGAACTTTATTGAGAAGGTAATTTTTAAGTGTAATGACGTTCAAACATGCACCTTCCTTCCCCACCTCTTCCCCCACTGAATGAGTTCAGGCCACTTTTGTCTCTGAAAGGGCGACAAGAGGATGCATGGTTCATTTGCTTCAGGATGACTGTAGGCTAGGCTCTGACCTGGCCCTTCTCCCACAAAATAAAGGCCAAGTTATCCCTCTCCACAGAACTCCCTTAGGGATCTGTTCTTTGCTTAATTAAGAAAGCCCACTGTTTTTCCTTCCCTACTCTGAACAAGATCACCTACCTTCTTGGAGCCCACTGCTCTTTTGTAAGAATAGCTACCTCAGGGCAGGGAGTCTGGCTTAGTGGCAGAGTGCTTGCCTAGCACCCATGAGGCCCGGGATTCAAGACTTGGGTACCACATAATCAAAAAGGGATCATCACCAAAATAAAAAGCCACCTCAAACTTACAAAACAGACTTAAGCTTTTTTTTTTGGGGGGGGGGTCCAGTCATGGGGCCTGAACTCCGGGCCTGGGCGCTGTCCCTCAGCTCTTCAGCTCAAGGCTAGCACTCTACCACTTGAGCCACAGCACCACTTGTGGCTTTTTTCTTTTTGCTTATGTGGTGCTGAGGAATCGAACCTAGGGCCTCATGCATGCAAGGCAAGCGCTCTACCACTGAGCCACCTTCCCAGCCCTCAGACTTAAGCTTTATATATGCCTTTATATTGTATCTACCTCTACCTACTTACCTACCACCTAGTACTTCTTTTTCAACTCAGTACAAGTTACTCACTATGTTCCTCGTAGGCACAAGACTGGGAATACAGAAAATATAGGTAGAATTGCTCTCTCTCTGCCTTCCCCAGGATCATCACGATCATCTCTAAGGAGTTCGTAATTTCTAACAAATGAGAACGCTAGGGCGGACCGTACGCAGCCCAGACCGACAAGCCCAAGACCTAGTGCCACAGCCATTCCTCAGCCACTGGTTACGATTGGGGGGGCGGGGCCTGCCCGCGACGCACGTGGCGGCAGGGGGCGTGGTCACTCCGCGTAGCTCGGGCCTCTGCTGTTGCGCCTGCGCGCCTCGGTCCGCTCAAGGACCCGTATTTAAAGAGACAGGTAGTCCGGGCGTTCCAGCCGTCGTGGGCTTGCCGGCCGCCTGTGGTGGGGGTGACGCCTGGACGAGAGGCCTGCGGCCGAGTGCCACCACCGGAGAGGCCGGGGAAGGCAGGTGAGGGGCGACGCGGCTGGGCGAGGCGCGGTGTGAGGAGCGCCGCGAGGAGGGGGGGGACAGCCCCGGCTCCTCCCCCCCACACCCGCCCGCCCGGGGGCGCACCCTTCGTGACGTGGCGGACCCACGCGAGGTCCGCGGCTGCCGTCGGACCCCCAGGGTAGCGCGCGGGGGGCCGCGCCACGCTGGGCGCCGAAGTCGGGGGAACCCTTGTGGGAGGTTCTGGCGTCCGGGCCGCCCAGCCCCGTCCCCCCGG
>NW_012267235.1:99860-137772 GCF_000151885.1 Dipodomys ordii
TTTTTTGGGTCCGGTCGTGGGGCCTGAACTCTGGGCCTGGGCGCTGTCCCTCAGCTCTTCAGCTCAAGGCTAGCGCTCTACCACTTGAGCCATAGTACCACTTCCAGCTTTTTTTCTTTTTGCTTATGTGGTGCTGGGGAATCGAACCCAGGGCCTTGAGCATGCAAGGCAAGCGCTCTACCACTGAGCCACCTTCCCAGCCCCATTTCCAACATTTTTTATGACTTTGACCTCTTAAAGACCAGGGTTACTCACCAATACCCTCTTTTTTTGTTTTGTTGTGGTCCTGGGGCTTGACCTCAGAACCTGGGTGCTGTCTCTGAGTTCTTTTGCCCTAGAATAGTGCTCTACCACTTGAGCCACAGCTTCATTTCTGGCTTTTTGGAGATGAGTCTCATGGACTTTCCTGCCTGGGCTGGCTTCAAACGTCGATCCTCAGATCTCAGCCTCTTGAGAAGCTAGGATTACAGACATGAGCCACCAACTCCTGACTCCAACATCCCTTCTTATTTATCCATCTATTATCTGTGTAGACTCATGAATTACTTCTTTTCCCTGTAATTTATAGCTGTACCTAATTAATTTGATAATATTCTATTTGGATAGTTTTCAAAGCCCCTGTAAGCTGGTTTCTGTGTCCTATAGAGGTTCATTCTTTTTTTCTTTTTGTTTTTTTCCTTTAGAAAAAAAGACTGGCCTTGAACTTGTCATTTTTTCCTGCCTCAGTCTCCTTATTGCTGGGAATACAGGTGGATATCACCATCCCTAGCACATTCTTTTCTTTAAAGTTGCTTTAGTAGTACTTAAGTACTCAGGCATCCTAAGTCTTATACATATGTCCTAAGCCTTGGGATCAGCCATTTGTCAGAGGAGTCTGAGTTTCTGTTAATGGAGAATGGAAGTAGAAGTCAAATTCTGGATTCTGAGTCCTCATTTTCATGGATTATCTTTGCTTCTAAATCCTTTAGGTAGACAAATGTAAAAATTATATACATATTTATTCATAAATACACAACATATTTATAGACACATTTGTATGGAGGTGCATATCTGTTTATAGATAAGTATAGGAATCTTATTTCCACTACTTCTAAATTCATTTAGTCCTCTGATCTTCAGTATCTGTAATGTAATATTTGTATTTTCAATTAAGTTTACTTCTGTTCACTCTAAAAATGGGTATTTTTCCTTGTTCTTCGGAAGATAATAAGACCTTCAGGAAAGAACTCTTTATTTTCGATGTATGCTTCATTCTAGAGCTCCCTATCCACCTTGCTCTGCGTGGCCTTTTGGCGTTAGTCCTTGTTACCTATGGAACCCATCTCCTGCAGAGGAGAGTTAAACTGTCACGTGACTCATCAACAGCTGGAGTTTTTCATGCTCTAATCTGATACTTGCTGTTCACCTGTACACTGGGACCTGGGTCCCCAAGTTTTACCTATCAATTGTGATGGCCAATTTCTCCCAAATTGTTATTTCTCGAGATAATTAGATGAGGCAGAGACTGTTGATGAAAACTTAATTTACTGGTAGAGTCAAGTGTAACCAGGCCTTTGGTCCTCAGGACAGCCTGCCTTCCTCACTGCCTAATGCCTTTCACCTGTTACCTCCATTCAGAGGCCCTGCCAGCCTTGGGGCAGCACTATGCTTATTTACCAGGCAAGATGCTAAGAGTACTTCAAAACACCTTTGGAAAATCCTTAGCAATCTTTCACTTAAAGGATATTTTTCCCTCCTTTGGGGGGTCCTGCAGATCTGTCTTCAAAGGCAACAGGCACACCAAAGAAGAAAGCTGTGGTCCAGGCTAAGTTGACAAGCACTGGCCAAGTGGCATCCCCAGTGAAAGGCGCTGCAGTTACCACCAGTACCAACCCCCGGAAATTCTCTGGCTTCTCAGGTAAGATGTGGTAGAGCACATTAGCTGTTATTATCCTCCTGTGGGACTCTGTTTTAGCTAACCTCAATAAGTAGACAGTGATAGCTACTTCTCAGTATTCCACTTGGGAGACATCTCCTTGTACAGCTTCCGCTGTAGCAGGAAGATGTTTGTTAGGTCAAGACTTTGTCCCCTTGAAGTTATTAGCTGGGTCAAGCAGATTTTTATAACCTGCCCTTTACTTCCTTGTGTTTTGTAATGAATGTATTTTAAGAAGTTGTTTCCCTGAACTTGCCTGAGTGGAAGTGAAAGTGTGGGAGAGAAAGTCCATGTCATACATGGACCATATCCCTTCATTGCTCTTAGCTCCTGAAGCATATGTGCTCAGGTGATTGGAGTGTGTGGGGGACATACAGCAGGAAGGAAGGAAGAAAGTGAAGGCAGGTAATACAGGCTAGTGGTAGAGCATATGCACTTACCAGCCTCTGAATTCAAATCACAGCTCCTAAAGGGTATGTTATATCTCTTATTGGTATCTTTTTTTTTTTTTGGAGGGGGGTCCGGTTATGGGGCCTGATCTCTGGGCCTGGGCACTGCTCCTCAGTTCTTCAGCTCAAGGTTATCACTCTACCCCTTGTGCCACAGTCCCACTTCCGGCTTTTTCTGCTTATGTAGTGGTGAGGAATTGAACTCAGGGCCTCATGCACGCAAGGCAAGCACTCTACCACTGAGCCACCTTCCCAGCCCCCTCTTATTCGTACTTGGGAGGCTAGACAAACAGTGAAGAGTTAAGTTTTCTTTTTTTACTGCAGACATACTTATAATCATACACATACATGTATGGTACATGCTTCTTTTATATAGATAGTTATGTTTTTTGGTTTTGGTTTTGGGTTTTTTTGTTGGTCTTGGGGCCTGAACTCTGGGCCTGGGCGCCCGCATCCCTCTGCTCTTCAGCTCAAGGCTAGTGCTCTACCACTTGAGACACAGCGTCACTTCCAGCTTTTTCTGTTTATGTGGTGCTGAGGAATCGAACCCAAGGCCTCATGCATGTGAGGCAAGCACTCTACCACTGAGCCACCTTCCCAGCCCCGATAGTTATGGTTTTTTATAGACAGGTTTCAGGAAAACTTTTCCTAGAGTCTTTCTATGGACAGGAGTTGAGAAGATGGGGATCATTTGGGTAATAAAAAGCATTGGCCTGGGGCTTTTATTTGTTCTTCAGTTAACAAAAGGAAGTACTTACATTAGACCCATTTTATGAATGAGGAAGTCAAGCTTCAGGATCATAGTAGAGTTAGTTTTGCATTGACACCTATTTAACCCCAGTGCCTGTGTTCTTTTACTACATTCTGCTACTTGCTTTACTGTTTGAGTCATACCTGTGATTGACTCAGTTGAAGAAAATAATGAAAGTAAAACTTTGGACTCAAGTTGTTTGGGGAATTAAAGAGCTTTGGCCTTAAGTCAGAAGAATAAAGGCTTGGTGCCAGCACTAAAGCTTGACAGCTTGAAGCTGGGAGCAAGTCTTCACCTGTCTGAATCTTGTGACTTCATCTGTGAGTCAAGGTGGCACCATCTGCCTTACCTTCCCATGTTCTCAGGAGGACTGAGGGAGACAACATCCAAAAACGAAGCCTGACTGTGGAGAATTTTTATTGTTCTAATCTAATGAATTTGTTTTATTATATTTAAACAAGGCCTTAAAAATATATTATTAATTTTTTGGTACTGGGGATTGAATTCTTGGCTTCAAGCTTGTCAGGCGAGTATAAGGCCACTTGAGGCATATCCAAGTCCTTCTTAATTTTAGCTTGTTTTTTAGGTAGGGTCTCATGCTTTTCCTTGGATGGTTCTTCCCATGGTCCTTCTGCCTCCCCTCCTGAGTAGTTGGTATTACAGGTATGATTATACCCGGCCATTCCATTTTGAGAGAGTCTCAGCTAACTTTGGTTAAGATTGACCTCAAACAGTCCTCTTGACTCTGTTTTCTGAGTAGCTATAGTATAGGTGTGCAGCAATTTTTATTTCTAAACTCTGGGGCTTATTTGTTGTCTAATAGTAGGCCAAAGAGAGTTAAAAAAAAAAAAAGCCCAGGTGATAATAAGATAAGCATGATTCTGGAAAATCATTGGCCTTGGGGTTGGAATTTGGAAGAGTTGAGAGGAACATACCACTTTATTCTTGTAACCTGGCTGAACACTGTTGCTTGGAAACTTTGTCCTCTAAGATCTGATTTACACTCCAGGTCAGAGGTGATAATGGGTTTATAATTTATAAGGCCCAGACAAGCTTGTATCAGCAGCCAGATTGCTAATGGCTCTGCTTTTGCTTTGTAAATGGCCACAGAGAGGTGAAGAACTCACTACAGTTATACATAATTAGTTTTAAGCATCTGGAAAAATCCTGCTTGTTATCTACCTTTTATTTTGACTATAGAAAGCTTGGAATGGGGAGGGACAGGAATGTTGGGAATATACCAGAGACACCTGACTATCCTTGGCATCCTTGTCCTGGCTCTGCCACCAAAAAAGTGTGTGATCCTGCAGGTCGTCTGTTCCTGTTTGTGGGTTTTCTTGTCAGGAAGAGAACAGAACTTGATAGCTGTGCTATCCATGATAGTAGTACCCTCACATCAAATAACATATCATTTGATTTCTTCCTCTTTTCTCATCCCAGCTTCACAATTGCTCTGGGATACAGCTAACCACTTTTGACATACATTGAGTCTTGTTCCTCTATAAAGCAGACACACAAACAGGTATACTTCAGTCTGGTCTTCAAACTATGAGATTTTGTGAAATTACTGGACCTCATTGGCTTTTATTTTTTTTTTTGGCAGAGGTGAGAGACCAAACTCAGGGCCTGGCACTTGCCATGCAAGTGCTCTTCCACTGAGCTAAATCCCAACCTCCATTGCTTTCTTTTTGTTTTTGTGGCCCTGGGGTTTGAACTCAAGGCCTCACTCATGCTAATCCTGTCCTCTACCACTTGCGCTCTATCTCCAGCTGACTCCATGTCTTCTTCTTTCTTTCTTTTATCTCTCTCTCTCTCTCTCTCTCTTTCTTTCTTGTAATTGTTTGCTTACAGTTACGTAAGTCAGGTAAAGAGTACATTTTTGGTTGTTTTGTTTTTTGGTGGTTGTGGGGCTTAAACTCAGGACCTGGGTACTGTCTCAGAGCCTCTTTACCACTTGAGCCACAGCGCCACTTCTGGCTTTTTCTGAGTAGTTTATTGGAGATAGGAGTCACATGTACTCTCCTTTCCAGGCTGTCTTTGAACCACAATTCTCAGATCTCAGCCTCTTGGCAAGAGTGCATTTCTTTTTGGACAGTGTCACTCCTTCCCTCTCCCAGTTTTTCCCTTCTGTCTTCACTCATAAATTGTATAGTTCTTTTTTTTTTTTTTTGGTTGGTCATGGGCTTGAACTCTGGGCACTGTTCCTGAGCTCTTCAGCTCAAAGTGAGCAGTCTACCACTTGAACCACAGCATCAATTCCAGTTTTCTTGTGGTTAATTGGAGATAAGAGTCTCATAGACTTTCCTGCCTGGGCTGGCTTCGAACTGCGATCCTCAGATCTCAGCCTCCTGAGTATGTAGGATTATAGGCGTGAACCACTGGTACCCAGATGTATAGTTCTTTTTTTTTTTTTTTTGAGGGTCCGGTCGTGGGGCCTGAACTCTGGGCCTGGGCGCTGTCCCTCAGCGCTTTTTTATTTTTGCTTATGTGGTGCTGAGGAATCAAACCCAGGGCCTCATGCATACAAGGCAAGCGCTCTAACATTGAGCCACCTTCCCAGCCCCGTATAGTTCATTTTTAACATGACTCATTTCTTTACCTGTATTGTGGATGCTGTGATATTACTCCCAAAGTAGAGTACATGCAAAGGAGAAGCAGAATATTGATTGTTAGTTTTATTCCTTCCCAGAAAAGCAAAATCATCTCTCTCTCTCTCCAACAGCTAAGCCCAACAACTCTGAGCAAGACCCCTCGAACCCTACTACTAAGACAAGCCTGTCTTCAAGCAGATGTGACCCCAAGCACAAAGATTGTCTGTTAAGGGAGTTTCGGAAGCTGTGTGCCATGGTGGCTGACAATCCTAGCTACAACACAAAGACCCAGATCATCCAGGACTTCTTACGGAAAGGCTCAGCAGGAGGTGAAGCCAGGAGCATCCTGGATGGGTTTGGCTGGCTTCCAGGGCATAGGAGCATTTACAGGGACCTACGATTATTTTAATCCTCTTCTATTATCTTGAATTGTTAATTTTGAACAGTTGGGCCCCTATATGGTTTGTCACCAGACCCCACAAATAATAATGTAGCCAGTTCTACTTAGTACTTTAGCATTTTTCCCTCAACAGGCCAGAAGAACCCACCCACTGACTAGTAGGAAAATTTAGTGCATATATATATATAATAGATTCAGTTCTTGTGAATCTCATGCACATTTGGAATAGAATATCCCATCCAAATATTTCTTATTCATCTGACAACCTTTTTTAAAAAAAATATCTTTAAGTAGTTGTAATACTAAGCTTCTTTGTTGTTTTTGTTTTGTTTGATTTTTTTGCCAGTCCTGGGGCTTGAACTCAGGGCCTGGACATTGTCCCTGAGCTTCTTTTACAAGGCCACATTCCCAACCCTCATCTAATAACTTGTTACTGAGCATTTGGAATGTGCTTGTTTGTCACTGGGGACTTGGGTCTGCCCAGAGGAATTTTTCCATACACCCAATGTGAGGCCAGCAACCACCAAAGTCTACTGTACTGAGTTGGGCAGAGTACTGTGGGAACATAAGCCATGACAGGTCTCTCTCGGTCTATGCTTCAAGTTTGTATGTTTACTTGTTCAAGCTCTATTTCTCAAAAAGACTTGCTTTCTTCTGTCTCCAGATGGCTTCCACGGGGATGTGTACCTAACAGTGAAGCTGTTGCTGCCTGGTGTCATTAAGAGTGTTTACAACTTGAATGATAAGCAGATTGTAAAGCTTTTCAGCCGCATTTTTAACTGCAACCCAGATGATATGGCACGGGACCTAGAACAGGTCAGAGGGAGGGCAAGACAGGCCACATTTCGGGTGGGGTTCTGCCAAGCCAGGTACCTGCAGCCATTTTTTTTTAAATGATTGTCACACACTGTTTTAGGAAACTAAAACTTACTTAAGCAAGTTTCTGTTGGGGGAGTAGCTGAATGTGGGTCTAAGTTAATTTGATAAATGTTTGAAGAGAAGTCTAACCACTCCAGGTCACCTTTTAAAAGGACCTATCTCAAAAGTCAGAATTTAAGACTTCCTTTTCTCTCTTGGGGTTCTAATTCTGGAGTCTGATCTGATGTCTTTTAGTTCAAATTCCTAAACAGGAATTACACTGGCTTAGCCCTGGATTATTTCTCTGCTCAGCTAAGGCTGGTGGAAAGATCCTATGTAGCTAGCCAGGTCTCTTCTAGGTGCTCAGTGGGCAGGTATGTTGAGCTATGATTGAAATCTCTTGATTCATCTTCAGTTCTGAGGTTAGGGGGATACATTTGAACCTCCTGGGGTTGCAGCAGTGGCATTTTGGTTTTTGGAGACAGGGTGACGTGTCAGAGACGATCAGAGTCTTCTTTGAGCAGAGCAAGTCTTTTCCCCCAGCTTCCAAGAGCCTTCTCACCATCCAGGAAGTGGATGAATTCCTCCTGCTGCTCTCCAGGCTCACCAAGGAGGATGAGCAGCAGCAGGCCCTGCAGGATATTGCCTCCAGGTGCGGGAGCTGCCCCAGGCCAGCCACACCCACTGGGGGTGAGCCTGAGGAGTGATATCACTTGGGAAGGAAGGTTGAGGTGCAGAGTTCTTCAGAGATAAGGTTAACTATGTGTTATCTCTTTAGGTGCACAGGTAATGACCTCAAATGCATCATCAGGCTGATCAAACACGATCTGAAGATGAACTCGGGTGCAAAACATGTGTAAGTAACTGCTCTTCGGACAGCCTGAGTCATTGACTTCCCTTGTTCCAGATAAGACTTGAGTCCTCATTCTACTTAGTTACTTTCTATAATCCTGTCTCCACCTCCCTTTTCTCACACGGCTATTGAAAATTTGGAATTTGTTTAGAATATAGAGTGGTTCTCTTGCCTCTTCTAACCCCCTTCTCTGCTAAGGCTACATCCACACAGGCACAGGGTTTCAAAAGTCTGGGTTTTCTGAGTTTTTTCCTCCCATGAAAGTCTTTTTTTTTTTTTTTTTGGTTGATCATGAGGCTTGAATTCAACCCCTAAGCGCTTTTGCTCAAAGCTAGCACTCTACCACTTTGAGCTATAGCTCCACTTTCATTTTTCTGGTGGTTAATTGGGGATAAGAGTCTCAAGGACTTTCCTGTCCAGGATACTTCTGAACCTTGATCCTCAGATCTCAGCCTCCTGAGTAGCTAGTATTACAGACATGAGCCACTAGTGCCCAGCTTCATGAAAGTCTAAAGACAGTAAACATACTATTTCCCTATAGATTAGACTTTCTCCTCTCTCAAGGGTAGACTGCTATCCAAAGCCATAATATCAAATGCAGACATTTGTTTCCTTGCTTCTGTCCCCTGGCAGGTTAGATGCTCTGGATCCCAATGCCTATGAAGCCTTCAAAGCCTCACGTAACCTGCAAGATGTGGTGGAGCGGGTCCTGCTCAATGAGCAGGAGGTGGAAAAGGAGCCAGGCCAGAGACGGGCCCTGAGTGTTCAGGCCTCACTAATGACACCTGTGCAGCCCATGCTGGTGAGAAAGAAACACTTCCCTGTCCCAACCTTGCTGCCCGCCTCTCTCTACCTGGCCTGTCCCTTGGGGAGATAACTGCTGCAGTCTGACAAGGGGATGAGGGGGCAAGAGAAAGGGAGAACAAGATGCAGCGGATTGCTAAGTGGGGCAGTGAAGACACTGGGAAAAAAATGACCAAGTATAATAACCTAAATCTAGTTCTCAGCTTTGCCACCAAAAACCTGTACAATCTTAGATGAGTTGCTCAGCTTCTCTTGGTCTTTAGTTTCCTTGTGGAAATGGATGAGACTCCCTGAAGCATCTGCTAAAATGGTTTGTCATCTTACCTAAACACGGAGATGTGTTTGGGAGCTTCTGAAGTTCTAGGACCTGCTCATAGCAACTAAGATAGCTCATAGTTGGCAGAGCCAGGCTTCCTACAACAGAGTAACTGAGGAAGGAAGAAGAAGCTTAAAGAATGAAAATTCACTTGGACAGAAATAACTTCAGTCTCTCCATTTCATAAGAAAGGGGATTTCCTTTCAGATATTTGTTTTCCTATGTGACACAGCCCACTGCATGGGCTACCATGCGTGCCTGCCTGAGGCCCTTAGGGTTTTCTGCTGCTGGATGGTGCTTTTCAGGGTTTTTGTCTTGTGTGTTAGAGGATCCTTGTTCTTTCCCAGTTAGGCACGTGGGACAGTCATTGCTGAAGTGGGAGGTGAACTGTCCATTCCAGAGATAAGCCTTCAGTTACCTGAAGAAGAGGCCTGTCTGACTGTGGAAGAGTTCTTACTGGAGTCTGTTCAACAGGCTGTCATTTGAAAAATGGCATAGGTTATATAGCTTTGTGGTTTAACATATAGGCCTTGAAAGTAAACCTGTATTCAAATCTTGTTCATGTTAGTTATTAGTATCCCTAGCTGTGTAACCTTAAGTGCTTAACTTCTTGGACCTTCAGTTTTCTTATCAAGAAAATGGAAACATCGATATCACATCAAAGATGAAATGAGAGAGCCAAGTATGTTGGTGTACTTCTATAATCCTAGCACTTGGAATTGAGATAGGAGGATTATGGGTTTGGGACCAGCCTAGGCTCATAGCAAGACCCTGTCTCAAAACAACGGTAGCAAAAAAAAAAAAAAAAAAAGATTGTGTATGTGATCTGACAAGAACCCCAAACATAGCAGCAGCTAATTGTTTGAGTCAGGTGACAGCCATATGTGCATAAGCGCCCTTGTATCTGGACGGC
The DNA here is from genome assembly GCF_000151885.1 of Dipodomys ordii. Lineage (NCBI taxonomy): Eukaryota > Metazoa > Chordata > Mammalia > Rodentia > Heteromyidae > Dipodomys > Dipodomys ordii. The sequence goes on from NW_012267235.1 coordinate 109,711, forward strand.
CTGTCTTATCCACCTCTGACTTTGGTCACCCTGACAGCCTGACCTCTGCCCTCTTTATCTTACCTCCCCAAATCTCTTGTGCTCATGGGTTTACTATCAAGCCATATTCCTGCAAGAGCCTCAATTGTTGAGAACAATTTAAGTCCTATTTCAGTGGAATTTTATTTGCTTTACAGTATAGCATTTTCATCTTCCTCAAAGAGCAAGCTCCTGACAATCCTGATAGAATTGTAGAGAATTCATTGTCCTACGCTTTCCATTCCCATCACCCCTTTAACATCCTCCCATGAGCATAAACTATGGGCAGCAAGTCCCACATTCACATCTTAATCAGCCCAGCTCTGGGGATCAGCAGTCCTCATTAGAAGCCTTCAACCTTTGCCAGCTGCCAGTGGCTCATGCTTATGATCCTAGCTACTCAGAAGGCTGAGATCTGAGGATCGTAGTTCAAAACCAGCCCAGGCAGAAAAATCTGTGAGACCCTGGTCTCAACTAAACTACTAAAAAAGCTGAAAGTGGAGCTATGGCTTAAAGTAGTAGAGTGCTAGCCTTGAGCAAAAAAAGCTCAGGAACAACACCAAGGCCCTGAGTTCAAGCTCTAGGACCAAAAAAAAAAAACCAAAAAAGTCTTCAGCATTCAGCCTTTGCTTTCCCTACCCCAAGGCTGAGGCCTGCAAGTCCATCGAGTATGCAATGAAGAAATGTCCCAACGGCATGTTCTCTGAGATCAAGTATGACGGGGAACGAGTCCAGGTCCATAAGGATGGAGACCACTTCAGCTACTTCAGCCGCAGTCTCAAACCTGTCCTGCCTCATAAGGTATTATCCTACCCACCAGCTCTGCCTTTCCCCTGACTCTCACTAAATCAACAGTTCCACACCCCTTCCAGCTCTGGTTTGTAATAGGGAATTAATTTGTTAGTTGTCAAATGGATAAATTCATTTCTAGAGTCTTCTAATAAAGGACTGCTCAGCAGGGGCAGCTCGGAAGTGTAGACATGGGTTAATCTGGACAAAGCTCCCAGATACCTATTTCATTGTGCTTTTGGGACAGTGAGCTCATTTGATCAGATGCTGTGCAGACCTTTGCTGTTTCCTTGTCCATGTTATCCCTCTAGATAAAGGTTTATGCATAGGGAATGTTGGCCTCTTGTTCATTAGTTTGGTCAACACAGTTATCAAATGCTATATGCACTGTTATAGCTAGTTGGGCATATCACTAAAAAAGAAATGGACAGAAGTTCTGGCCTTCAGGAAGTTTTTAGTGTGCTATAAACACAATGCCTTCGGGACATCTGTGAGCCTGGTTCCTGCTCTACCAGTATAGGGGTGAGAACCTCAATCCTCAGCTCCCAGGGCCACACCTTAGAAATAACCTCAGGGAAAGCAGCTAAAATATCTAGGTCAAGTAACCTGTGAGTAAATGGCATTCTTGCCGTTTTTACTCCTTTTTATTGTAGCTCTGACTCAGTTTGTCCAAGTCCCAGGGTCAAGAGAATCTGGTTTTGTGGTGCACTAGCGATGAAGGTTCCAGCCACTGGTTCCAGGTGTTAAGAGAGCTGTGTAGTCGCCTCACGGAGCTTTAGTGCTGCTAGTTCACTTGTTCTGTGGGGCACTGTGAAACTGCTTGGGAACTATTCTGTTGGGATTGACAGCATTTAGCCACCTCTTGTGACCCAGGAAGCTTCCTTAGCAATGCTTTCCAGCATTTATCCTTTACCAAAATTTTTTCATCCTCTTGCCTTTCCAGTGCCCTTGCTTCTTAAAAAGTTGGGCAGGCCAAGTGCCAGTGGCTCACACCTGTAATCCTAGTTACTCAGTAGGATGAGATCTGAGGATCACGGTTCAAAGCCACCTCAGGAAAGTCCGTGAGACTCTCCAATAAACCACTCACAAAACCAGAGTGGCACTGTGGCTCAAGTGGTAGAGTGCTAGCCTTGTGCTGAAGAGCTGAGGGACAGCACCCAGGCCCAGAGTTCAAGCCCCATGACTGACCAAAAAAAGTTGGGTAAGTGAGGAGTGGCATGGATGGGCAGGCCTTTCTCCATCCTGCTGCAAGTGTCCTGGGCAGTGAGCACCTATGTGCCTCTCCTAGGTGAGAATCTGGGCCACAGTTGGGCCATCTGGACCCCACTGCTGGAATCATTTGGCAGGGACTCTGGTGTTGTAGTGGCATCTCTGTTGAGCAGAAGATTAAGTAGCTCTCCCTTTATCTGGAAAAATCCAATTCCAAACAACTTCTTTTATTCTGAGGATGGCTGAGGATTCAGAAGTCTTTTTCGAGAAGGCCTTACTCACATTGCCTTCCTCTTCCTGAGGGGTTCATCTCTTTTCTGTTTCCTTTCCAACCAGCCTGTTCTCCCTTTTCCTTTAACCTATAACACCTCTCCCTCCCACATTTGTCTAACCTTCCTCTCCATATCCTTCCCTACATGCTCACAGTTTCTTTCTTCCTTTTCTCCCTCACTGTGCCTCTCCACAGCCCATAGAAAGTGACCAGCCATGAACTGACCTCTTCCTGGGTCTGGACAGTGTTCTAAAGTAGATATCCAAGGCCCACACAAGATGTGTTTTCCACATGAGCTCAGCCACAGAACATTGCAGAACTTTCTGGGGTCCATTTTGATCTCCATGGATTGTTCATCTCTCACCAGACCTCCTTTCCTTCCAGGTTGCCCACTTCAAGGACTACATCCCCTTGGCTTTTCCTGGGGGCCACAGCATGATCTTGGACTCAGAGGTGCTCCTGATTGACAACCAAACAGGCAAACCACTACCCTTTGGGACTCTGGGAGTGCACAAGGTACTAGCTCAGCATATGTGTGTAAAATGAATGATTATACATTAACTATCAGTCTGAAAAGGGAAGAATGTATAACTTAGGGTGTGGCTTATTCCTTTTATCCTTTTTAAAAAGATCAGAAAAAAGAAGCTATTAGGAACTTAGAATTGAGTTGGTTTCCATGTGGAACTGTGTTAGGTTTCTGTCACTATTACAGAATAACCTGAAATGGCTAACTTATAAAGAAAAAGGTCTACCTTGACTCATGGTTCTATAGGTTCTAGTCTAAGATTAATGGGGCTCATTGCTTTGATCTAACAAGGCAGTGCATTATGGCTGGAGCATATGGCATATGGTGAAACTTCAAATGTCAACACCAAAAAATTTTAAATTCCGTACATACATACATGAGCCTGAGTGATGTAGAGAAGCTTACTCTTAGCTCCTTGTTATGTTACATCTGCTATTTCCCTGTCCTGAATATTGTGAAAATCTGCCTCACAGAAAGTAGACAGTGCCCCCAAAGCAAAGGTAAAAGTTAACATATTTAAGTGATAAAGTGCAAATTTGAAATTTGTTGAAAAGTGGCACCATGTCTTTAGAGGAAGTTGGGTGTCATGGGAAATAAATGAGCCAAATCTCTGCAGCATAGCAGAGCCCTGTGCTTCCTGAGCATTTGAGGTTTCTCCTTAATGACAGCCTTCTTGGAACCACCTGCTCACCAGTGCCAGAGGTCTACTAAATAGCAAGCATTACTTGCAAGTGCCTTTGTGGCCCAGGTGCTTATGACACAGATAGACTTCCATCCAAGCCTCCCCTTTTTTCATGCACTCTGTGTACTCATTGCCTTGTTTTCCTTTACAGAAAGCTGCCTTCCAAGATGCTAATGTCTGCCTGTTTGTTTTTGACTGTATCTATTTTAATGATGTCAGCTTGATGGACAGGTGAGTTGCACAGCATGGGGGGTGAGGGGCAGGGCTGGGGATTGAATTCAAGACTTCCCCTGTGCTAAATACAGTCTATCATAGAGCTACCTTCCTCTGCATTTCCACCCCTGCATCCAGTCCTGCCTAGTATCTTTAAGCCAAGAAACCTGTTTAAAGTTTCTAGATTGTGAGTATAGGGGGTTTCATTTGGGAAAGAGGGAAGGGGAGGCGCAAACATAGGCTTTTGTGTCCATGAGCACAGGTACAGTTGCTACAAGTCAATTCCCCATTCATCGAGAGGAAAAGGCCAATCTTTGAGAGCTTAAATCTTGGAGAAACCCAAGTCCCCAACAAAGTCTGCTAAAGCACAATGGACTGTTGAAAACAGATAGCTTGTGAGCAAAGTAGGGTCTTCTGTTTTCCTACAGTAACACCTGTGTGATCATAAGACAAATGCTTTTTAGTCAAGGGGTTTGACTTCAGAGTAGGCACCTACAGAAAGCTCCTGATGGTGGGGCTGTCTTGGGAGAGAGCTGGCAGTCTTGGATGAACTACATCCAAAGGTTTGACTCAAGCAGCTGGTACTGGCCATTTCCCTACTTAGACATGTCTCCTTACCTTCACTTCACTCCTACAGATTGTGGAAGTAGAAAAAGAACACATGGGGCTGAAAATGGGATTTGGCCCCTCTCGGCCTGCTGACAAAAACTAGCCAGCCTTGGTGTTGTGGTGAACTTAACAGTCCTTTTTCAAGCAGGACCAGAATCCACACTGTGGGCTAGCGGCCAGTTGTCCCTTGGTGCAGTAAAGAAGTAAATATGAACTGGCGGTGTGCCACAGCTCAGTTTTCCATCTTCAATGTGATGGAGCCCCGACAGCAGAGCTGTTACACAGGGGAGCTTAGTCCACGCAGACCTCCTGAAGTAGCACTTTTGTCATTGCTTCCCACTCAGGCCTCTCTGTGAGCGGAGGAAGTTTCTTCATGACAACATGGTTGAAATTCCTAACCGGATCATGTTCTCAGAAATGAAGCGAGTCACAGTAAGTGAAGACCCTACCCTGGGCAAAGGACTCCTTGGGTTTAGATTGAGATAGTGGTGACTCTCACAAGGGCTGCTGATTTAGACAACACATGTGTATGTTACCTGCCCTGTTTCTCAAAGCCATAGCAGCTGTTCATATCAAAGCTAGTATTTTTAGTGGGCTCTTCTCTAGTGTGCAAGCCACCTTCTCTGTTCTCACATCAACCTCAAAATCTCTCCTGTTGTCTTCAGAAAGCCTCTGACTTGGCCGACATGATCAACCGGGTGATTCGGGAAGGGCTGGAAGGGCTAGTGCTGAAGGATGTGAAGGTAAGATGGCCACATCTTTTGCTTTGTCCTGCTCTTGTCCTTTGCCCTCTGCTTTTCCCATCCTGGCCAGGAGATGGCAGTGGCATCTGTGGTGGCTGGGGGTAGAAGCTGACAGGGAGCCTTTCTAGGGCTGGACCAGGGGTATCCTGGATCAGGAGGATGGGTTTGTATGGCTCAGTGGATCCAGGACACAGCAGTATACATGCAAGCTCACCCTCATGGAATGTGTGTTCTAATTAGGTCTCTCTCTCTTGCATTCCTTCAGGGCACATATGAACCTGGAAAGCGGCATTGGCTAAAAGTGAAGAAAGACTATTTGAATGAGGGGGCGATGGCCGACACAGCTGACCTAGTGGTTCTTGGGGCCTTCTATGGGCAGGGGAGCAAAGGTCAGTGACATCTGTCCCTGCAGTGGTACTCCAGAAAGTAGATGTGAAAACAGGCTGGCCTTCTGCTAGCTTGATCTGACAGCATGGAGTTGTGACTTCCCAGGCCCTAGCATCTGAGGCCCAACCTAGTCCCAAGTCACCTGAGACAGGGACATCTATAGGCTCCGGAACAGAGAAGGTAGGTACAAATGTCTGGTGCTGTCCTAAACAAGGAAGTGTTCCCCACAACGTGTTCCTAGGACCTGACATCTTTCATTTTGGGGAGAATCTCCTGACTGGAGATGATACTAGGTCTGAAGATCTAGTATTTTCAAATAATCAACCATGTTCCAGGCACTGTCAAAATCACACAGGAAATGTAGTTCAGAAGTAGAGTACTTGCCTGCCTAGCATGTGCAAAAACCTAGGCTCAGTCCTAGGACAGCAAACCAAAGGAATCAGCTAATAAAGAGGTAGACCCAAGAGATGAACTCTGGCACTCAGATGTCAAGTGCCAGACCTTTCCTCTGGCCATACTTCATTCCTCTCCCCTCGCAGGTGGCATGATGTCCATCTTCCTCATGGGATGCTATGACCCTAGCAGCCAGAAGTGGTGTACTGTCACTAAGTGTGCAGGAGGCCATGATGATGCCACACTTGCCCGCCTGCAGAAGGAGCTAGACATGGTGAAGATCAGCAAGGTGAGACAGGGACCTGGTGGACCCTGGTCCTGTCATTCAGCAGCTTCATTTAGGGGACTACAGATACTTGTCTCACTAGAAGGGAGAGGTCTGTTGGCTGTGGGAGGAGGATTAGACCTCTGAGTCTTAGTATCAGCTTTGTGGATAGTGATCCACAGCAGTGTCCAGTAGGCCACAGCAACTCCAGGCAAAAGGATCATATTGGAAGGGTCAGCATTTTTAGTCAGGTAACATGTCACAGTCCCATTGCCATAAGAGGTTTTTGACCTCCTTTGGAGAACAGCTCTAAAAAGTGTCTTTTCTTCTCTAGGATCCGAGCAAAATACCCAGCTGGCTGAAGATCAACAAGATCTACTATCCTGACTTCATTGTTCCAGACCCAAAGGTAACAACCCTATGGCCTGTGGTTTCTAGATTAGTTGGCAAGTTTTATTATACCACAGAAAAGTTATCCTAACCTCACTGAACATCCACCCAGAGTGTGTGTGTGGGGGGGGGGGGTTGGATAATTCAGCCATATGGCAGGCTTCAGGCTGATGATCTGGCACTGAGGAATCCCCAATAGAATGTACCCATTCCTGTGTCACAGAAGGCCTGCACTTGGAAGGGACTGGTTACAGGACTAAGACATGAACCTCCTAGAGCTGCTGCTTTAACAGCCATTGTGTTAATTACAGCTGGTAGGCAGTGTTTCCTTCTTAGCCAGAGATGACTTGCCTGCTTTACTCCTGATAGAAAGCTGCAGTGTGGGAGATCACAGGGGCAGAATTCTCCAAAGCCGAGGCTCACACAGCAGATGGGATCTCCATCCGATTCCCTCGCTGCACCCGGATCCGGGATGACAAGGACTGGAAGTCTGCCACTAACCTCCCCCAACTCAAGGTTTGAGCCAGCTGTTAGCTTGCCTATGTGTCCTACACCCCACTGGCCCTGGACATCTGACTTCTCCTTTCCCCTATCCAATGGAGACAGCAAGGGCAGGCAGTTAAGAGGGGGACCAAACTGGTATTACGCCAGAGGCTGTGGCAAGAGGTGTTCTCCCACCAGCTTGCGTTTATCAGCCCTTGGGCTAGCCATACCTATGGCACAGGAAGCCTCCTTATGAGGGATTGCCCTCATAAGAACTGAGGTCCAGTTAGGCATGGTGGCATATACCTATAATAATGACAATCAGTTGACTAAGACAGGAGAATCTCAAGTTCAGGGCCATCCCTGGTTACATGAGATATGTGCCATGGTTCAAACCTAAATTCCTAAGCCACTGTGATCAAAGGATCATAGTTTGAGGACAGCCCAGGCAAAATAAATGTTGACACTTCAGCTTAATCAATGTTTGGGTACAGTGCACATGCCTATCCTTATACCCAGGCAGAGGATAAATAGGATTACAGTCCAAGCTGGCCTGGGCATAAATTGGGATACTGCCTCAAAAAATAACCAATCCAAAAAGGCATTGGCAGAGTGGCTTAAGTGGCACAGCACCTATCTAGCAAAAGCTAGGCCTCAGTTCAAATCCCAATTCCACAAAACAGTAACCCTAGGATCTAGAGGAGATTCACCTTCTGGTTACACTCAAGTTAACTGGGGCTTGCACCAAGGAAGTCAACTCTGTTTTTCCCTGGTCTTTTTCTCACTTTTTTTTGGTGCCTGGGCACCATATCCCTTAGCTTCTGTACTCAAGGCTAGCACTCTACCATTTGAACCACAGTTCCACTTTGAATGTTTTCCTTCCTGGCTGGCTTTGAACCCTGATCCTCAGATCTCAGCCTCCTGTGTAGTGAGGATTATAGCAGTGAGCTGTCAGTGCCAAATATCTCTCTGACCTCTTTGTTCCCAGCTACTTGTGTCTAAAACAGGCCCTCCCACACTGTGAGGGCAGTCTGGGAAGGGAATGGTAACACACCCAATATTCTCTTCTTAGGAACTCTATCAGCTGTCCAAGGAGAGGGCAGACTTCACTGTAGTGGCTGGAGATGAGGGGAGCTCCACTACAGGAGGCAGCAGTGGCGAGAATGAGGGCACCTCTGGGTCTGCTGCATCCCGCACGACTCCCAAAGGCTCCCCCAAAAAGCCCTCTACCAGTGCCAGGAAGGCTGAAGGGAAACTGAATAACCCCAGCAGCAAAAATGGTAAGGAAAGGGGCAATGTAAAGTGGGAGGTAGAGGCAGAGACTGGAGGCAAGAGTAGGACCTAGTGTCACATTCTAGCTCAGACCATGTGATCATTCCTGGTGTGTCTAGCTACAAGCAGAATCTTCTGCTAGGTGACAGCTTTTCCTCCTTCTCAGCCATGCTTACAGCAAGGAAGGACCTGGGCTCCTTTTGCCCCAAATTTCAGGGATCCTTATTGGCAGTCCTTATCCTCTAGTTACCGTGCACTCTCTCCTGTAGGCAACAGGCCCGCTACAAAGCCTTCCCCTGTGAAATTGGGAGCAAATCCATCCCTAAAGTTTTCTCCAGTGAAAGTAGGGGAGAAGAGGAAAGCTACTGATGAGACCCCATGCCAAACAAAGGTGAAGGTAAGAGCAGTAGTACACAGGCAGGCCCAGGGCTCGGGGGATACTAGCTAAAGTCCTTCCCTCATACAGCTACTTCTCTAATACAGGCAAGTAGGCCAGCAGTGCTGCTCCTCCACCCTGTGCCTTCTTGTTGCCTTGCAGAGGTGCCCCGCCAGCCAGCAGCGAGGAAGGAGAGCTGTGCCAGCAGGCAGGAGATAGAACCTGGCCTACCAGGAGAGGCTTTGGGGTCTACCCAGCTGTCAGCCCCAAGTCACAGTATACATAAAGTGAAGAAAGCTGAGTCTGGGTGTGGGGTACAGCAGTGTGAAACTCAGAATGGGAGCAAGCATTCCCGCAAGGAGAGCGAGCACATGCTGGTGTGGCAACTCTTGAGAAACCTTTTTTTCTACTTTTCATTCTTCGATTTAGCACCTACTGAAACCAGGAACTAAGTTAATATTAGCTTCCCCAGGGAGCTGCTAGCCCATAAGGTTGATGGAAGTAAACGTCACTGCATGAGGACAACACCCCCCACTCTAAGATTACTAGCACAGCAGCGTGATGACTCTGGGTCTGAGCCCAGTTCCCAGCAGACCAGTGGAAACCATTTCCAATTCTCTTCCTCTCCTTGAACTTATCCCCAGTGATGAGTGGGACTCCTAGGCCCTCAGTCCAGCTAGCCGGGCAGAACGTATTGTCTTCAAGGATAGCACTGAGTCAAGGGCACTAGGTCTTAGCACCACTGGATAAGAGACATGTCCTTTTCTAGGTCCAGGTCCCAAACGTTAAGGTACATCCTCTCCTTTTCTGCTAAATGGGAATGAAGGAGGGTATCAGTTCCAGGCTACTTGGAGAGACTGGAGAAAGAGGGTATCCATGTCTGCAACTTTTCTCCAGTAAAAGCTGCTATGTCCTAGTCCCTCAGCACCCTCCACTTCTGGCTTTCTAATCTTTCTGTCCTGTGCTCGTGTGGGGAGACCCCCACATCAACCCCTACCTGGATCCCTCTGCATTTGCAGGTGCTACTGGACATCTTCACTGGGGTGCGGCTCTATTTGCCACCCTCCACACCAGACTTCAGTCGTCTCCGGCGCTACTTTGTGGCATTCGACGGGGACCTGGTACAGGAATTTGACATAGCCTCCGCCACACATGTGCTGGGTAGTGGGGACAAGAACTGCAAAGCCCATGTGGTCTCCCCAGAGTGGATTTGGGCATGTATCCGGAAACGGAGGCTGGTAGCTCCCTGCTAGGACTGTGCTCTTTCCTCTCCCTTAGGCCTTCCTCTTCCACTGGGCAGCCTAAGGCTCAGGCTGGAGGCAGGTAGATGGGGAGCAGAGGGGGTGGGCTTTCTTCAGTGCATCTTCCAAAGCCCTCCAGCAGCTCTTCATGGTCTCTAGGACCAGGAATTAGTTGTCGGGGGCACCACAAGTGAAGTCAGTTTCTCTTGCTGGTTGAAATAGATCTTTAAGATCAGGGAGCTGGTTTTACCTGTCATTTAAAAAGCTGAGTTTCCTGTTTTATGGTTTGGGGAGTGAACTCAGGGGCTCATGCATGCCAGGCTGGTGCTCCACATTTTTTATCTCGCAATACCTGTTCTTTCTCTGCCAGCTTCCCCTAGTTCTCCTTAGTGACTACAGGGTGAAGGCCGAGCAGTCTTCTCTTTCTTGTCTGCTCCTTTTCACTTCCAGATGCATTTTTAAAACTATATAAATGACTGCCCTCACAAATGATTGTCTGACAAAACTTGTATTCAGCCTGGCCCTTTTGTCAAATGAACCCTCATCTGAAAAAACAAAATGAACTTTGAAGACTTTTTTCTCCATGCTGTACAGTACAGGAGAGGATCCCAGCCTAAAAGGGGGAACTGGCCTGGGGTCAGAAATGCAGTCTGTGTAGAGACAATGGTGGACACAAGATTGGCCCTGCCTTGAGTGCAATTCACACCTGAGGATGCTGCTCACCAAGACAACTACAGTAGTGATGGCTGATACATTTGAAGAATGAAAAGAAGACAACTTGTGTAAACAAGCACTATGCACAGATGTTTTTGCAGTAATGTCCTTAAGTCTGCACTGTTCAGCAAAGAGCCACCAATGGCTGCCAAATGATGGCTATACAACTAGCACACCTGAGGAGCTGGAGTTCGATATGAACCCAGCTTCAAGTAGTCACTGGTCAACAATGGGCACTGCATGTAGTCTGGCCATTTCAAGTCAGAGGTGTGAAATGTAAGCTGTAACCTTAGGCACATTGCCTACCATCAGAACATCACATCTTGCATCTTACTGCAGCATGGCAGGAATAGGCATTGCTCCTAAACCACATTGTGGCTGTCTGTGACCTCAGATAGGTAAAGCAACTGGCACAACCTGACAGTTTATCTAGAGTTGCGGAAATCTGTATGCTAAGATTACAGCCTCAACCTGCACCTGTACCTGTTGTACACTTACTAGGCCAGGAATGACTTCAAGGTCCAGGTGGTGCTGACTCTTGAGGATCAGTGTTTTTGCTTAGCACCAAAAATCTGTAGGCTTATTTGTCTAGTCCCTAGAGAGACTTGGCCTCTTCAACACTGGAGTAGGCCTGTAAGATATATGGAGCCACACTCAGCTAAGACAGTACTCTGCTAAGGAAGCTGCTTGCTGGCTAAGGAAGCTACTTGCCAGTCAGTTTGGAGGCCAACTTGGATTGAACTCACACCTACTGTTTAAAACACGGGGGGGGGGAGGGCACAAGGAAAGATGGGGGTGACTTGAGTTTTTGGGTAGGCACCATTTAGAATAGGCCTAAAGACATATTTTACATTTTTAGTCTATTCTCTGAGGAGACAAAAGCTGCTCCTTCAAACAGTTGCCTATATAGATTTCCGTCCCCCTCATCAACCTCCCCACGCCAAGCAACTAGCCAGGTAACAACAGAACTAGGCTCTCTTCCTCAGGTCCTGTCCTCCAGGTGGCTATCCTAGACCTAGCCCCCTGTCCTCTCCACTTGCTCATATTCATCCTTTGATCAAGGGGTCTTTCTGGGTGCAGGCTATCTTGGTTACAGAGCTCAGCTCCTTGGCCTTGCTCTGCCTCACTTGGTGTTAGTTCCAACACATGTTAACATATTTCTTTCTAGTCTGAGGCATATAGACAAAAAAGTCTATCCAACACTAAGCAACATCATCTTAAACCTCCCTCCTAAGAAGGCTCGAAGCTTGCTCTTCAGCCTTCCTTTACATGCTGCTGACCTGCAACAGACTTAGTGCAGTAGCTCTCCCTTGATGAGATTCATTTCTGTCATAAGACAGCTTCCCATGTCCTCTTGTACTCCCACAGGCAATGTTACCCTTCCCTTGGGCAGGGAGCATACACAGGCTTGTCCATGAGGCTGAAACTACCTTTTCTGAGCCACAATCCAGCTGTGTAGCAGCTGTATCCATATATATCTTCCAGGGCAACCTGAAAAATGATTAGGTATCCACAGTCCTTTCTAAACCAACAGTCCTTTTTGCCTGCATATACTCAAACTACCTGAATTCACTTGGTGCTTCTTCCCATGTGATCATACAACTCATCCTTTTCTTACTAGCTCCAAAAGGGAGCTAGGCTGTTCCATGGCCTCTGCATACGTCTTGCAATATCTTGGTCTAGTCACAACACTAAGCAGGGATAGCTTGACCAAGGCCACAAGCCTGGCCCAAGCATCTCCAATCTCAAGAGCATACCTGTGTGCCCCTGGTCAGAGTTAGCTATGAATTACCACTTCTTTTGCCAATAAACCTTTGCCTCTTGTATCCTCACACCAGTCAGACAGACATCTATATTGAAACTTTATTACAAAATTATAAAGCAGATCTCTGTAACAAAAAATACACATTTGGGGTTGCTTTAACACCCAGTTAAGTCTGAGAATCATAAGCCACTTGAAGTAACATTCATATCCAAAAGATTTCAAATTTATATACAACAGATATCGCATACTAATTCCTTTACTGCTTTTTAGTTTGGATCCAACAATTCCAATGTATTGGAATCAGCTGTCCCAAGTCCTTTAAAACAAGTCTCAACTGAAATCTCAGAGCAATCACAGCAAAAGCCATAAAATAATTGGAAGAATTAGGTGTAACTAAGACCAAGGATCCATGAGAGACAGGAGAGGATTTAAGGATTAAAAAAAAATCAGATTTTCTAAATGGGCTAAAGACTAACTGGAATGGGATCTTGGAACTCCCAATTTTTATTTGGAGTAATAAAAACCATTACCCTCCCCCCAAACAGGTGGTTTGACACCCTTTCCCCCCCCCCAATTGAAACCTAAATTGAGACTTAAAAAGGCAAGTTCTTTAAATGAGTAAATGTCAGTTCTAATTCTTACAATGGTTATTAGCCAGCCATCAGTATATTATTTTCAGTTCCTATCTAGGAGTAAGTTAAGGCCTCAGCAGAGAAAACAAGGAGAGATCCAGCGTCTGCCTTGAGGTTATTGCTAGGTCTGAGCTGCACATAGACCTGCTTCACAGTGTACTTAAGAGTAGCTGAGCACATAATTCTTAGCTAAACTGGAGGCACTGTAAACTATAGTACTTATCTGTCCAGCAGAAGGGCTAAAGGTGGAGTCCTTAGAGGGAAGTTTGATTTGCCAACACTTCCCAAGGCTACTGCCCAGAATTAGACCATCCAGACTTCCTGTAGGTGTTGAGGTAAGCAGAGTAGGGTTCTGCCCACAACTATCCCTAAAGGTGTTTGGGGTTTGATAGAAAACTTAAGCATTCTAGTGGATCCTCCTTAGGTTTCCTTCTGCCTTCCGGAGTCCTAACAAGCTCTTTCTGCACTCATCTCAGTTACAGTGTATGGGAGGGGTAGGGGGTCTGTCAAAGTCTGCTCAAGTGTTAAGGGTTTTCATAGTCTGTCCACTGGGAATGGGAGTAAACACAGCTTTTCTGATGGTATATGTTTTGTGCTTTGTTGAGCTTTTCCAGTGAACTATAGAGCCTTCAGCCACTCTCTTCAGTGGTGGTAGAAAGACTCTAAGCATCACCTATTCACGGTTATAGGGCCTCCAGGCCTGCCCCCCAAATCAATCGGCTGAGAAAGGAATGAAATTAGGATTTTTTTTGGGGGGGTCAGTTGTGGGGCTTGAATTCTGGGCCTGGGTGCTGGCCCTGTGCTCTTCAGCTCGGGCAAGTGCTCTACCACGTGGGCCACAGCACCAATTCTAGTTTTCTAGTAGTTAATTGGAGATAGTTTCACAGACTTTCCTGCCAGGGCTGCCTTTGAACTGTGATCCTCAGATCTCAGTCACCTGAGTAGCTAGGATTATAGGCATGAGCCACCCGCGCCTGGCTAGGAATTTTTCTTTTTCTTTTTTTTTTTGTCGGTTATGGGGCTTGAACTCTGGGCCTGGGAGCTGTCCCTCAGCTCTTCAACTCAAGTGTAGCACTCTACCACTTGAGCCACAGTGCCACTACAATTTTCTGAGTGGTTTATTGAAGATAAGAGTCTTGCGGGCTTTACTGCCGGGGCTGGCTTTGAACCGTGATCCTCAGATCTCAGGCTTCTAAGTAGGATTACAGGCATGAGCCACCAGCACCTGGCTCTGAGATTAGGAATTTCTGGCTGTCTGCTAACAGGCAGAATCTGGTATCATTTAGTATTTTCCAAACCTTTGGCTTTACTGTTTCTCCAGGAAATTCCTCATGGTTAGAGAAAAGCAAAGTTCTGTGCACAAGTCCCTGCCTAGAGTGAGACCAACATTTTGCCTGTTGGAAAAGGAGGCTTAGAAGGCAAAGCAGCAAGTCACCCAGTGCTTCCTTTCCTCATAAATCCTAAATTACAGATGGGGCAAAGTCAGCCCCAAAAGCAGCAGCAGCAGAGATCAGCTTGCAGGTGGCTGGATTTCCCGGCAGTTGGGTGCTTCGTTGGTTCCTAAGAGCAGGTCAGGAGTCTGGTGGCTTCCAACACCAGCACTCAAGGAAGTGATGCTTGACAACTGAGGCTTTTCTATAGCACCCCTGTGTCATTTTCACCACCATTAAGTTTACTGATCCAAATTCTGTCCTAAGAACCACTGAAAAGTTCACATTTTTTTTGGTCCAAAGAAACAAGTGGATTTTAAGCATTGTAGCAAGAGACTTTAAATGTATGTTAAAGCACAGAGACCAGAAATTTAAATCCTAATGTCTGGAAGGGAACCATCTCTAGCAGGATTTCTGATTGGTGAGATAGGAAGGTGTGCTTAGGGAGCTAGTAGGGCACAGGAGGAAGCGTGCCTAGGTTCTCGGAGGGAAACGTGGTCCAAGCTCTGGAACATCCTCTGTCACTGAAACGGTCTTTTACCCAGGGGATCTGCACCAGTTCCCACTGGCCCAGAGCTCAGCTCATCAAGAGCCATGCCTCCATGGCAAGATAGGTATGCCTAGAGATAACATGGCATCTTTGCTTTCCCTGGTCTTGGGAACACTGCAGAATTTCTTCTGATAGTCTGCCTCTACACAAGCTGACCACCCTGAACTCAGACACCCTGGGCTACATCCTATAAGGCACTGTAGAAGCTGATGCGAACCCTCAGGACCGGAAGACATGCACTGCGCGGATCACATACTGCCGGCAGATGGGACATTCATTCATGCGCTTGCCACACTTGGTACAGGTCACCATGTGGCCACACTCCAGCAGAACACAGTCAATAGGTGAGTCCATGCAGATCTTACATAGGTTCTCCTCCAGGCCAGATGGCACTGCTGCTCCTGCACAAATAGGGCAGAAAGGGACAGAGGGAACTGTCAGTATACAGAGCAAAATGTGGGAGAGAAAAAATGCACCCCCAAACCCATACATTTTCCCCCAACTAGAGCTCTTCCAAGAACACTCCCTCAGTAACTAGCTCCAGTTGCTTCTGTAATTCATACCTCCTGCAAGGACTCTGATTTAAAGTACATCATTTGCAGATCAGACTCATGCCAGAACATGAGAACTAAGGCAAAGCCCTCAAAGCTGAAAAACCATTTTCAGACAATTGAGGCTGTAATATACTGAGTGAGTGGTACTTAAGGGACTCATTATCCCCTGAGGCAGAACATGCAGAAAAGATAAAAGTGATTCAAAAAAGTTTAGATATAAACAGAACTATAATGAATGGTTCATTAACAATCACAAGGCTTATCTATAAACATAGTCCCATTGTAATATAGCCCAGGAACAAGAAGGCCTCTGGTATCCCATAATCTCCTCAAGGGAAGAGCATGAAAGACAGGCTGCTTCCTCTTCTGTTCCTACAACCATAGACCTTTATTCATAACCCCTGATGCTTACCACATTGCATTATAATTTTGGCTTACCCATTTATCTCCCCAGTGGACTTAAGAGCTCCTTAATTTATCATATTCAGTCATTTTCTACAATCATATATTTAACATCTGTTGTATGCTCTGAAGTCAGATATTCATCTTTGAATCCTTGAAACACTGGTCACCTGGTACATATTCTCTAAATGTCTGATAACACTCTCAAGATAATAACAGTATTTACTCAAAACTGTGGATATGAACTTACAGGACCTGGGAAATATCCTTATTACTCATTTCCTAGATGAGGCAAGGGGCCAAAGAGTTAAGTGGCTTGCCCAAGGGAACACAGCTGCTGAGATGGTTCATGGCAGGTATGACCTTGGTAGAGACTATCAAGATGGTATTAAATGCCCTGTGCACATTTATTAAGACTCCCATGAATAATTGTTAACTGGCTTGTGCCAATAGAGGGATAAGACAGCATCCTAGTTCCGCCACACAGAAAAATCTTCATGTTCAATAGCCTAGCTATCAAGTGTCTCAAAATGCAGCCTAAACCAGACAGCCATAACCAGATCTGGCCACACAGCAGTCCCTTCTACCAGCTGGGAATTCCCCTAATCTGTTGCACCCATTCTTTCTCTTCCTCTTTTTCTGAACTACTCAAAAAGTGAACAAATACTTCCCCCAGATGGTGAGCTGGCTGTAAATGGGAAATAAAACCTATTTATCTCCTTTGTGGCTATAATCGGGAAGAATTGAAAGTATACAGATATTAAGATAAACTGGAGCAATGTATAGAATTGTAATTATAACTTAGGAGTTATCAATAAACCTTCAACCTCAGAGGGTCAGCAGTCTCCCAGGGAATGAGAGAAGGCAGGCCCCAAGTAAGCATCCTGATCTTGGTATCATGTACCTCCACGTGATCACAGAGAATGAAGGAAAGCTCAACTCTGCTCCATTCTGAGTAGGAGACCATTTCATTAGGGAACAAATTTGAAAAGTCTTCTGGAAAAGTTCTGAAATACTTTGTTGGCTCCAACACTATTGAGAATGATCTTTCTTGGAAAGAAGTCCCAGAAAATGTACAGCGTATTTTAGAACATTCAGCAGTATGTGCTAGGGACTTAACACTAGTCTGTCCTTAGCACCCAGGTGGGTATATGGCAGCAGAAAGCTAACTACGTAACACCTTAGCAGCCACTGTCTCCTAAACAGCTCTGCTGCCGCTTCCTTAGGGCTCTCATAGGTCCCCACCCTATACTATACATGGTTCCTATGCCACAGCAGCCCCATCGTGCCCATCAGCAGCCTGTGCCAAAGATGTTGAGAAATTGGTTCTGTGAGTTTCTGCATACCCTTCCTCTGGAAACTCATATGCTCACAATTAGATTGTGAACCTCATAGGGCTGAAGGAGAGAAGGATAGAACTAAGCCTAAGCCCCTTCTCCAACAATTACCTACCATTTTGGTCTTCAGCACCACCCACTGAAAAGGAAAGAAAAATGCATGAATGTGTGACAGGGTGATGACATAGGAGTAGCCGCCTGCTACCAGCCATTTCTGCTGGGATCTGGGCTTGGCTAGACTCTGGATAGACACTGTGCTCTCTCTTGTTCTACATGCTGAGGACTCACATGGAGCACCTGTGCTACATCTGCTCTGCTCTTTAAAAAAGCCAGTCCCCTGGTCTGCACACACAAAACTGCCAACTGCAAGGGCACTGAAGATTCCTTTCCTACTGCCATGGAAGCCAGCATTAAAATCAAGGAAGAATGGAAAATCTGGCTGTTTTAGTGAGTCCAGGATTCTGAATAAAATCCCCACTTACAGTCAATACTGTTGTTCCTCAGATCCTTACAACTCTAGGGAGATTCCTCAGACAACCCCAAAGGGAAGACTGAGACTCTGGCAGCAGGTTTCAGTCTATAATGTAAGTGGTCAAGTGCCTACCTAGCAAGCACAAGACCCTTAGTTCAAACCCCACCACTGTACCACCACCTCAAAAAAAAAATATCATGATCAATAATGAGGACATAGTCTAAAGCATTTCTTGCCAAACCCCAGACACAGATATTATTCTGGCCATCTCATAAAAATGGTAGCATGTAAGATGCCTTGGGAAATGAAGGTAGAGCCCAGGTACAGGCAGAACAGATACTTCCTCCATGCACCAGGATTCACTTTTCAGTCTCCCGAGTTTAGAATCAAGTTTTGTTAATGAGTGGAGGACAGAAGAGCCCTGAATGTAGACCTGTTCAAATCTGGGCTCCACAAAGAGAGGCTATGTTGCTGAAGCTTACTGCATGGGCAGCTCGGAGGAGTAAATGCCTAGCCCAGTCTTGGTATTTAGCCCTAAGAGGCAGATTGTTAGATGGTGCAAATACAAGTTGACTGCTCCCACTGCTAAGTACAGGACTGACTGTAGTCAATGTCATCTCATTTGGAATGACAGCAGACGCTCCAGAGCTCTGTGCAGCTGCCACCTGGACAGCCTCGCCCCTCACCCAGGTGTTGCAGTCCTTTCTGATCCTTGTACAGCCGAGTCACTCTCTCCATCAGTTCCCACTTCTCACAGCAGCCCTTGTAGTTGACGAAGTTGCGAGCCAGGATCTCTTTCAGCTGCCGGACCGTCAGGCCTTCGATATCTTCCAGGTGTGTCAGGTCAGACAGAGAGGCCCTTCGGCCTGGGACAAAACCATCCTCTGAGTCAATGGACTGTAATGGCAAAGACATGATTAAGGGTTTCAGCTCTTGTGCACCCTTAACCTGTCTCCAAAGACCCCAAAACATCCATCACACCTCAAGAAGAGAGAATAGAGATAGAGTACGTGGCATGATGCTTGACAATGCAAAAAAGACTGATCTTTTCTTGACCTACCGTTTGCTGCTGAAGCAGAAACACTGGTTGGGCCCTATGTAGGAATCCTCACTCCTCTACTAAAAACTAAGTAAGTAATACAATTTGGCAAGTTGCTTCCCTCTTTTAAGCCTGTCCGCCCCTCCATGAAGGAGAGCAGTCCAACCACACAGACTTCCTGTAAAGATGAAAGGTGAGGGCACAGCAGCCAGCAGGTATGGAGCTGGCCCTTCCTATTTGGGAGAGTTTGCACCTCTCCCTGGCAGATGTTCCTCCACACACGGTCCCACCATCCTTCATGGTCCTAGTGACTGTTCTAGTCCCTGCCTGGGACCTAAAACTGTCTCATCTGGCCCCCTTCCCATCACAAGGCTACTGCTGTCCTAGAAGCAGAAGACAAGCACAAGATTTTCACAGCTGCACCAGAGCCTGCCCACTGCAGCTCTCAAGACTGGGTTAAGAGGCTCCCCAGGTCCACATGGCAACCTCACACCTGCTCACACACAGGACAGCACTCAAGGTTAAATTGGAATGCTGGCACAAAGTCCCCAGAAAAGGGGATTCCCAAATTGTTACCACAGCCTGGGTTCTCTGTCCGCCTGAGTCTGTAAAGGCATAGGAACGCTCCAAGCAAAGAACAAAGACAAAGGCCCAGACCTGAGCAGAGGCCCCACCTGGGTCTCATCCTCAGCAGGTGTTCTGGCTGTGCTCTGCAGGTAGACGGGATCCTCGTGGTCCTGAGACACATGGCCATTGGCCTGTGGGAAGAGAAAGGTGCCATCACATCTATAGAGATGCTTCAATGA
The DNA here is from genome assembly GCF_000151885.1 of Dipodomys ordii. NCBI lineage: Eukaryota > Metazoa > Chordata > Mammalia > Rodentia > Heteromyidae > Dipodomys > Dipodomys ordii. Next base: position 129,279 of record NW_012267235.1, read on the forward strand.
TTTGCATGGCATGGGCCTCTCTCAGCTCACATAAAGTCCATACCCATTCTCCCACAACTGGAGGCAACCCAAAAGCATCACAAACACCTACTCTAATACCACTATCAGGTACAAACAATATAAACAGATTTCAGAGGATACACAGCTAGCTGCCTCAAAATAAAAGTCCACTAACTCTGGTGACCAACAGACTGGCCATAGCTGTCACCCACTGTCAGTGTGTGCTCAGCTTGAACTTTTGAGGTAAAAGGACAATAGCTATAGCTATCCCACTGCTGGACTGCTCTCTATCATCATGTTTGTTTCCACCACAGACTCCAAAGTGTCCTCTCTACAACTTCTACTCATTGCCCCTGTTCCGCCCCTTCAGACCAATGGCCGTGGGTTTTCCAAACAGCTTCTACCATGTTCTCCTCCTCAAGCTTCATGTTCCCTGGCTCCTCACCCAACTCCAAGGGGACAGTTTCCAGACCCTCACCTTAGTCCCGCTCCAGCCTGGTCACTGCTCTAATCAGCACAGCATATTCTAAGAACTGTCTGGAAACCTAGTTCCATTTTGTCATCATAATTTAAGAATCTATGCCTAAGACCACAGAACATACATGTCTCAGCTTGAGGAGTTCCACTCTGCTCAGGCTTCTAGCTTCTCAAAGGAGCCTGCTGGGTGCCCCTTTATGAGTTTCTGCCTTGTAAGCTTCTAGTCTCACAACCATTTATCCACAGAGCCCTAACTTGTGCACCTGAGTTCACAGACCTTCCCACCAGATCTTTACTGGCGTGCCAGTAAAGAGACCTGTGGGCTCTAGCCCTCATCAAGAGAGCCAAACAACTACAATGGAAATGAAACACCAAAGGCCAACGTGATGGCAAAAAATGAACGTGTGTATGGATGCATCTGAGAAAGTGTCTCCTCCATCAATATGCCTAGTTCTCTTAGCTTTGGGCAGATGTGGTGACGCCCACTATCTCCTTGCTGTCCCCTTAGAGTCAGTTCAGAAGCTAAGCTGTGTCTGAGTAGATAGCTTTTCCCTAGAGAAAGAAACTGCATGCTATAAAAGCATGCTCTTGCTTCCCAACTAGCCCATAGCTACATCAAAACCCACTGTATCTGTACTCTGGTATATTCGCTGAACACACTTCCTTAACAACTGTTGCTAGGGCATTAAAGGTAAAGGACAGAACCCTAGTGCAATGAGCACTGAGCTACTTTGCACTCTGGGTGTAGCTTACTTGTGGACTTAACAGACACCTTGCACCAGTTACCTAACTTCCCTATGCCTGTTTTTTCTGCTTGCAAAAAAACGTAGATCTCACCAGAATAGAAGAAGTGGGTTAATGCAAAGATCCTCTGAAAACCACAAAGGAAAGAACTCACTAATCTCTAGTATATACTGTGACCTGTAGGTGCAAGCCAGAAATTTCTGGTTAATGACAAGAATTTATCATCTCTTGTTGAAAAGTCTACCTGAAGATTTTGTAGGGAAAAATAATTTTGAGTTCCTTTCCTGGTTCCCCATAGGCAGAGAAGTGATCTAAAAACCAAGCAAAAAGAGGGATGTGTATAGAACAAGAGATGAAACCTAAGAACTAGAGCTTAGGAAAGTGTGAAGGCCCAGCTAGGGAGAAAATCATGCTCAAGTCAACCAGGGGGTTAAATGGCTTCTCCCAGTTAAGTTATGCCATCACGCTGGCCTTTATGCCTCAGTGCCTGTCAAGAGCTGAACTGGGCCCAGTCCTGGCAAAGAAAGTGATCATAAACAAGAGCCTCAGCTGTCCACGCCATGTGTGGGGACAGACAACATGAGCACTTTTTCAGCCCTGAGCAGCTCCCAACTCTTCAAACATATTGCAGTGTTCATGGCTTTCCTCCTTCCAAGCAAGATCAAAAGCCCTATTTGCCAAGCAATGGTGGCTCATGCCTGTAATCCTAGCTACTCAGGAGGCTGAGATCTGAGGATCACAGTTCAAAGCCAGCCTGGGCAGGAAAGTCCATGAGACTCTTATCTCCAGTAAACCACTAGAAAACTGGAAGTGGTGATGTGGCTCAAGCAGTAGAGCTCTTGCCTTGAGCTGAAGAGTGCAGTGACAGCATCCAAGCCCAGAGTTCAAGCCCCACAACCGACCAAAAAAAAAAAAAAAGCCCCATTTCACTGGAGTAAGCTCCAAGTTTGCCCTAGGTGACCAAGGATCAGTGACAAAGATGGATGTGGGGCTAGGAATGCAACTCAGTGATGGAGTGTTTGCCTAGCATGAATGAGGAGGGTTAGATACCAAATGCAAAAGGCAGGAGGGATTTGGAGTCCAGATCTTGTAGCCTTGATTCATGTCCCACCCTTGTCCAACCCCTCTACACAAATGGCAGTTAGGTGTTCCTTAGATCTGTGTGACACCACCACTCCTGACTTCACCCAAATCCAGGAGCACCTCTATGTGGTTACACCTGGGCTGTCTGAGGACAAAGACGGTGTGTTACTCACTGCTATGCTCCTATGCTTGAGTTGGCAGTGGTCAGTGCACTGTTCTAATCTTACCTTTTCCAGGCCTCCTGGGGTTACAAGCAGCTTAGAGTTTAACATGTCCAGCCAGCCCCTGCTGCTTTCACACAGTGACCAGAAGGGCATCAGGGTCCTGTCACAATGTCCCCCCTCCCCCACATTGTCCTCTATTCCTATGTGCCTTATTACCAAGCATCCCAATCCAGCTAAAGACAACTGGGCAAATGGGAGTTAGGCACAAATTTGAACAGAGCTAAATTTGAAGTTGATGGTGAGCACTTTCAAAACATTTCTAACCAATAACTTTTGTTTTAATGTCTAAAATATGGAAGTATTAGCCAACAAGACTCAAAAACATAGTAGCAAGCATATTCTCTCTGAAGAAAGCAAGGTATGAGCCTGACATCAGGAAAGATCCTGCATTGGCAGGCAGAAGAGACTTCACCTCACACCAACTCCCACAATGCTGCAGGAGTGGAAACGGGCCCTTCAGCCTGCACTGGGGTGCAGGGACTACACGTGGACCCATACCTGGTTTTCCTGAGCCTGGGCTTGGGGACCGGAGGTGGCCTGTGTAGGTGAAGAAGGGAGGCTGGGTGAGGTAGCTGGTACAGTGCTGGTGTGAGGCTGGTTCAGGAAGGCCTGCTGCTCAGGGAAGTCTGGGGACAAGGTGGGAGCACGAGTCCTGTCCTCCTCGGAGATTATAGGCTGCTGGCCCAGCACCAAGAACACCAGCTCCTCTTTCTCCCGGCACATTTCAGTGGAGATATCGTGGAGGCTGAGGTAGTCCCTGAGGTCCTTCACCTTCATCTTCATGAGCTCCTCCCGCTGAAAGGATGTGGCTCGAAACCGTTGGCAGAGAAGGCAGAGGCGGGGCCCATTCCCCTCCTGGCTTGAACAGGTCATGCAGAAATTTTTCTTACAGTCCAAGCAGGTCTGCTGCTTAGAGCAAGAAGTAGAGGAAAGCAGTCAGCCTGAGAACAAGGCAGAGCAAGATAGAGCGACAGGACTGCCACATCGGGCACTCACCTTACTAGGTTTTTCCTGAATCCAAGGATACCAGCTACTCTGCAGATTTCAGACTTCATGCCTGTAACTGTGTGTCCATGTACAGAACACTTGAAATTCATAATTTAAGGCTTACTTAATAAAGAGAATTAGGTTACTAACTACTACTATTACCAGCTTGGCATCAAAATGCTCTGCATTTTTCTTATGTCTTCCTCAACTTCTTGCAGTAGCACACTTTGGAATCGGCCTCCCTGTCTGTACAGTGGACTGGTAACAGTACTTACCTCAGAGGGTTGCTATGAGAAAAAGAATGCATTGAAAATTAACTGACAGAGCCAGGTGCCAGTGGCTCACACCTGTAATCCTAGCTACTCAGGAGGCTGAGATCTGAGGATCACAGTTCAAAGCCAGCCTGGGCAAGGAAAGTCCATGAGACTCTTATCTCCAATAAGCCACTAGAAAAAACCGGAAGTGGCACTGTGGCTCAAATGGTAGAGCACTTGCCTTGAGATGAAGAGCTGAGGGATAGCGCCCAACCCAGAGTTCAAGCCCTACAACCGACGAAAAGAAAAGAAAATTAACTGACACGTAATTGTAACCCCTCTGTACAGTGTGTTCACAAAAAATAAAAATTAAAAAAAAAATTAACTGACACATAGTGAATCCTCAGTGTTAGCTGTCTTAAAGCTGAAGCTAAGAATCAGGATCCAAACCCTAAACTCTCATTCTTCTTGTGTTAGTGCTGAGGAAAGCAAGCAAATGTATGACAATTACAGTTTTTGTCTGTTCTTTTGTGTATGTGTGGTGCTAGAAGTTAAACCCAGGGTCTTGTAAATGCTAAACAAGCACTCTACCACTGAGCTGTATACCCCCCAGCCCCTGCTATGTGGCTTCAGTTGGCCTTGAAATTCATATGCAATCTAGACTGGTCTCAAACTCCCAGTTCTTCTCCTTCTGCCTGGCTTTTACAGGGATTATAGGCCTGGGTTGTTAATATTCAGTTTAATGAGGGGCTACTTCATGTTAAAAGTATGCCTGGCTTGTCATTTTTTTCCCTAAGCACCCTGGCATTAGTGTTCTTCCCAGGTTCACAGAGGAAGCATCCAGAGATGAGGGAGATCAAGTACTACAATAATGGCAGAGCTGGAACTCACACAGAATGTCTGAGTGCGCTGCCCCACAATCACGGTCTTCCCTCTTGACCACGCTGCCTCATGCAGAACCATGAAGGCAGCCAGCAGGACTGAATTGGGAGTCTGGCTTTCCAGCTCCCAAGCCAGTATCTTGTCCACAGGGGCTGATACCAGGCTCTCCTACTCCAGCAAGTGCTGGGAAGTAGGTGGTGCATAGGGCATTAGCAAAATAAATATTTACACAGTACAAGAGGGCGCCCTGCTCTCCTCTGTGAAAGCACACAGTGTCTCAGTTAAGCGACAAGTGCGCCTGACCAGCAAACTGGCACTGCCTGGCAGCAGCCACTCCCACAGTCACAGACGGCACACCAAGATTGCACAACCCACAGCCTGCCCACGAACAGTGACATCTGGCTGAGTGCAGTTCCAACCAGTGGCAGGTCACCCTCCCAAGGAAGATAATTCCTGAGCACCCTGGGATTGTCCTCAAGGGCACCCTCCCTGATCCTCTAAAGAAGTTGGAAGCTTTTCACGCTGCGGTGACTTAAGTACTGACCTACATGTTTCTTCTCCCTCCTTTCTAAATATGGAAAGCTGTTCGAGCTATAAAAGGATGCCCCAGAGACTTAGGTTCTCATAGGCAAGACCACAGAAGCCTGGTGGGGGCTGCAGGGGAAGTGTGCAAAGTCAAGACAGTTCTGGTCAGAACTTGTCTATGTGTCACTCACACAGGGGAGGACATGCTTCTCATCCAGTGTAGGTTATTACAGCTTAGAAAGCATGGTGAAGGGCACACAAAGCCCCCATTTCTCCTCCCAGCAGTAACCAGACTGTAGCTGTACGGACTAGACGGCAAAAGGATTTGCAGCTGTGCCAGCACCAGAAGGCTCGGCAGGCAGCAACCATACACGTGGAAATGGGTGTTTGGAGTTCATTCACATGAAAAGCTTTCCTGTGGGGAGTGTGTTTAAGATAGCTAGCAGTGAAATGAAGAGGCCTCATAAAGCTGTGGTCCTAGCATGGAACAATACTTAAGTCAAGGCAGTCTGACAAGACCTAGCTTGGCCCAATTATAAAGTTAGCATTGCTCAATTGGTCAAATCCAAACCACTCTTTTCAGAAAGAGAGAGAGAGAGAGAGTGGTGTGTGTGTGTGTGTGTGTGTGTGTGTGTGTGTGTGTGTGTGTGTGTCTTGTTGGATGTGAGGTCAAAATGCAAAAACAGCCACACTAATGGCTCCTGCCTATATCCTTGTTACTCAAGAGGCTGAGTTCTGAGGACCATGATTTGAAGCCAGCCCAGGGAGGAAAGTCCTTAAGACTCTCATCTCCAGTTAACCATCATAAAAAATATTAAGCTGGGCACTGGTGACTCATACCTGTAATCCTAACTACTCAGGAGGCTGAGATCTGAGGATCATGGTTCAAAGGCAGCCCAGGCAGGAAAGGCCATGGTGCAATTCTTATCTCCAATAAACCACCAGAAAACTGGAAGTGGCACTGTGGCTCAAGTGGTAGAGCACTCACCTTGAGCTGAAGAGCTGACAGCACTCAGGCCCAGAGTTCAAGGCCCACAACCAACAACAACAACAACAAAAAAAAAGCTTAAAAGTGAAAGTGTAGTTCAAGTGGTAGAGAGATAGCAAAAAGAAAAAGCCAAAGGGCAACACCCAAGTCCTGAGTTCAAGCCCCAGTACTAACAGAAAAATATATACATACATGCACATGTGCACAAACACATACACATAAACACACACACACATACATACATGACGCAAGACAACTAACCAGCTTCTGTGTGCCCCTGCCCACAGGGGCTGTGAAGTAAGCAAGCCTCTGAGACATACCCTAAAGAAGTAGCATAGGGATAGGGCTGGGAAGGTGGCTCAGTGGTAGAGTGCTTGCCTTGCATGTATGAGGCCCTGGGTTCAATTCCTCAACACCACATACACAGAAAAAAAAAAGTCTAAAGAAGTAGCACAGGGCTTAAGGCTAAAAAGCCCCTCATGCAGTGGCAAGAGAAAAAAAGGAAAGAGGAAAGCCATTAACAAATGGGGCAGAACAAGCAAAGGAAATGCACCAAAGGCATCAGACCAACAAGACAGCAAGAAAGATGAATTAGAGAGCCACGTGCCTGCGGAGATGCCAGATGTTTTCAAACACTGACATCCAGCCAAAGCTGACAGTGGCGCCTCAAGGAGGCACAACTCCTCAGGGACTCAGTGTGGGGCGCTTCACTGGCTCCCCTTGACCCATCGGAAATTCCTTTCCCCTGGCAGCCTAGCCTATGTGCTCTAGCACTGCTAAGGTCCACCTTAAGACAAGAGACCTTAGCAGGACTCTTGCCTGCCAGTCTTAAGGATTTTTATATACACCTCAGCAGAAAGTGGACACTCATAGAAAGGTGACAGTCATGTTTTATTCTCTTGCTCCTCAGTTATTTTTCCATTCTGAGAACTGAATACCACGCCCAGGCAAGCACAACCTCCCCACCCTTTGCAAACTGGCCCAACTAAAGAGTCTGGCTGCCAGAGCCCCTCCCAGGCCCTCAGGGTCACTGCTTCAAGATAGGTAGAGAGGGCTGGGAAGGTGGCTCAGTGGTAGCGTGCTTGCCTTGCATGCCTGAGGCCCTGGGTTTGATTCCTCAGCACCACATAAGCAAAAAGAAAAAAGCTGGAAGTGGCGCTGTGGCTCAAGTGGTACAGCGCTAGCCTTGAGCTGAAGAGCTGAGGGACAGCGCCCAGGCCCAGAGTTCAGGCCAACGACCGGACCCAAAAAAAAAAAAAAAATAGTGTACAGAGGGGTTACAGTTACATGAGTAAGGTAATGAGCACATTTCCTATTAAGCATTGTTTCCTCCTCCAACCCCTAATTTTTAAAACAACTTGTCCATTTGTTCACCTGCCCAAGGAAAATAAAGTGGGTCAGTGGCTGTCAAGGGTTTCCTGAAGGAAACAAGGTAAGAAGCTGATCTGCAATGCAATTCCCAAACTATCTTACTTGATCACCGAAAACTAAGGCAAAAAAGGCACCAAGGTTTTCATCTAAATGTCTGGATTTTAATTTTGATAATTTTTTTTTTTGGTCGGTTGTGGGGGCTGGACTATGGGCCTGCCTGGGTGCTGTCCCTGAGCTCTTCAGCTCAAGGCTAGTGCTCTACCACTTGAGCCACAGCGCCACTTCTGGCTTTTTCTGCTTATGTGGTGCTGAGAAATCGAACCCAGGGCCTCATGCATGCAAGGTAAGCACTCTACCACTGAGCCACTTCCTAGCCTAAACTGTCTGGATTTTAATTAACTATTCACCAAGGTGGTTCCAAGACAGCTACATCATGCAACTAATACATTTATAGGAATTCCATTGTATGAGACTTTACAAATACCTCTAAATTGCCTAATTAAAATGCCCCAGGGGCTGGAAAGGTGGCTCCGTGCTAGAGTGCTTGCCTTGCATGCATGAAGCCCTGGGTTCGATTCCTCAGCACCACATAAGCAGGGAAAAAAAAGCCAGAAGTGGTGCTGTGGCTCAAGTGGTAGAGTGCTAGCCTTGACCTGAAGAGCTGAGGGACAGCGCCCAGGCCCAGAGTTCAGGCCCCACGACCGGACCCCCCCCCAAAAAAAGCCCCAAACCTCAGAAATGCTTTATTTGTTTTTTTGTTTTGACTTTTGTTTTCCAGGTACAATATGTGAATTCAGGGCCTTGTACTTGCTAAGCTGGTGCTCTTCCACTTGAGCCACACACACACAAACCTTTTTTTGCTTTTAGTTACTTTTAAACAGAATCTCATATTTATGCCTAGAAACAGCCTGGGAGGGGCTGGGAAGGTGGCTCAGTGGTAGAGCGCTTGCCTTGCATGC
>NW_012267235.1:137822-151060 GCF_000151885.1 Dipodomys ordii
GAGGCCCTGGGTTTGATTCCTCAGCACCACATAAGCAAAAAGAAAAAAGCTGGAAGTGGCGCTGTGGCTCAAGTGGTAGAGTGCTAGCCTTGAGCTGCTGAGGGACAGCGCCCCGGCCCAGAGTTCAGGCCCATGAACGGAACCCCCCCAAAAAAAAAAGAAGAAGAAGAAGAAGATAGGTAGAGAGCCAGTACAGATGAGGTTTCTGCAAAACTGCAGTTTGCCACTTCTCTCCAACACTGGAAACTTGTGGAATGAGGGAGATACAAGCTTACTTTATTGGCTCTGGAATTCCTTAGCATTATCTATGCAGTCCACCCAATGAGCATGTAGAAAACAGTGACCACAATGGAGACGAATCAACAGTAGGACTCATGTGATCAGTTCATTTCCACCACTTGTAGAAGACAGCTTAAAAGCTTCTGGCTGTGAAATGCCAAACCCTCAAGAATACTGATCCACTTAAGCATGAAATTACAAATGAGTACTACTTGTCCAACAAAACATCCTTCGTATTCACAAAATTCATGTGAAAATTGTACAAAATCAATGCATACTTTTATGGGGGGGGGCATTGTACCAATAACCATCTCTTAGCCTCAAAATTGGATTTGTCTAACCTCATAAAGCTTTATTTGGCAGCTGTTCTCTGGTCTCATGGTTGGTGCTGCTGCCCCAACCTCCTTGGCTGGATCAGAGAAGGCCTCCTTCACTCCATTCTCCCTATCTCTGGTGATATTCAGTAACTTCTTTCCAATCAATGGTAGGAAACAGCTCCTCATTTATTTATTTATGTTTTGGTCAGTCATGGGTCTTGAACTCTGGGCCTGGGCTTTGTCCCTGAGCTCTTCAGTTCAAGGCCAAGTGCTCTACCACTTGAGCCACAGCACCACTTCCGGTTTTCTGGTAGTTAGAGTTAAGAGTCTCAGGGACTTTCCTGCCTGGGCTGCCTCTGAACCATGATCCTCAGATCTCAGCCTCCTGAGTAGCTAGGATTACAGGCATGAGCCACTGGCCCCCAGCTAACAGCTCAAAATTTTAATCATTGGCATGCTCTAAGGCCCTCAGGTCTGGCTCTGTTATCTTCAACTGGACATGTAGCTGTCTCTTGGTGGGGAACTTTGGAGTCAAGGCCTGAGTTTGGAGTCCTGGCTCTGCCACTTCCTAGCTATATGATCTTGAGGTGCTGATTCAGTTGAAAAAAAAGGTATTTTAAGATCTTCCATGCTATCTATCAGTCAGGAACTTGATATGTCTACTTTATCACATACGAAATATGGTCTAGTCATTCTAAAATCAATATAGTTATTGTGAAGATTAAATCTTGATGTGTACCAGGTTGGTCTAAGAACTCAGTTTTTCTACCTCTGCTCCAATGTTGGTATTTCAGGTATGAGCCACAACACAGTCCCATAAAGACAGGAAGGGGAAAAAGAAAAGGAAAGGAAAAGACAAGGCAAGCATGGTGGCATAAACTTGTAATCTCAATTTCTGAGAGGCTGAAGCCATCCTGGGTTACAAAGTGAGACCTTGTCTTAAAACTAAAAAGCCAGGTGCTGATCGCTTACACTCATCATCCTACACAGGGGGCTGAAACCTGGAGGATCTCAGTTTGAAAGCTAGCCTGGGCAGAAAAGTCTACCAGGCATGAGCAAAAAACCAAGTGAAAGCATAATGACTTGAGTTCAAGCCCAGTACCAGCACAAAAATAAAGGAAAGAGTCCCTCATATATGGCAAATAGGTTAAAAAGTATTCTCTTGGTTTCCCATTGTTACCATTTCAGGTTCACATCCTATCCAGCCCCACTTGGGACTACAAATCATAATCTCTGTGCTTCTGAGCCCCTGCAAAGGGACAGCCACACCCCACCAAGCCACACCCACCATCACCCAGCCAATTATCCTCCTTCCTACTCCCAAGCATTTCAAATGAAATTGCTACAGTAGACAGGCCCCAGCCTTGTCTGCTAGGATCTTAACGTACCTGAGACATTCTTGACATTGCTTTCAATAGGAGCAGGATTATCTGTAGTCAGGCCTTGTATGATGGCAGCTAATGGAACAAATCACAAAGGTACCTGCTACGTTCCAAGCATTGTGCCAGGCGCCCTTCATAGCTTGCCCCAGCTTATTCTCTCAGCACTGGGATGGAACACTTCACAGATGGGGGACTGAATTACAAGAGGCTAAGTCATATGGCTAGTAAGTAGCCAAACTGATATCTGAATTCTGGAGTCCAGCTCCATATGAGGTGCTCTTAAACAGCTGTTCATGAAGTAAGTGTGTGTGTGTGTGTGTGTGTGTGTCAGCTGTTCATGAAGTGTGTGTGTGTGAGCAATCTCTTTGCTGGAAGCTAGTGTTCTACCACTTGAGCCATAGCTACACTTCTGGCTCTTCACTGGCTAATTGGAGGTGAGAGTCTCATGAAGTCCAACTCCATGTGAGGTGCTCTTAAACAGCTGTTCATGAAGAGAGTGTGTGTGTGTGTGTACCAGGACTTGAACTCAGGGCCTGGGCACTATCTCTTTGCTGAAAGCTAGTGTTCTACCACTTGAGCCATAGCTACACTTCTGGCTCTTCACTGGCTAATTGGAGGTGAGAGTCTCATGAACTTCCCTGGCTTCAACCTGCAATCTTCATGTTTCAGCCTTCTGAATAGCTAGGATTGCAGGTGTGAACCAATGGCATCTGGTTTATGAAAATCCTTATGAAAGGGTCAGGCTGGTCCCTGGCATCACACAAGCAAAAGCCAGGTGATAGGCATTCTCAGGACCAGCAGCTTGCCTGGGGTCCTGAGGCCCTGGTGAAGAGCAGGCTAAACAGGCAGCACTCACCTTTCGGGCTGTGCTTGCAAAATTAGCCCCACAGGCCTTGCAACTTGGCTCCGAGCCTGTTGGGGAAGGGAAGGAACTGTACCCAGGATTGGAATAGGCTTGCGTCCTGGCTCCCTGTTGTGGGGGGACCTCCTCAGGCTGTCCATCCAAGCAGAACCAGTTGCAGCAGGTTGCCCACATGATAGAATCTGGTACAGGGAGGAAAGGGGAAAAGGTCAGAGTTAAGATCCCCAATATGGTAGTTTCTATCCCCAAGGGCACAGGTGAGCAGAGACTTGCATATCCTTATCTGGTGAGTGGAGCAGAGAACTTATTTTCAGGGGCCTTGGGTATCCTTGTCAACTCCTCTACAATCAGTTACTGGTCCACAGATACATGATGCTGCCAGGGCATGATGGGCTACCAGATTGGTGTGGTACCTTTGAAAGGTTGCTGATTCCTGATGGGCTTGAATTTAAAATAAATTTCACATACATTTTTTTTCTTACCTTAGCAATTAGAATTTCCTTAACACCCACTTTATCTAGGAACATCATCCCTAAGGCTGGCAGACAGACATATGGAACTTATCTCACATACACACCTCCATACTCAGATTGACTTTGGTGATGGAGGGTATGAATTGCTTTATACAGATAAGGCAAGCTGGGCACAGTGGTATGAACCTTAATACCTGCTCAGGTACTTGGGTGAGGATCAAAAGGCTCACTTAGAGTCTACCTGGCCCACCTGGCCAACATACCAATAATCTATCTAAAAGAAAAAAAATATATATATATATGTGTGTATATATATATATATATATATAAAAATATAGATAGACAGACAGACAGACAGATAGATAGATAGAAGCAAATTAGGCTCAAAGAAGTCTAACATACTGCTAGTATACAGTATCACTTCAGCAACAGCTCAACTTCTGGCTGTTTTGCCGATGCGGGCTTTCCTGCCTGGCCTGGCTTTGAACCACAGATCTCAGCCTGCTGAGTAGCTAGGATTACAGGCATGAGCCACAGATGCCTGACAAGAGTTGAGATGGGCTTGCTGCCTAGCATGCACGAAGCCCTAGGTTCAATTACTCAGTATCTCATAAACAGAAAAAGCCAGAAATGGTGCTGTGGCTCAAGTGGTAAACTACTGGCCTTGAGCAAAAGAAGCTCAGGGACAATGCCTAGGCCCTGAGTTCAAGTCCGAGGACTGGCATGTATGCATAAATAAATAAATAAATTCCTATGTCTTCTGACTCCAAACCTAAGGTCCTTTTTCCTTATGCCATGTTGAACTTTGACCTGCCCTCCTATGAACCAATGATTTGTACCCCAAACTTATATAAATGTCTTAGAATAACTGTTTCTTATGCACGTCATTTCTTTTCTACCTTTAAGACCCAGGTCCCCTAGGTTTCTTATCCATACCTGTAGTGGATCCTAGCCTGTAGAAGATGCTCAACAAACATTAGTTCCCATGCTCTATCGGGGCCAGTGCAGGTTAATCGAGACATCTTGGACATTATTCCCATTTTACATTTCAAAGGGGCCACAGAGACTGAGGACTTCTTTGCTCACAGAACAAAGGATCCAGTCGCACATGTCAGAATAACCTGAAGATGGTTAAGAGCAAGCATCTACTAAATAGCAAGCTTTGCTGCAATGTGGGAGTGCTGAACTCAGAATCCAGCAGTCAGTGTAGACATTCTGAGCCTCAGCTCTGCTTCCAGAGATAATAAATGAAACATCTAATGTTACTATTCAATAATCAGGTCACACAAAAAGAATGGTATTTTCTACTGTCTTCACTGCTTCAACAATGGCACTTTCATAGTCCAAAGACACAGAAAGCTGTGTCTAAGGGCCCAAGGTGGGTCATGACACGAAAGAAAGAAGGGGACCCCGCCAGAAGGAATCACGTCCTGGGACATGAGGATTCTAACAGGCCGCTGGCTTCTTCAGGGACTTAGCTTGCCAACATGGTCTGCAATGTACCTGTGCTATGTCCTTCCCTTCTGTAAGCACCTCACCTACTTGCCTTGACCTCTCTGGGACTCGGGACTGTAATGGTCTCACAGTACCCAGTCACAGCAGGTGGCTCAGCAAGGACTACTGAACAAGTGAGTCATAATATTTAAATTCCCCCTAGCCAACACATTCATTCCATTTCCTGAACATCAAAACCATTTCTGACTCAGTATCTCTCTTCTGAACACTCTAAGGTCTCAGAAGACAAGGACCTAATCTGCCTTATTCACAAGAAATAGTTCATATGGGATAAGGATGTGAAGTTTCCTCCCAGCACAGGTGGTACAGTAAAAAGGCTCTTTTTGTTGGCACAGAATGAGAACAAAGGAATAGGAACTCACTATTTTTTAAATCTCATGTTGATAAGCATACTTATCAGCAGTCAGGGTCACAGCCCTGCTATCAGCTTAGGGAGCTGCCTGCAAGTTATACCTTCCCCGACTTCATGTTTCTCTTCTGAACATGCTACAGGCCAGGAGGCACTAAGTAAATACTAGTTTTGACCATCTGCATTGTACATGCCTTTACCACATTTTCTCTGGGAGGGCAGAGATAGAAAGTATGCCTAGAGACTTTGCAATTGCCACTTATTTTTCCTGTCCCTTGTGAAAGGGCCAAGGCCAGGGGTGATTCATTAACTACTGGGAAAAGCTCTCCTGCGGCAGGTTTATAACCTTTCCTGAAGCAGCTTCCCTTCCCCCCACTAGGTGAGGGTAGTGTAGCCCTCGCCCTGGAGGAGTTCACAGTCTAGGAGAGAACTAGAAATGTAAAGCCCACAAGTGAAAGGTGAGGGCAGACAGCACTGATTGAGGTCTGTGCAGGGGCAGTACAATGGTGGAAATCCAGCTCGACAAGGGCAAGAGGCATGTCAGAACAGACTTCTCAAATGAGGCACCACATCTCAAAGTGAGAGTACACAGAAATTATCAGCACGTTGGGAACAGAAGACATTTTGAAAAAGAAACAAATGCATTCACATTGGAACCAGAAGATGCTTTGAACAGTGGGTATGGGCAGACCAGCACTTGACACAAGTGAATGAGGAGCCATGGAAAACCCTGCTTATTGGGGTAAAGGCTGGGACTTTATTTTACATGAAGCAGAACATGGGGCAGGGGATTGGCGGTGATTGAGGTTTCCTGATTTCACTTGTCTGTCAGAAAGCGCTTAAGCAGTAAGCAGACTGGAAAAAGAGATCCACAGGGGAGGGCTAGGAGCAGGAGACTGCAGCAGTCCTACTGGAAAGATGCAATGGAGTAAAAGCTAGAGCAGGTAGCTCTCTGGCAGAAGTAGCTAGACGTAACCAACTGTGGTAGTACATGCACTCAGGAGGCAAAGATATGATGATTGAGACTTCAAGGTCAGCCCTCCCTACATAGAGATTCTATCTCCAAAATATGAATAAATAGAATGATGGGAAAACAAAGCTCCAGGACAAATCCCAGAACTCCTTATTTATATGACAGAATAATTAGTAGAATCATTTGTTGGGATAAAGATCTCAGGAGGAGGTACATGCAGGTGTGTGGAGAAGAGCACAGGTAGGGTAAGGTAGGGTAAGATGGCCTGTAGAACATGCTGGTCTATAAGAGGGTCCACATATACATGGGTAGGCTAAAGACAAAGGTGGGAATCCTTGTCTTACTGGATGTCTATGGGCAGGGAACCAACTAGATGACTGGACGGTCTGGGAAGAAGAGAAGCTGGCTGGTTGGCAAGCAGATGAGAGCAAAACTAGTTAGAAATGAGGCAGGAAGGAAACTTGGGGGAGGGGAAGTAAAACTGAAGCGTATTGTGAGTTCCAAAAATGACCCAGAGAAGAGAACACAGAAAGGAACACAAAACATTCATAGGACTTAGTTTTGGGAATGCGTGAGTGTGCTCTTGGTCTGAGCAGTTTAGAAACAGACACTCATAACCACAGGTTGGAAAGTGAATGAGAAGTGAGAATTAGTAAAACTATAGTAATAATTTATTTTTTCAAGAACCAACTATGGTCTGGGCATATGGTTCATGCCTGAAATCCCAGCTTCTCAAGAGGTACAGAGATCAGGAGGATCATTATTTCTGTTTGTTTGATTTTTGTGCCAGTCTTGGCGCTTGAACTCAGGGCCTGGGTGCTGTCCTTAAGCTTTTTTTGTTCAGAACTAATGCTCTACCACTTGAGTCCAATAATAAGTTTTTGGTAATGAATTGGAGATAAAGAGTCTCACAGAGTTTCCTTCCTGGGTTGGCTTCAAACTATGATCCTCAAAGTAGCTAGGATTATAGGCTTGAGCCACTGGTGCTTGGCAAGGATGGTTATTTAAGGTCAGCCCAGGCCAAAAGTTCAAGAGACCCCTATCTCAATCAATAAGCTAACTATGGTGACCTATGCTTGTCATTCCAGCTATCCTGGTAGAATAATCACAGTTCCAGACTGGTCTTGGGGGAAAAAGTGAGATTTTACATGAAAAGATAAGGTAAAAAGGACTGTGGTATGATCAAATGGTAAAGTACTGTCTAGCCCTGAGTTCTAACCACAGCATCTCTCTCTTTCTCTCTCTCTCTTTCTTTCTCTCTCTCTCTCTCTTTCACACACACACACACAAAGACAACTATGAAAGAGAGAAAGAAGGAAGAGATGAAGAGGACCAAGGTCATTAAGATAAATGTAGACATATTCACTGACTACAGAGGAAAACCAAAAGACAAAGCAATTGCAGAGGAGGGAGCTGGCCATCAGGAGGGCAATAAGAGTGAGGAGAAGCAGAGAGTTAACCAAAGAGAAGTGTATTATCAACAGAAAGGTGAGCAAATGAAAGAAAAATTTAGCTTCAAGAAGAAAATAAACCTTTCTGTGGCTGTAACTCAGACATAGACTACTTGCTTACCATACATGAATGAAGACTTGGCTTTGATCTCCAGCATTGCCAAAAAGAGAGAGGAGAGAGAGAGAGAGGTGAGAGAGAGAGAGAGAAACTTCCACACACTGTAAAATTTTCTCTAAGAGTTAAGGATTCCATCAGAATGGAAAAACCCAGCTGGTAAGGCACCATCAGTGGGAAACAACAAGGCCACATATGGCCAACAGCAAACTTTACCCAGCATCTAGGAAGCAACAGCTAGGTGAGGCTCTGGGAATACCATAAGGGAAGGGATAAGGCCATTGCCAGGGTAGGCATTGGACTTGGAAAGACTCTGTGGCTCTGCTCTGCCACCCTGATCCAACACCAAGAAGGCTACTCCTAGGCTGGGCATCAGGAGAGCCCAGCATTCTCCTCACTATCTCCCTTCTCTCCAGCCTCAAGGGCCCCCTCTAAATGTTCTATTCTAATGCCTGGCTACCATGAAAAGGGACACCTGGCCCCATTGAGACTTGAAACCTGCCATTCTGCGACCACACAGGCCCCACTCTCAGGTGGAGGACGAAGTCTTAGCTTGGGTTTCTGAATGCCAGGAAGGGTAACTATGGGAAGGAAGGACACAACAAGTCTCAGTGCATTTTTTAAAATCTCTGAGACCGGGCTGGGAAGGTGGCTCAGTGGTAGAGCGCTTGCCTTGCATGCATGAGGCCCTGGGTTTGATTCCTCAGCACCACATAAGCAAAAAAAGGTGGAAGTGGCACTGTGGCTCAAGTGGTAGAGCGCTAGCCTTGAGCTGAAGAGCTGAGGGACAGCACCCAGGCCCAGAGTTCAGGCCCACGACCAACCCCCCCCCCCCGCCAAAAAAAAAAAAAGAAACAGCCTGGGACCAAGATCCTTCTATCTAGGACTGGGAGCGCAGCTCAAATGATAGAATGTTTGCTAGCAACCACAATGCCCTCAGTTCAAACCCCAATACCACCCCTTCTTCCTATGCCTCCCAAGTAGCAGGGATTACAAGCACAAACCACCATAGCCAGCTTGGGCTGACCTCAAACAATGATCTTTCTGCCTGTCTTCCTGACTGCTAGGATTACAGGCACTAGTACCACCACACACAGCCAAAAAGCACCTTTTTGACATGGATAATCAGAAAATGGCTAGCTGGCAAGCCTTACAGAGTCATCTCATTTATGGAGGGTGGCACACCTCCCGTCACTAATGCATTCCTGGAGTGGTTGGCAGTCTCTATGCTGTAAGTGCTAAGAAGTTATGGATGGTTAATACAGAATGGGCTCAGTTTCATCTTGTATATTATCCTTAAAAAGCAACTAAAGAACAATAGTGAAGACTTGAAGGAAATGCTGTGAAGGACTATCAATATAGCTTAGCTAAGCCTCCCTACTTAGTATGAGGAGTCAGTGGGGAAAGTGGTCTTTTCTACTGGAAGAATGTTTCTAATCTGTCATGCCACCCCAGGTACTTAATCTCATGTGATCCTGACAAAGTAAACTAGTTCTTCCCATTTTCAGGTTAAAAAAACCAAAGTTCTGAGAAATAAGTTGCTATAAAAATCCAGCCAGAAGGTAGAAATACCAGGGTTTGAGCTTACACCCCTAGACCTTGAGGCCTATGTAGGCTACAAGAGAAATCAGGTTATTTATTAGAAATGGGTGGGGACACAGAAGATTTTAGTGACATCTGATTCTTATTCTGAGTGCCAATTATATGTTTACTTTGTAAGAGTTCATCAAATTACACTGACATTTTGTTTATGTCTCAAATAGTACATTTAAGCCACCTAGACTATGTATAACTTGTAAACAGGAAAAGAAACCATTTTGACTGGATACCACACTTTCCCATGAAAGCCCATTTCCTCTGCTTGTTCTAAATCAAAATTTCTCCAAACACTTGACTGTAGCTCCTTAGCCTGTATCTACAGCATTCTCCAGCATACTTTATTTATCTATACTCTGCCTGCATTCCAAGGTCTCCAAAGAATTCCAGGTGGACAGATGTGACATGTCTTTGTCTCAATCTTCTCTGCATGCAGGAGTCAGCACTGTCACTCACTTTCTTCTCTCCTCCAAACACCTTCCCTTCTCACCTCTTAGCTTCCAGAACTCTGCACCCTTGGCTTCCCTCTGCTTCGAAACCACTTCCCTGGTTGTTCTCCTCCATTTTCAAAAGCTGGGAGACCTAGCTCCAGTGAGCTGCCTTCTCTACCCACCCCTTAGATGGCTTCCAGTACCTTTCTTAGGCTGATGATTCAACTCTCTATCTCTGCACCCCAGCAGTGCGCTAACTCCTTATCTCTCACCTGCTACTTATCCATCCCAACTCAACCCCAACCCCCACTCCTGCCTTTGGGTTTGCCATTTGTCCCTTCTTTCTGGGCAGCATGCTTAGCTACCTCTTGTCATCTGACCTGCAGCTTCGCTTTCATTTTCTCATCTCATGTACAATGGTAGTTACTAGCTGGTATTGAGCTGTATTCCCTACGCAGAACAACAACTCCATGAGGACAAGGACACAGTGCTCTGCCCTTTTTCCAGTCTACTGTGACTGCCTGGACAAAGAACGACCTCCCAAGTTTCAATTGCAGTTCCACTTCTTGCCTCCTCTGTTCCTTCCCATTCTGTTGCCTGCAGGAATCATCCCCTTACATGCTCTCCCTTGCCTTCTGCTTTCCTTCACAACTTTCACAACTGTAGTTACAATTGTTGGTATACAGTCTATCTCCTGGAGCAGGAACATCATCTGTCTTCATTTTTTTTTTACCTGTGGCATCTGGCATAGCGAACTTCATAGTAGGCACCCAAATACTTTCTGGAATGAATAGACTGAGGTTAGACAACATTCATATTTCATCAGCACAGCTGATGAGACATGTACTAGTTATCTCTCCATAGGGCCAAAAGCACTTTCCTCAGTGTTTATAGTAACAAAGTGACTACAAGAAAAAAAAATCCTTTGTGAGTAATGAAGGGCAGCTAGCATTGGACAGGTTACTTAAACTGAGTTTTTCTCCTCACCTATATGAAAGATAAGACCATGGTG
Source organism: Dipodomys ordii (assembly GCF_000151885.1). Taxonomy (NCBI): domain Eukaryota; kingdom Metazoa; phylum Chordata; class Mammalia; order Rodentia; family Heteromyidae; genus Dipodomys; species Dipodomys ordii. The sequence continues at coordinate 148,578 of NW_012267235.1, forward strand.
GAGGGTGAGTAGTGATGGAAAGCAACATACTAATCAATTCTAAGTATTTGGGGCCCATTGCTGGTGGCTACTCAGGAAGCTGAGATCTGAGGATCACAGTTCAAAGCCAGTCCAGGAAGGAAAGTCCATGAGTTTCTTATCTCAACCACCAAAAAGATGAAAGTGGAGCTGTGGCTCAAATGGTAGAGTGCCAGCCTTGAGCAAAGAAAGCTCAGGGACAGTGCTCAGGCTGAGTTCAAGCCCCAGGACCGGCACACAAACACACACAAAAGTAAATATTTGATGTACAGTACATTAAGTTATTAAACTGTAAATTACAGTTCTAAAATGGCCATCACCTATGGGTTTCACAGCAACAGTGAGCTAGACAGCCTGATGTCTTTCCTCTGGTCACCTTGGGGTTGGGTGAGGCAGGGTTGGGCACAGCTGATTACACCACCTAAGTGATAATCACTTGTTTCCTAAGAACTCACCTTAGATTTAAAATCATCTCTCAACTTAGAAGGCTGCTTGCTTTAAAAATAAGTTGTTCACTTGTGCAGGATAGTTGAACTTAGAAATCGTTAAATTTAAAACAAAATCTCAGGGTTGCAAGTAGAACTTTCCAGTAAACTTGCTTCAGGCGTCACCCTGAACTGGGAGGATTTAAAATGCTGGTGACACCACAATGATTTGCCCTGTAAGTAAGCAACCTGCAGAGTGAGCCCAATCACCAACTGGTCTCAGGTGTTGGCATGGGGACAACTGGCATGTTCTGACACTGAGATTCTCTTGGAATATTTGCTTCCGAATAAAGAATTCGGAATATCTAAATCATAGAGTGGAATTTTAGAACCCAAGACTCAGAATCGACAGCATGCTCATGAGGTGCATGAGCTGTACATAAACAAGAGCTGTTTCACAGAACTGGAATTCAGCAGGGGGGAAAAAATACTTTCAAGTTCTTTAAATCCAAACACGTTCTGTCCTCCAAGGCAGTCCACTGCATGTGGGTAATACATATTTCCTAGATGAGAGTTTTGAGGGATACATTTTTAGAAGACTAAATAGTTTGGGGGTGGAGTCCCCACATTTTTTAACTTGCTTTAAAATCCATGAGACTTGACCTTAAATCCTGGTTCTCATACAGAGTGAATGTACCTGAGAAAGTTGCCTCTGAGCTTCAGATCAACAAGAATAAACTTCCCCCTCACAGACTGGCCACAGAGGTGCTCATGGTAAAGACATCACACCTTTACTGGGCCTTCCAGTTTTCCATAGAGAGCAGAGGGTAGCACTAGACAGGCAGTAAATGGGAAGCACAATAAGGTGTGGGGTTAATGAAGATTACTGCTTTGTTCCAAACCAGTTTTGAGCTACTTGCACACAGACCTCTTTCTGTATATATCTTAATAATATAGATAGGTAGATTGATCCATAGATTTTTTTAAAAAAATTTGATTTAGTTCATTTTTTGTTGTTCCTTGGGCTGGAATTCTGGGCCTGGGCACTGTCCCTGAACTTCTTTTGCTCAAGGCTAGTGCTCTACCATTTGTGCCACAGTGCCACCTCCAGCTTTTTCTGAGTAGTTTATTGGAGATACAAGTGTTAGGGACTTTCCTGCCCAGGCTGGCTTCGATCTGCATCCTTAGATCTCAGCCTCCTGAATAGCTAGAATTACAGGCATGAGCCACTGGTGCCCTGCTAAAATTATATTTGTTAAAAAGAACATTTTGTAAAACACCTAATGTGCCAAATGAGTTGGCCTGCACCTATCTCATTTAATCTTACAAAAATTAGAAATAAAAAGCTCATTTGATGAATGCAGAAACTGGGCCCTAAGGTACAGATCAGTCACACAGCTAGGGGGCTAACAGATGTGCCTCCAACTTTTTGACTAATTTGAGGTTTTACAGGAAGTAGGGGCTGTTTGCACCATTACACTAACCACATTTAGCATAGTCATCCAAGGCTTCCTAGAAGAGAGGACAGTGGAAGCCACCAACATGTCTACAAATCCCTGCCTGCTTCAGACAACACCAAGAAGGGTACCTACTTACCAAGCCAATGTTTAAACACTTAACACTTGAAAAAAGGACAACATTTAGTAGAGAACTTGACTCCTACTCTCCACAATGTCAGGGTACTAGTGGTATAGACACTCAATTTCCTAAAGTCAAAGCCTTTAATACCAAGGATGCATTTCAGTTTCTATTCTTGCCCATCTCTGTTCTAGTTGAGAGGGGCAGTTATCAATCCCTGGGCTCACAACTTTCTTCTCCTTGCTTTCAGATCGAGCCACCCCAATTGTTCTTGCAGGCCTTCAAATGTCCGACTTATTTTGGCATTAGGAATCTCCCTCAAGGGCTGGGAAGGTAGCTCAGTGGTAGAGCACTCGCCTTGCATGCATGAGGCCCTGGGTTCGATTCCTCAGCACCACATAAGCAAAAAGAAAAAGCCGGAAGTGGCACTGTGGCTCAAGTGGTAGAGTGCTAGCCTTGAGC
>NW_012267235.1:151110-162000 GCF_000151885.1 Dipodomys ordii
CAAGTGGTAGAGTGCTAGCCTTGAGCTGAAGAGCTGAGGGACAGCGCCCAGGCCCAGAGTTCAGGCCCCACGACCGGACCCAAAAAAAAAAAAGTAATCTCCCTCAAGAATTGACAGCCTAGACCACTGTTTCACCCCTTTATGTATCATTTTCTTCCTGGGGGAAAAACCTGCCAGAGCAGCATCTTCACACCTGGGCCTCCAACTCACTCCTACCAGTACTACCCAACAGCCAGGGGGGGAAAGCAGGCAAGTTGGGCACCAGTGGATCACAAAATAGTGATCCTAGCAACTCAGGAGGCTGAGATTTGAAGATTGTGGTTCAAAGCCAACCTGGAAAGAAATGCCCATGGGATTATCTACAATTAACCAGTAAGAAGATGAAATAGAGCTGTGGCTCAAGTGGTAGAGCCGTCAGCCTTGAGTGAAAAAGCCAAACGAGATTGCAAGGCCCTGAGTTCAAGCCCCAGTACTGGCATCAAGAGGCCTACAACTGGGCTGGGAAGGTGGCTCAGTGGTAGAGCACTTGCCTTGCATGCTTGTGGCCCTGGGTTCGATTCCCCAGCACCACATGAGCAAAAAGAAAAAAGCCGGAAGTGGGGCTGTGGCTCTAGTGGTAGAGCGCTAGCCTTGAGCTGAAGAGCTGAGGGACAGCGCCCAGGCCCAGAGTTCAGGCCCACGACCAGACCCCCCTGCCCCCCAAAAAAGAGGCCTACAACTCATGGTGACCACCTTCTGGGGAAAGAGCATGGACTATGTCTCACTCATTGACTCACAATTAATACATTCTTCTGAAAGTATTTTTCTCCATAGTTACACAGGTGTGGAGGGTGAGACGGGAAATGAGTGAGTCCATTTCACAGCTCCATTCTCGCCATACTGCCAGGAGTATAAATGCCACTTACTCATTGAATTATTAATTATGGTAACAATAGAGCTTTAGAAAAGGAAATTCACACTCACAAGCTCCACAATTATGATTCCAATGATCAGCAAATTAAGGATTTTAAGTACATATAACCACAGTAGTGCCTTTATGGAAAAGATCTAGAAGTAAAATGTCTACCTAAGGCATGCCGAAGTTAATTCTTAAAATGTCTTAAGATTACTGGGACAACAAGAAAAGCACAGTAACAGATTGATCTTCTAAAAAGTACTGAAAAATGCTCAAGCTGTCAGTTACTAGAGCAGCAGAGAACCAGCATAAGCAGAGCCTGGAAGAACTAATAGCTTCTAGCTATTTCCCTACAAGAAAGGCAGAGGCTTCAGTGCCTCCCCAGTCCTTTGTTGTGGTACTGCAATGGTGCTACAATGGGAACGGCAGAGAAAAACATGGAAACAAGCATGCAATCAGAGAAGCCGACCAGTACCAAATACACCCAGGTCTATCATTCCTGACTCACAGTCCAAGCAAGGTAGGAGGACAAGCAACACAAGGACATGAGCAATAGGACACCAGACGGTCCTGGGGTGATAAGCACTCAAATTGGCAATCTGAATAAAGGGGGACAGAAGGGAGACCGTACTTCCCACGAGCAGTCAGTGAGCTCTCTTCTTGAAGTGGAACTGTTGTAAACAACTGAAAAACATACATAATAATCACGAGTTATAAATGTTCTTGGAAACTCCCTGGTTTCAACTAGTGGATGACAAATATCTGCAGAGGGATCTCAGCATCTGCTGTGAAGTTCAGGGAAAAGTAATTCTAACCAATGGAGCCATGCCAAAATATCACCCCCGGGGTCTGACCAATTAAATGGCTGCTTCCTAGTGTGGCGTTTAGGAGAGATGACAGATTGAATGTTGCAGCAGAAAAACCTACACATTCATTTCAGCCCAGGCATTCTGCCCCAAAGGGCAAGTCAATCAGGGAAAGAAAGCAGTTCAGAGTAAAGTCTTTGAACAATGCTGAGAACAGAATAAACGGGCCACAGTTTAATTACTGTAGGATCCTTCTTCCACCCTAATTGATGATGAAGCTCATCGGGATACAGAGGCTGTGGCCTCTCTGTGCAGGAAGCAGGATTCATCAGATAAGCTTTTCTAAACCTTCTGTCAGATGAAGGTGCTGTCACATATTATGATAGTATCACAGGGACTGACTGACGGGCAGCCAGGATTTTCAAAAATTGAAGTCAAGGACCAGAGGAGAGGGTTTCTAGAACTATGCCCTGGGACAAGGCAGCAAGCATTTCAAGACAGAAATTCCATCTAGGATCAAAATGATGCAATTGCTTTTCCAAAGCAGGCTGCCCAAAAGTTACCGTGTCCAAGCATAGATCCTGCCCTTACTTAACCTTTAACCCACAATTTCTCAAAACAATGGAACCTGCTATGTTTAAGTGATAATTGAAAGGATTAAAGCAATGCATTAAACATTTACCCAGAGCCTAATACAAAATGGGTACTCAGTAAAAGTTGGCTATAAAGAAAGTTACTATTAGCAGTGCACAGGTGGCTCACACCTGTAATCCTAGCAACTCAAAAGCTGAGATCTGAGGATCACTGTTTAAATCCAGCTGGGGCAAGAATTTTGGTGAGACTTATCTCCAATTAACCACCAGAAAACCAGAAGTGGCATTGTAGCTCAACTGGTATAGTGCTTGCCTTGAGCTAAAGACTAAGGGACAGTGCCCAGGCCCAGAGTTCAAGCCCCACAACCAACACACAAAAAAGTTACAATTATTTATTATTATTATTATTTCAGAAGTACTGGTGTTTGAACTTAGGGCTTTGCACTCACTGGGCTTGCTTGCGAGTCTATCACTTGAGCCACACCTCCAACCTAGCTCTTTGATGGTTAATTTAGAGATAGAACCTAGTGAACTTTTCTGCCTGGGTAGGCCTAGAACTGCAACTCTCCAGATCTTTTATGAGCCACCAGAACCCAGTTTTGTTTTGGAGTTTTTGGTTTGTTTTTTCTTGGGGGTGGTGGTGGAGGGGGTTGCTAGTACCAAGACTTGAACTTGTACTCTGCTCTGTTTTCTTGCTTACAACTGGCATTCTACCACTTGACATGCTTGCAATCCAGCTTGCTTTTGCTGATTAATTGGAGATAAAGTGTTTCTCAGCCTTTCAGCCTTCTCTGCCCAGGGTTGGCTTCAAACTGTGAACTTCCGATCTCGGCTTCCTAAGTAGCGGATGGATTATAGGCACAAACTACTGGGCCCAATTTCAAAATTCAGCGACTAATCAGATCTGCTCTATTCCACAGTGCTTTCCATCCTATATCTGCTTTCCCCCCTTTCTTTAGACATGTCAATACTGTTAATCAGGATCAGTCCTTTTACCAATAACTGAATGACCCCATGTCTTTGCCACCAACTCTAAACTATATATGATTCCTTTGTTCTGTGTTGAGGCTTGAGCCCTGGCCCCATGAATTCACTCTACCACTGCGCCACATCTCCAGCACCCTCTATTAATCTCTTGAAAAACCTCTCAGGTGCACAGAGTGGTTTATCCTCACTGCAGCCCAGGCTGTTAAGTTTCTTCCCAATTCTACCCCAATTCTAAAGAGTTTCAATTTTGCCATCTTCCTCCACTGCAGTCATCCAATTTAGAAATTCTCCCTTAATGCTTCAAATTTTCTTCCTAGCCAGAGAGAGAGAAGAATGAACGGACCCACTTCTGCCCCTACCCACCATGCACCCAACCCGGCCACCCTAACTGCTGGCACTGCACTTCAGACAGATAGGACTCTGATAAATGTGATGGGTTCAGACAAAGCATCCTCTTCCTCCACAAACCTTTAGCCTGCTTTGACGTCTGATCTCAATCTGAACATTACACTGACTTTCTGTGATGTTTTCTGCTCCTGCCAGGATGCAATACTGCTTAATGTCCATCCCAAGAAACAGAAATGAAGGGATATTTCTCATTCACCCAGTGCCACGAAAAAATAAAAGAAAACCCAAAGAATGACTTTGTATTCCTATAGTGTTCTCTCCTTGCAAAGAACACCGGAGTTTAATCTGGTCTTCGGGTTCCTTCCATATCTTTATCCATCCGCAAAATACATCTCCCATTCAGTCCTCCACCCCCACCCACAGCATTAAAGAAAGAAGACAAAGACACCTGTGCTAAATCAGGAGGGAATGCTCTTCTCACTACTGTCACTTGCAAAGCCACTGGACCACCCCCCAGGAGATGTACCCCTTTCCCCACCCATTTCCTCTTTTACCCATTTGCCCCTGGAACCACACACAGTGGCAGGATACACAGTCTTTGCAGTGTGGCTGGGATAGAAATGCAATTTTTAAAAAAACCAAAACAACTTCATCTGTGGCACATTATGGGTCACTTCAGCTTTTTTAAAATTATTATTGTCAAATAGTTGTACATGAGTTTTCAATTTAACATGTCCATTTATAATATAACTATAGTGCATCTTGATCAGTCACCCCCTTCATCATTCTTCCCTCATTCCATCTATCTCATCCCCACCCACCTCCTGAACTTTCAATTAGTTCCATTTTCAGGTATGTGCACTGAGTATTATGGCTATATTTATCCACCATTCCTTTTTCCATACATCTACCTCCCTCTTTTTAGCACGCCTTCCCCATAGCCAAGGTCCTATTACAGTTTCAAGACAGCAGAATGGGCTGGTTTGAAAATAACTCAAGAGGTTGTAATAGTCTACAAAGAGCCCAAGGTGACTCCTTGCAGGTGGTCACCCCACAGCCAATCTGGTCCCCTAATGAAGGTAATAAAGCAAACTGCACAGTTGGAAGCAAAGAAGGGGGAGCTCAAAAAAACAGGGGCTGCTGAGATCGTTTACCAGCTGAGTGACCCCAAGCAAATTGTTTAATCGCCTCTCTAGAGATTTGCCAAGGGATGAAACAATTGAGCAGCTAGCATTAGATCCAGCTTCTAGTACCCAAGGAAAATTCCAATTCAAAAACAAACAAGAAACCTGCACAATGGCTCCAGAGTAATTTGCAAACTAGCATGGTCACAAAACACTCAAAGGTGTGCTAGAAATCCTGAAACTCAACCAACAGAACCTGTTATTTAAAAGGCTGCTGAATTACAGCCTTGCAGTTTGTTATTTTAAAAAAATAACTAAGCACAGATTGAATCCTACCCCTACCAAAAGTAACAGAGTAAAGTCAGTTCAGCATTTTCATTTATAATCCATAGGGATGCAATGCAATATGGGGTAAGATAGGGAAAGCCACCATGCCTGGTCCTCAGAAGAAAGATGTGAATATGTACATAGGCAAAGGGAATATAGGATTAGTTAGCTTCTTTTCAAACCAGAAACAGACTGCATCAGGCAAGTTCAAATATTAGAAGGCATGGCTTCAAATTTGCTATGTAGCTCAAATATAACTGCAGGGAATACAGTGATGAACCACCACATGGGGCTAGTAAGTCTTGGGTTTTGTTGTTGTTGTTGTCAGTAGTGGGGCTTGAACACAGGCCCTAGGCACTGTCCCTGAGCTCTTTTGCTGAGGGCTAGTGCTCTACCACTCTGATCCACAGTCCACTTCCAGTTTTCTAGTCGTTAATTGGAGATAAAAGTCTCACAGACTTTCCTGCCCAGGCTGGCATTGAACTGCAATCCTCAAATCTCAGCCTCCTGTGTAGCTAGGATTACAGGCAAGAACCACCAGCACTTGGCCAAGTCTTGACTCTTTAACTATACCAAGTTTCAAAACATAGTCACACAAGTTAGAGCAAAGACAAACACATCCTGTTTGTATCCGCTTCCTATTTAGGGCTGGCTGATCTCTACACTACTGCTCCCTCTGAGCCAACAGTGCTAGAGGTCAACCTGTTTCAACAAACAGGTAACCTTTCCTATCTGCTGACAATGGGCTCACTGAACAGTAGTACACTGACAGTAAGACCCATTTCTCTTTGAGTCAGGTCAAAGATTCGCCTAACAAACAACAGACACAATCATGAATCTCTTCAGACATTTTCTGGATGTCTCATGCTTCATATCAACATCTGGCTTGCAGTAAGCAATAAGAACTTAACATAAATAGTGCTGAGGTTTAAAACAATGAAATCTGAAACAAAAGTTGGAATATGAAAGCTGGGAAAAAGAACCACAAATGTTTTAATAGTTAAACCCTGGCTCTTTTTCAAGTGTGGAAAAAAAGATTTCTGTCAGCTGATCCCCACTACAGCAGAGGTCCTCACTCCAGAAGGGAGTGACTGGGACTGTTCCAAGGCTCCCATGTTGTGCACTGCCTTGAATTCAGCTTCTACCAACCACCCAGACAGTCTACTGTTCAGGACTACAGCAGCCCTCAGCAGCATTACAGGGGGCGTGTAAAAAGTCTCTGCATCAGGCCTAACTTCTGCCACTCTCAAAAGAGCTGGTGGTTTCCAGACCACAGTGAGAACTAGGAGTAAACCCTGGGCAACAAGGCATTTAGCCTCTTCGCGTCTGCTTCCTCATCTGGAAAGTAGTAGGGTTGGTCTAAGTAATCTAATGTTTCTTCCAGCTGTAGGAAAAAAAATTGAGAGATTCAATATTAGTAGTCAGCGGAAGTTCCTGTGGCTTCCTGCATGATTTCTTTGGTTAAATAAAATGCCTCTGACATCTCACACATCTCATTGTATGAATCTTACATGCCTTGATCTAATACCCAAAGATTCTTTTTCTTCCCTTTCCCTTGAAACATGGGTCAGAAATTTTCCTACCTGAAAGTAATATACTGATTAACCTTAAGGACTGTTCTCCATACATGCTCTTTTTATTAAGATCTAATGTAATCACCACTCAGTTGTCAGGCTAGTTAGAAATGCAGGAGGATGGAGGAAATCTAACCAGTGGTATGTGGCACACCCAACAGCGACTGTTAATGGGGAAAAAATGAGGCTAAATTCTAGATGAGCTTTGGGAGTGGTAAAGCCAAGCCAGAGACCACGCAAGACAAAGCAGTCAGTTCAACAGAGAGGAAGGAAAAGGGAATGGGAGGGGAAGAAGAAAAACAAATTAGTGAGAACCTTAAACTTGAAATTCGTTTATTCATTCATCTGGCAGACACTGGATGCCTACTATATACAGGGAACTGAATGAATCACTAGGGGAAATGACAAAGGTCAACCACACAGATCTACTCAATGAAGTGACGATCTAGGAGGAGGCATAAAGGCACACATGCAAACCACTGAAATGCACAGCAGAAAGTGTACTCTGTCATAAAGGAGACATAAAAGAGAAATCCTCTCCTAGAAAACTCAGAGAAGGTGATTAATACTTCCAGTGATGAGTCAGACAAAGAAGGCTTCAAGGGAAGATAGATATTCTAAGCAGAAACAAAAGTCCCCAGGAGGAAGTCAAGGACATTAAGAGCATAGCAAGGAACTGAATTTGATCTGAGAAAGAGGCTAGCATGAAGGAAGAAATGGTAGAGCCTAGAGAACCATGGCTAAACTAGTTAGATGGACTGAAGCCAGAGTAAGAGTTCAGAAGTCAGCAGTAGAATCTTAATTTAAATCCTGTGAAAGAGGAGGTAGAAAGGGAAAAGTCGATGAGCTAGAAGCTAAAGGAAAACTAAAAACCTTGACCCATAAAATTAAATAAATAAATAAAAATCAACGTAGACTCTCCAAAGAGACAATATCTTCCAAATCAAAAGCAAGGAGTATAGTGCCTGCCTAGCAAGCACTAGGCCCTGAGTTCAAACCTTGGTACCACCAAAAAAACCTACAAAAAAAAAAAAAGATGGCAATAGGCTTAGATGATCTTATTAATTTTTCTAAAAAGTAAGCCAGGGGCCGATGGCTCACATCTGTGATCCTAGCTACTCAGAAGGCTGAGATCTGAGAATCGTGATTTGAAGCCAGCGAGAGCAGGACAAGTCCATGAGACTCTTATCTCCAATTAACCAGCAAAAAGCTGGAACTGTGGCTCAAGTGGTAAAGTGAAAAAGCACCCAGGACCTGCATTCAAGTCCCATTGCGGCCCAAAAGAAAGACAACAATAAAAGGCTTGGATGATGGTATTAATGTATTTAAAGAATGTGATGGATGGAGGCATGGCTCAAGAGGTAGAGTTGCCTACTTGGCAAGCACCAAGATCTGAGTTAAAAAAAAAAGAAGGGGGGGGCTGGGAAGGTGGCTCAGTGGTAGAGCGCTTGCCTTGCATGCTTGAGGCCCTGGGTTCGATTCCTCAGCACCACATAAGCAAAAAAGAAAAAAGCCGGAAGTGGCGCTGTGGCTCAAGTGGTAGAGCGCTAGCCTTGAGCTGAAGAGCTGAGGGACAGTGTCCAGGCCCAGAGTTCAGGCCCCATGACTGAACACACACACACACACAAAAAAAGAAGGGACCACATTTGATGTGACCACATCAAATGAGTGGTCAACAAATAAATATCTAGAAAAAAAAATAGGCCCATTTTTACTTCAGAGCTGTCCAAGGCAGAAAAATTCTGTCACTAGTCAACACATCATTTTCTCTGTGGTACAACAGGGTTATTTCATGGAGCGTAAATGGAAACAGAATGATAGCAGCTGCGGTATATGCTCAAATCTCAGTTGCCCCTTACCAATTTGAATAGTATCTTTGTTTTCTCACTTGTGAATTAAGGATTAATGTGCCTACATTGAAGGATGATTAAATGGTCTACTGGACACACAGAATTGTATAATATCAGTCATACAGTAAAAGCAATCAATATTGTTAGTTTTTTTTGTAACTATATTCTCCCAAACCATCCTATCTTATTACTTATTCTGTGCTCACCAAACAAGACTGATATTTATATTTATAAATTCGATTTCCCAGATCTCTTAAAATTGAAGGCAATATCCTAGCAAAATCTAGAATCCTGCTATAAGGAATTCTTCGCTCTAAAATAATTAATTGGGTCTGGAGAAATAGCTTAAGTGGTAGAGTGCCTGCTCAACATGCACAAGGCTTTGAGTTCAATCTCCACTGCTTCCTTAATTAATTAATTACAGTTATTTCATGATAAATTGGTGTGCTGTTCTGAGCTCAACCTTTCAGGTCCAAATAAAATCCTGTCTCCAGAAGATTGATCGTTTCCAGGTATTCAACAAAATACTATTTGGTGAGCCAAGACCAACTTAGACATAGTAATCAGAATTCTAAGGGACCTTCTGGAGAAACCAGACTGCTACCCTGCAGAGCAGCCCTACTGAACAATCCTCCACCCCAATCTACAAGCCAATATGCATGTTTTCAGATACTTCCCCACCCTCCACCACTCCCAAATCCCCCGCTGTCAAGTAAGGTGAAGCACCTTATCCCACTTTCTAACTATCTAGGTTTCTACATTTTCCCTCTTATGCCAATATACCTTGCATCTCACAGGATCACAATGTTTATCACAAGAATGAATTTCAAACACAACTTAAAATACAACCTACTGAAACCCAACATCTTTGCACAGAAGTTCCTTCCAGATTTATTGAACTGTTTCTTATCCTCTCCTTTACTTCTCGATTCCTGAGTATTATAGAAAACGCAGATGACTTTTTTTGTGCTGGTACCAGGGCTAGAACTTAGAGCCTAGGCACTGTCCTGGAGCTTTTTTTGATCAAGGCTGGTGCTCTACTACGTTATCCACAGCTCCACTCCCAGAATTTTGTTGATTAAATTGGAAATAAGAGTCTCACATTATTCTGCCTGGGCTGGCTTCAAACTTCAATCCCCAGATCTTCTGAGTAGCTACAATTACAGGTGTGAGCCACTGGTGTCTGACTGCATCCTGCATTTGAGTCAAGTTCAGGCCGGTTCCTACCTGGCTCACAAAGCCCCCAAGTGATATGGGTTCTGCCTGGCTCCACACTTACCTCAAGATGTTATCCTCCTCATTTACTTCACTCTAGCTTTCTACCACTGCCTTTCAATTCCTTGAAAATAGTAATTTATTGCCTTCAAACTACATGCTGTGGTTACTTTTCTCGCTGGAACATTCGTCCAGCTCTGTAACTGTCTAACACACAGTGGGGTCTTACTGTATAATGGATCCCATAGTATTTGGTCAGGTAACTGAAATCTCAGTATCTGGCAACCGTCTCACCCTTCAGTTTCAGTCCTTCATCTCTAAATGCCTACTCTGTATCTCAAACCTCAAATTTAGCACAGTAAGTACATTTAAAAGTAAACCCTTCAACTTTTTCCAAACCAGTTTCTCCAATCCTGAAATTAAACAAGCAATATGATATGTGCTTTCCACTTCAGAACAACAGATTTCTCATTCATTTGCTCCACCTATCCAAAATTCAAACCAATCTTTGAAACTAAATCCAAATATTGCTTCATTCATGCATGTAGTCAATCAACCATTTGTTCATTCAATAAATATTCAGTACCTTTTATGAAGCAGGCCTACATTAGATACAGAGAAGTGGACATGTTCTTACCTACTACACATGAGTCAAATAATCACACAAATATTTAAACATACTATGAAGGAAAAGTACCAGAAACCATGAGAAAAAAAAAAAAGGGAGGCATCAAGAAATGCTGTTTTAAGGATGTGCTAATTGAATGAGATGCAGGAACAGCATGCTGTGCAGGGGGGTGAGCCAAGGAGAGGCTGGCTGGCCTGTTTACAGACACCTATATGGAGCTGTCCACATTCTGTACTCAATTCACTGACAGAAGGACACAGGGTGTCTGTTTTGAATCAATACTCCCAGGAGACGCTGAGTCACGTGTCTGGTACCTAGGAGTCTATGCTTATAAAAAAGCTCCCAGATGACTGGTACACAGCTAGATTTGTAATCATATGTCCAACTACCTAGTCAATAAACACATATTGATTAGTATCTCATGAAAAATTTCTTTTTTTGGGGGGGTGGGCCAGTCGTGGGGTCTGAACTCTGGGCCTGGGCACTGTCCCTCAGCTCTTCAGCTCAAGGCTAGCACTCTACCACTTGAGCCACAGCGCCACT
>NW_012267235.1:164700-217557 GCF_000151885.1 Dipodomys ordii
CGAAAAAAAAAAAAAAAAAGGTGGACAAAATTTCAGCAAGCCCATTAAGTCCTCAAAGTAATTTAGAACAGTTACCTGATAAGCAGTCACAGGCTCAAATTCACCAAGGAGGAATTTAAAACCATCCATCTAACGACGTATGGATTTTCTAATATTTCAAAGACTGATAAAGACATTAAGAATAGTGGTTTGACCCTGAGAACTCACATCAGTCACTGTCTCTGATGTGCCCGTTTCCAGACAAAAGATGTGATTCAGTCAAGAAACTTGACAGTCTAGTGGAAGAGAAAGAGCTGTAGAAGTCTAAATAGGAAGAACTTTACCTGAGGAGGTATAGGAAGACTTCACATGTGCAGGGTCCTGAGGGTGGGTACAGAGGAGAGGACCACTTGGGAAAGACACACAATCCTGAAGGTAGGTACCAGTGGTTCATGCCTATAATCCTAGCCACTCAGAAGGCTGAGATCTGAGAAATGCAGTTCAAAGCTAGCCTGGGCAAATAAATCAATCCAAAAGACTTTTACCTCTGATTAACCACCAAAAAGCTGGAAATGGAACAGTGGCTCAAGTGGTAGAGCATCAGCCTTATGCAGAAAAAGCCAAGGGACAATGCCTAAGACTTAAGTTCAAGTCCCAGTACCAGCACACACAAGAGCACCCTAGCTGGGTGCTCGTGGCTCACACCTGTAATCCTAGGTATTCAGGATACTGAGATCTAAGAATCACAGGATCCCAGGCAGGAAAGTCTCCAATGAACCACCAGAAAACCAGAAGTGGCACTGTGGCTCAAAGTGGTATAGTGCTAGCCTTGAGCAAAAGAGTTCAGGGACAGTGCCCAGGACCCAATGTCAAGCTCCAGGACTGGCCCCCCCAACCCACCCCCCCCAAAAAAGAAAGAAAAAAAAAGAAAAAGAAAACAGCCCTAAAGGGACATGAAATAGCAGGGAACGCGGCAAATGATAGAGTCAGTAAAAGTGAAGAGCAGAGAACTGAATGGAGAGAGACAAGATGGATTACAGTAGTTAGCAGGTCAAGGTCAAATCTGAAGGACTTTACAAATCAAGCTAAGTAGCAAACAGAGAACCGGTGGTCCCTAAAAGGCCAAGAATGAAAAGATTAGATATGGCCTTTAGAAGCTAACTTGAGCAACAATATACAAAAGACAGGAGCAGAGAAGGACTTATGGTGAAGTGGTATAGTACATTTGATAAGGGTTTGAACCAGGAGTTTACATCAAATTTCTGAAGGCAAAGTAAATAAAATGTTAAGATTTAGGAATAGACATTTCTGTAATACTTGAGGAGTGCAAGCTCTGCCTAAAAGTGCTCACAAAATTCTAAGCCCTTGGAATGTTTAAAAAGAACTCTTGTTTTTTTTAATCTCAGGTAAATCAAGGCAACAATGTGGAGAAATGAAGAAAAACCACACATCCAGCAGTACTCAAGTATAATGAAAAGCAACCATGGTTTTAGCATATACACAAGATGTGAACATAAGAAGAATCAGCAGAAAAGTTTGGTGGATATAATTAGGAGTTCAAACATACAGTAACACATGCAGATGGCCAAAAAACAGTAGGCAAAATAAGTTAAATAGGAGTTGAATTTAAGATGTCTTTTGAACACCCTGGAAGGTGTGTCAAGCTGAACAGTCAGGATTTGTCTGGTTAGCAACCAAGATCTGAAGTCTAAGAGAGCCTGCTGGGCCAGTAAAACATAATTAGGAGAGCTGAATGTATGAGCTAATTGAGACCCTTAGAGGCATTGGGGAGGGCAAAACCTTAGAACACCTCTACACTTATGGGTCTGTCAAAAGAGAATGTTAAAAAAAAAACTAATAGAAATTCAGGAGAGGAGAAATGAAGAGTACTGCTAGGGGATAAATCACTCAACTGTGTGAAGCGCTAGGGAGAGAGTAAGACCGGATAAAAGTGGGACACTGGGTGGATAAGCAGTTTACTGGGGATCTGCAGCAAAGAGTGAAGACACTGCGGGGGGGCAGAAAACAAGATAACAACAGGTGTATGAAAGGATCCGAGCTGGGAAAGTTCAGTTTAGACTCTTCCTCACTCTTCCCTTGCTGAAAACATACTATGTACCAATAAACCTGGATTCTCAATATCCCTACCCTATGGTTGGAGTCTCATCCAGTCTTTGTATGAAGCAGCTTTGTGGTAGAATGGAGTCCTGGGCTGAAATCAACTGTTGTAGGGGTTTCAGAGAAGGTTCACATGTACAATAATCTGAAGTGGGAGAACACAGCCCACCAAAGATACCTGGGAAGGAAACACAAGCTCACGTTGGGGAAAGGGAAAGTTCACCTGCCTAGCGATATAAATGCTAACTTTTTAGCAAAATAATTTAAAAGTTTAGAAGTGAAAAGTAAAATGGAGATGGGCAGGAGGCTGAGCAGAATCAAGAAGGAGAAGAGCTTCTTTATGATCCCTGAGAAAGGAAGAGAGCAGAGGCTCACAGTAAGGCAGTGTTCCCTACAATTCAGTATTCAGTTACTAGGAAGGTAAACAAATGGGTTCACCTCTCTTCCTTCTGTAGTTTAATTTAACCAAACTCTTTCTCACAAGACAGAAAAGAACCAGGGAAAAAAAGACCAAAAGGTGGATAAAGCTGTGTAATTTTGCTTAAGTTTTTTATAATAAATAGTTTAATTAGGTCTAAGCCACAGCCAGATCCCAAAAGAAACATGGGCTTACTTTAAACTAAATGATAAGCTTTGGCTCACTTCTAAAGGTTAAGGATTTTCCCAGAGCCTACCCCGGGCTAAGTCTAGCTGATAGGAATAAAGAAAACAGTCTGGCATGTTACCTGATTTTGCTTGTTTCAAAACACGGCCACGGCGGAGAGCCAGCTGCCTTTAGTTGCCCCGGCTGAGGTTGCTGGAGCCATATTCAGATGAAGTCTCTGAACCAACAGCAGTGGCTTTCAGACAGAGTGAACGGTGCCGCCTGGGGATCTATCTCTCTGGTAAGCAATACTGCAACCGAGCCTGCAGGATGTGCTGACTCACGCTAGCAAGACTGTCTCCCAAACAACTCAGCCGGAGCCAACCACAATCAACTGCAACCTAGGGAAGATGGGGCACCCCACAGATAGTTTTCAATCATTGGCTGATGGATGGGGGCAGGTAAACTGCATTCCCCCACTGCAGGAACTTGGCCACACCTGGAACCCTTACCCAGAAAGCTCCAATAGCCAGTTTCTGAAATTTCATCTGAGCACAGTCTAAGGGCTCTGAGCGCATTGCTGCAGGTAGCAGGCTCACTGCTCTGAGGATTTTCCCAGGAGGGCCATACAGAAGTCACTTCACATTTACAAATCAGAATACCCGGGCTCAATCCAGTAACTGGCCCAACCATTGCTAGCTGGTGGAATCTGGGTACATTTTTGTCAGCTCTAACCAAGCTCGTTGATTTTTTTCCCCACTCTGCTTCCTCTGATCTCTCTATTTCCTTAGCCAATTGACTTCTCTGAGACAGAAGAGCTTCAAGATACTTTTAAAAATTCAAGAAGGGCCAAGCGCCGGTAGCTCACGCCTGTAATCCTAGCTACTTGGGAAGCTGAGATCTAAAGATGACTGTTCAAAGCCAGCCTGGGCAGGAAAGTCCATAAGACTTATCTCCAATAAACTACTTAGAAAAAGCTGGAAGTAGTGCTGTAGGTCAAGTGGTAGAGCACTTGGTTGAGCACAAAGCAGCTCAGGGACAGCGCCCAGGCCCTGAGTTCAAGCCCCAGGATCAGGTGGGTTGGGGAGATTACTTTGAGAATGAGTGGCTGGTCTGGGAAGGTGGCTCAATGGTAGAGCGCTTGCCTCACATGCTTGAGGCCCTGGGTTCGATTCCTCAGCACCATATAAACAGAAGAAGCCAGAAGTGGCACTGTGGCTCAAGTGGTAGAGCACTAGCCTTGAGCTGAAGAGCTGAGGAACAGCATCCAGGCCCAGAGTTCAAGCCCCAAGACTGACAAAAAGAAAAAAAAGAAAAAAAGAGAATGATTGGCTCATCAAAAATCATTTGTTATTACTGAATTTATCCTGATCGGCTAGAATTAGCATGGCTGTTATATAAAGAAAACAAAAGCAGGGCTGGGAAGGTGGCTCAGTGGTAGAGCGCTTGCCTTGCATGCCTGAGGCCCTGGGGTTGATTCCTCAGCACCACATAAGCAGAAAAAAAAGAAAAAGCCGGAAGTGGCGCTGTGGCTCAAGAGGTAGAGTGCTAGCCTTGAGCTGAAGAGCTGAGGGACAGCAACCAGGCCTAGAGTTCAAATCCCACAACTGGCCAAAAAAGGAAGGAAGGGGAAGGAAAGGAAAGGAAAGGAAAGGAAAGGAAAGGAAAGGAAAGTTAAACAAAAAGCAGTTCTGAAGTTCATTTCAGATCCCTCTGTTCCCTGTTCAAAATATGGGAGGGTTTCCTACCATATATCAGCTGTTTCTTTCTCCCTCACTCCTTCCTTCCTTACCTCCCCACCATTCCCTACCCTTTCTTGCTCTCCCATTAAGGTACACTGGTTGTACGAAGGAGTCTGTCATCAGCTATTTCCTAGGTGGGGATTCAAGGCACACACTAGCCTCCTCCATCTTTCAAGGTAGATGGCACTCGGCATGAATTTAGGATTTAGGTGCTAACCCAGCTTACCACTCAAAACTGTTAGGTTAATTAAAATGTACATGCAGACAAAATATGGATTTTAAAACTATGCTACTTCAATTCTATTTCTTTCCTGACACACAATTCTCGCTGACATTATTCCAGTAGCAGAGGACAGACACTATGGGCTTTTATAAGAAATAAAATGTTCCCTACTTTTTTCTCCCCTTCAGTGTTTCCAATGCAGAAAATGGCTGTGTTTAAAGAAAGTTTCCCTGCAGTGTGTGTTAATTAGTCCTTTTCAAATGATAAAAGCATCTTTATAGCAGCTGACAACCATTATCACATAGACCACACTTTAAAAAAATGTTTCTGGAGATAATGATAATTCACAAACATTCTAATATGAAACAACTCTAAGGTCCAAGTATAGAACCTGGAGGAAGGGGGAAAATGACAAGGTATTGTTAAAGCTTCCAACTTGTTCTACATTGGTAACTTTAAATAAGAGAGAGAAACTCTAAATAGTACAGGGCAGGAAGAAAATGTGAATTACATGAGAAGCAACTCCAGTACTAGAAGCATCTGAACTCTGCTTGAGACAGGTGAGGAGACATACTGAGCTTATGTCCCTCTGGGACTCTTGACAGTTTTAACCAGTTTCTCCAAAACTCCTCATTCCTTCCTTTAGATGGAAGTTTGAATTTGAACTGGTGGCTTCAGGCACTTGAGGGTTTGTGAGGTTACATGAAAATTATAAGAATCTGAGGCTCGGGCTGGGATGTAGCTCAGGGGCAAAGCGCTTGCCTAGCAAGTGCAACGTCCTGGGTTCGATCCCCAGTACCAAAAAAGAAAAGACAAAAAAAAATACAGTTAAAAAACCCCAAACAAAAGAATCTGAGGCTCTATGATTAACTTCTTTCAATATATTAATTTAAATAAGTAAACACGCAAAGCTATTGGGAGGGGGCGGGGGGTTCCTGGGTGGTTACAACAGATTTAATGTAACATGTGTATACATATATAAATAGAAAAAATTAATCAGAGCTGATGGCTCACACCTGTAATCCTACCTACTCAGGAGGCTGAGATCTGTGGATCTTAGTTTAAAGCCAGCCTGGGCAAGAAAGGCCAACTAACCACCAGAAAACCAAAAGTGGAACTGTGGCTCTAAGTGCTAGACTTGAGCAAAACAGCTCAAGGACAGCACCCAGGCCTGAGTTCAAGCCCTGAAATGGAAAAATAAACAAATAGATAAAAATAAAAAAATAGATAAAATTTACAAACACCCATTGTTCTACTTAAACTATGTAATACCATTGATAAGCCACATAGGGGGAGGGTTTGGGGTTTTTTTCCTGCTACAGTTCATAGAAATAAGCAGGTGTCAACAGAGAAATGAAAATATTCACTTTTCAGAGTTCTGTAGACCTCCAAATCCACAGAAAACTAACAAAGACACAGAAGTCCCTGGAAGGCAAACAAGCAGGGAGGGAGTGGCCATCGCAGCCACTGCAGCTTGCTCTGTATTTGGTTTATTTTGATGCTGAGTTCTAAACTCAGTGCTTCGAGCTTACTGCCAGTTTGAACCTGATTTTGCTTTAACAACCAGCTTCTATTTAATTACTTGGAAGTTGACATTTCAGTTAAATTTTGGCATTTTTTAGATATATGAACACACTGATTTTTTTAATCAATCATGGGGCTTGAACTCAGGGCCTGCGTACTGTTCCTGAGCTTTTTTTTTTTTTTTGGTCCATCGTAGGGCTTGAACTCTGGGCCTGGGCGCTGTCCCTCAGCATTTCAGCTCAACGTGAGTGCTCTACCTCTTAAGCCACAACGCCACTTCCAGTTTTCTGGTGGTTTACTGAAGATAAGAGTCTCATGGACTTTCCTGCCTGGGCTGGCTTTGAACTGTGATCCTCAGATCTCAGCCTTCTGAGTAGCTAGGATTACAGTCTTGAGCCACCAATGGTCAGCTTCCCTAAGCAAGATTGCTCAAGGCGGTTAAGAGGTAAGAGTCTCATGGAGCTGGGCATCAGTAGCTCACATCTGTAATCATTGCTGTGGTCTGAGGTCTGAGAATAGCTGTTCAAAGCCATTCACGGCAGGGAAGTCCATGAGACTCTTTTCTCCAATAAAGCACCAGAAAACCAGAAGTGAAACTGTGCCTCAAAGTGGTAGAGTGCTAGTCTTGAGCAGAAAAGTGCAGGGACAGCACCCAGGCCTGAGTTCAAACCCCACAACTGACCAAAAAGAAAGTCTCACACACTTATCTGTTCTGGCTGGCTTTGAACTATGATCCTCGAATCCCAGCCTGGGGTGAGATAACAGGTGTGAGCCACTAGTGCCCATCTTGATCACTTATTTTTAATAAAATTAATCTTATTTTTTTAATCTAAAACCAAAACTCAGACTTGGTGCCTGATGCTTTCACTCACTGGCTAGCCCTCTTACCAACTGAGCAATGTCTCCAACCTAAACAAAATTAATCTTAGTTACATTCACATCTTTTTTCTTACTAAGAAAGTATACTGACTGATAAACGCAAATTTCAAGGACCAGTAGTAGTCTCATCATGTTGATGACTAAGTAAAGGACGCTGCCAAATTCCAAACACCAAATTGCCAAACACCAATGCCTGGAGTTCAAACAAAACTGCCTTCTTAAGAACTATAATATGGTTGCCAAACAAACATACATCATCTAATAAATCACAGGAATTAAGCATAAGAGATGATATAAATGTTGGGATACTCAGGAATCAACTCTAGGGCTACTTAATCAACAAGGTGCTTATTGAAAAGATGGTCTTCCAGCCCAGCTCCTCAACTGCTCTGAATTAACAGAATTGGAATTTTGAATAAGCATCACCCCCTTTCTAAGTGATTCCATACAGCCAGTCCTGGGATTGTGCTTTGAAAGGCAGGTCACAGTTATATTCCCTAAACACTGCTCAGGATAAAAACTAAGTATTGGGCTGGGAAGGTGGCTCAGTGGTAGAGCACTTCCCTTGCATGCCTGAGGCCCTGGGTTCGATTCCTCAGCACCACATAAGCAAAAAGAAAAAAGCCGGAAGTGGCGCTGTGGCTCAAGTGGTAGAGCGCTAGCCTTGAGCTGAAGAGCTGAGGGACAGCGCCCAAGCCCAGAGTTCAGGCCCCACAACTGGACCAAAAAACAAAACAAAACAACAACAAAAAAAAAAACTAAGTATTTTTTCAAAGACCCTGGGGGGTTAATCACACTGAGCAGGTACCTCACATGGTCCCACTCACCCACAAAAACAACAAAGTACTGAACTGTAAATTTGTTTTGTTGGGCCATTTTTTTTTTCAAGCCTCCAGAGACAATTATCCTAACTACTTTGAAGGATTTTAGCTGTCACCCACAGTCCTTACACTGAGACATTTTCACACCTCGGATGCAGTACAAGGGATTTAATGGAATTTTTATGACTGTGAAAATTAAAGTTCACTTGACTCAACAGAATAGTCAAGTGAAACAGAGGAGAAAACAGCCCCCAAAGGGACAGGTTGAAAGTTGAGGCGTCTGACTTCCCTCTGAAACAGTTTTGCCCAGAAATCCAAGCCAGGAGACACTATGCAGAGCTCATATGTCTTGAGAGTGCCCAAATGTCAACTTATCACCACCTCATTGGCCACTGCAGCTCGCTGCAATGTCTGCAGGCACAAACCCACTGTATGCCATGGCCTCTCCTGGGAGATGGATGTCGCCATGGCAGAGATCACTCCATCCTGGGGCCAGGAGGACCAGGGAGTCCCTTTAATCTTTAACGAGCTACTCCCAAGCTTAGATACAAGAGCTAGCATGCTGAGGCTCTACCCTATTCCACAGTACTCAGCTAGGACCTCCCCCAGGGGGGCCAGAGGCCCCACCAAGCCAGTCTGTCCCCCTGTATGGTTACCAGAATGTTCTTTAATGTAATTACGGACACTTTGTTATCCACTGCAGTCAAATCCTTCATAGGTCAGGAAAGGTATCAAATATTAAGTGTCTAGCCACTGCCTATATCAGACATAATGAAATACTAAGTTCCTATATGGCAGTACTTGAGAAAGTCGCAAACATGTAGGAGGAATCCACAGCTAGCAGGACAGAGTTTGAGAACATGACAAGAAGGAAGACTGGAAGGAAGGAGTCAGTGACAAGATTGCTTGTTGTCTCAGACAGCACATTTTAGAAACTTTGGCCATGGAAACCTTGCTAGTTGGTAGGTAGAATTTTCTGTAAGGCTATTTCTTTGCTTCCTGAACAGAAAAAGGATGAAGAAAACTCACCTGTCACCAAGCTCTGCCACCTGAAAAATTACTAATAACTTCATAACTAGTGGGCTCATGTTCTATCACTTGCTTCATTTCTAACTCAATGTTGAACATTTTTTGCATTCACAGTTCTTTACTATATTTGGAGTCTTCTCCAGAGACACACAGACACAGACAGACACACACACACACACACAAACATATATTTTCACATTCTCTCTTTCCGACATACACATGCCTCACACCACCAGTAAACCAGTTTCCTCATTTTTTTCCCTGGCTTCCACTAAAACAACACAAGACTGAATTACCTTTGTTCACTCTCCTAGGAGGCCTTTGTTGACCTGTGTCTCATCTTGAAGGGTGATTCCTAGCCAAGCAGATACGATTACCTGCTCGCCTACAATTAATCGTCAAGCTGGCTTTGGTAGGCTCTGCAAATAAAAGGATACTGCTGCACAGCTTGAATGTCCCATCAAGGTAATCAAAGTAATGGAGGAGGGAGAAAAGACAGAGGGAAAGATTTCAAAATAAAGACTGAACTGTGCATTTCGGCAGCACTTAAGAAAACACTCCATCTGACTCCATCTGACTAAACAGCTGACGAGAAGACAAATTCCCACAGGACTGAGCGTTCTCTGAAGGCTTTTGTGCTCACAGCTCTCACTTCCCCCAAGGCTCAGTGAGAAAGCACATCATAAAATCATATTGCATTATTTATAATAAAGTGGACAAAGACATCCCAACACCCAGGATCCTACTGGGCAAATAAAGCTACCATAACAAACAATAAAACTTCCTTTAGGTCTTAAAGGTAAGGGCAGGGAGGGATGGAAAGAGGTTGGTCAGTGGGTATTCAACTATAGCTAGGAGTAAAGTTCTCAAGTGCTACTGCAAAGTGAGTGGACTAGGGAGAATGGCAATAAAAATAAAAGGATGGCTTACTCCCATAATCTTAGGCACATAAGAAACTGAGATCCATCTTCAAAGCTAGCTCAGGTAAGAAAGCCCATACAACTCTACCACTACTCAGCAAAAGACTGGGCTAGAGGCATGGCTCAAGTGGTAGAGCACCAGTCAAGCAAGCAAACTGAGCCAGTGTGAAGATCTGAGTTCAAATTCTAGTACTGCCAAAAAAAAAAAAAAACCCAAAATTCACAAGGATCTAACACCAGTGACTCACAACTGCAATCCTAGCTACTTAGGGGGCTGAGAATAGGAGGAGATCACAGTCCAAGGACAACCTGGGCAGAAAAGCTTGAGACCCATTCTCAATTTATAACTGAGTGTGGCAGCACACACCTGCCATCCCTGCTACAATGGCATGCTGACTTGGGAAGATAGCAGATTCAGGCCAACCAAAGCAGAAGAAGCAAGACTGTATGTCAAGGGAAAGAATCTGGGCATGGTGTCATGTGCCTGTCATCCCACTATGATGGGAAGCCTAAAATATGCCGACTGAAGTCCAGAATGTTCCTGGGCAGAAAACAAGACGCTATCTCAAAAAATAACCAGTGCAACACAAAGGGCTGGAGAAGTGTCTCAAGCAACAGAATACCTGCCTAGTAAGTACAAACCTCAGTATTGACTTTTTTTAAATCACAAGAAAAAACTTCCATTGAAACTATCCATTTGGAACAAAGCACTGTAACCAGCAGGTAGGGAGAAAATATAAACTAAACAATCTAGAACCATTTAAATACTAGTTACTTCTGGTAGAGATTGGAAGAAAGAAGGGCATCTGAACATACAGTTACCAAAAGATCCATCAACTGTATTCCCAGAGAAATTAAAACTTAGGTCCACACACACAGCTGTACACTCTACGGCTTTGTTTGTAAAAGCCCCAAAATGGTTAGCAACCCACACACTCTTCAACAATCAAAGTTACTGTGATACCTTCACACTCAGCAAGGAAAAGGAACAAACCATTGCTACATATAACTTGGATGCTAAGTGAAAAATGAAAATTTCTACAAGTCACAAGATCACATTTGCATGACATTTCTAAAATAACAAAACTAGAGATGACCAGAAGTGGAGCTATGGTTCAAGGGGTAGAGCACCAACCTTGAACAAAACAAACAAACAAGACTTGTTGCCAAGAATGGAGGGTGGGGGAAAAGAAATGAGATGTGCATGAACCTACAGAGAAATAGAAAAAGGAAGATCTGCATGGTTAGAGAATAGCTCTGGCCACAGTACTTACAGTAACCTACATAGGATAAAATGGCACAGAGTTCCCCCCCCCACACACACACACTGCCCTATGAGTAAATAAGAACGGAAAATGGGCGAAGGCTACGTGGGAACACTGTACTATTTTGTAATAGGGACCCTATAATTTCTCAAAAATAATAATTTTTTAAAATGAAACCAAGGAGTACTAAGAAAGTGAAAAGTTTATCAAGTATGTTTCATATTATTCTGCAATCTCTACTATGCTGGGGGGTGGGGTCATCTTTAAGTCTGACACAGTTGCATGCTCAACTTCTGAAAATATATTCAGAATTCCCTGTACCCTATCCCTTTATCCCTCCTGGCCTTTCTATCTTATCTCCCCCAAAGTCATGAGCAGTGGGTCAGAAGGCAGCAAAGCAGCCCCCCCTCAGAATGACCTCTTGCTGCAATGTCAGCTGCACAGGCAGGCAAAATGCCCTTCTTGATACCAAAGATAGTTGAAAACCGGGACAGTTAGAGAAGTAAACTGTGCTAGCAGTGCTTAGCAGGCAAGGCAAGGGACAGGATGCACGTGGCTTTACTTCCTACAATCGCATGGCTGTTACTAGTTTGGATAGCTGCTACCCAACAGGCCCTGTACTTGCTAGGTGAGATTTGTAAAGGAAATACAAAAGATGTTTCCTCTGCAGTCACCCTCACCCCTGACAGCTAAGCTTTACTTTCTAGACTGGTAAATATAGCAAGGGGGGGTGGGGGGAGGAAGCAGGGGTAGTGTATCCTAGGGCTTGAACTCAAGGCCTTGGGACTGTCTCTGAGCTTTTTTTTTCCCTCAAGGCTGGCACTCTACCACTTGAGCCACAGCTCCATTTTTGGCTTTTTGGTGGTTAATTGAAGAGTCTCATAGACTTTACTACCTGGATGGTCTTTGAACTGCAATTCTCAAATCTCAGTCTCCTGATAATCTGGGTTCACAGGCATGAGCCACCGGTGCCCAGCTGAGCATGGCCATCACCATATACCTCACTCACATAACTTGCAACAGAAGGCCCAGCGGTCAGCATAGATGGGCACGAAAATCAACAAAAGAAAAATAAAGATCCATCAATGAATTCTCTAAACTTTAGATATTTAGCCAAATAAGCTTCTAAGGGTGGCCAACTTAAATATCAAATATATTTAAACTTTTAGAATTAGGAATAAATTATGAATTAGTGCTTTACTACTAATCAAACAAATCTATCAAGACAAGGAAAAGGCATTACCGATATAATTTTAAAATCCCATTGCACTCAAGGAGGTAATATATAAAATGATAGTTCTAAATCTGTATCACATGAAATGGAATCTACTTGTAAACTCACCCAGAAAAGTAATCATACTAGGTAAGAGTATGGGAAGAGTAGGAGACAGCTGTGGCCTAGTTGTTGACATGTCAACCTGCACAGTCAGACCCTCAGGCTCCAATGCTGTGTGGCTTTAGGCCTGCCCTTTAACTTCTCTGTGCAGTACTTCTGCATCTGTAAGAAACAATAATAGTATCTACCCAACTCACGGGATTGTTGGGAGGATTGAACAGGGTTAATACAGTAATCCCTGGTATGGAGAAAGCACATAAGAATTTGGTTTTCTTGGGTTCCCCACCCTAGTGCTGGAGAATGAACCCAGGGCCTTGTACATACTAGGAAGATGCACTACCATTAAACTACTTGCCAAGCACAATGTGTTGGTGCCTATTACACAGTAATATATGACGGGTATAGAAAGAAGGATCCCCCAGCAAAAGAAATGTCAGGCTTTAGATTAGTTCTACACAAACCTCTTATTTTTTGTTAGTTGTGGGGCTTGAACCCAGACCCTGAGCTTTTTCACATAAGGCTAGTTCTCTACCACTTTGAACCACAGTGCCACTTCCTGTTTTCTGGTGGTTAATTGAAGAGTCTCATGGACTTTTTCTGCCCAGGCTGGCTTTGAACCATGGTCCTCAGATCTCAGCCTCTTGAGTGGCTAGGATTACAGGTGTGAGCCACCAGCACCTAGCAGAGGGCTTTTTCTTGATTAAGAGAGAGTCAAGTAATCCTAGCTACTCGAGAGGCTGAGATCTGAGGACCGTGGTTCAAAGCCAGCTGAGGGTAGGGGAGGGTGGGGGGGTGGGGGGGTGGGGAACGAGTCCCCATGAAACTCCAATCTCCAATTAATCACTCAAAAACCGGAAGTGGCATTGTGGCTCAAAGTGGTAGAGCACTAGGCTTTGAGCAAAAGAGTTCAAGGACCATGAAACTCCAATCTCCAATTAATCACTCAAAAACCGGAAGTGGCATTGTGGCTCAAAGTGGTAGAGCACTAGGCTTTGAGCAAAAGAGTTCAAGGACAGTGCCCAGGTTCTGAGTTCAGTCCCTACCACTGACAAAAATAAAAAAGAATAACCCTGCTGCCAATTCCTTCAGAATGCATACAAGTTCATTCAGAAAAAAGAAAAAACATTGTATACAAGGGAAGGAGTAAATCCTGCTGAGCATGTGCAAGGCTTCCCAAGTGCCTGTGGCCAACAGACAATTCCCATAGAAAAGGGAACTGTTTGTATAGACAGTTTTATTACATCAGTCACCAGATGAAATTGTTCAAAGTGAAAATTCAAGACCTGCCACAGTAGAAAGAGAGATTTTCAAAGACCTCTATCCCCTCATTCATGTGGCCTACCCTTCATTCTGAATCAAAGTTAAAATAATCAAAGCCCTTCACAGGCAATCTGGCTACATGCTATCTCAATGTTGTCCCACAAGCCACTTCTCCTTGGTGTGGGAGAATCTGTTTTGGAGATGCTTAAGAAAGAACACTTCAGGACTGGGTGCCGAAGGCTCAAGCCTGTAATCCTAGTTACTCAGAAAATTGAGACTTGGGTTTGTTTGTGAGACTCTTATCTCCAATTAACCACCAAAAAAGCAGAATGTGGGTCTTGAGCTACTAAGAGAAAGCACCCAGGCTCTGAATTCAAGCTCTAGTACCAGTTTAAAAACAAACAACAAAAGCCAGGTGTTGGTGGCTCACACCTGTAATCCTAGCTACTCAGGAGGCTAAGATCTTAAGATCTCAGTTTGAAGTCAGCCTGGGCAGAAAAGTCTGTGAACCTCTTCTCTCCAATTAAATCACAGAAAAAAAAGCTAGCAGTGAGCCGGGCACTAGTGGCTCATACCTGTAATCCTAGCTACTCAGGAGGCTGAGGTCTGAGGATTGCGGTTCAAAGCCAGGCCGGGGCAGGAAAGTCCATGAAACTCTTACCTCCAATAAACCACCAGAAAACCGCAAGTGGCACTGTGGCTCAAGTGATAATCACCTTGAGCTGAAGAGCTGAGGGACAGTGCCTAGGCCCAGAGTTCAAGCCTCACAACTGACAAAAAAATAAAAAGTTGGTAGTGGTGCTGTAGCTCAAGTGATAGAGCGCTAGCTTTGAGCATAAAGGAGCTCAGGGACAGCACTAGGCCCAGAGTTCAAGCCTCAGGACCGGCAATTAAAAAAAAGAAAAAAGAAAGAAAGAAAGAAACTACCTCACTAGAATGACCTAGACACAATGCAATACCTTTCTCCCCTTTCTAGTTTGCTCATCTACTCAGGCAACAATAGACATTCATGGAATCAGAAGCATAAACTGTTTCCAAAAGCATTAAGCAATGCTTGTCCAAAGGCCCCGGCACAGCCAGGAGTTTAGACAGCTGGGTCAGGAGCCACAGAAGCTGCATTTTCTTACCAGCCTTGCTACTCAACAATTGAAACACCAGTGCAAAGTCCAGACACAGGAAGCAGTGTTCCCCACAAACACCCAAACAGCTTCATTATTGTTTAACTACCAAAATAACGCTCCAATGATCTATCAAGTTTGACATTTCATCCAGCTAAGCAATCAAACCAGAACAAAAAGCATTGCATGGAAAGATTCTTCTCCCAACCTCAGAGTGACGCTAATTTTGACAGTATAGCTTTACACATTAATAACACTTCTTCCTAAACTATTAATAAGTTTTCAGAAAGCCAAAATAAAAACAAAATTAAAGCTGAAGTCCCTAAAAGAAACTGCACACTACAAAATTTTATTTTCTGTTCCTCATCTTTAAGTATCTTTATTAATTGTGAGTTAAATTATAGACCAAGAAGTTGGAAACTTCTTTCTAGTGTTTAGTCAGAAGTGCTGAATAAGCCTTATGAGACAGGCACCAAACATAAATTATCAGTGTAATCTTTTATTTGTTTGTTTGCAGTACTGACATTTGAACAGTCAGGGCTTTACTGACTAGGCAAGCACTCTCTCACTTGATCCCTAGCCCCAACTCCCTTTTTTTTTTCAACTTTATTTTCAGATGGGATCTTGAGGTTTTGACTGGGCCAGTCTTGACCCAGATCTTCTAGTTCTACCTACAGCTTCCTCTCACTGGATCACAGGCATGTACTACCATGCCTGGATGGTGATCCTCCAGTTCTGTACCTCCTCTCCCAATCTCCACCTCCACAGTAGCTGGGAGTGGAGGCCTGAGCCACCAGGCTGGCTCCAATTTACTCTAAAATACATTGAAGGTAATCTCCTTCCTCCTAAGCCTCATTAGTATTAAATCTGTGGTTCTGGGGCTGGGAAGGTGGCTCAGTGGTAGAGTGCTTGCCTTGCATGCATGAGGCCCTGGGTTCTATTCCTCAGCACCACATAAGCAGAAAAAGCTAGAAGTGGAGCTAAGGCTCAAGTGGTAGAGCTCTAGTCTACAGCTGAAGTGCTGAGGGACAGTGCCCAGGCCCAGAGTTCAGGTCCCAAGACCGACAAAAAAAAAAAAAAAAAAATCTGTGGTTCTGAGCTAGGAAGTCACCAAGTGATGGAACTTCCCTCCCCAGGGAGGACTAGGAGCTCTAGATATCTCAGTGACAAGTGGTGCCAGGAAGAAAATGCTGTCAAGTTCCTACAACATTCTCAGAACCATCTAG
This sequence comes from Dipodomys ordii, assembly GCF_000151885.1. Taxonomy (NCBI): domain Eukaryota; kingdom Metazoa; phylum Chordata; class Mammalia; order Rodentia; family Heteromyidae; genus Dipodomys; species Dipodomys ordii. The sequence goes on from NW_012267235.1 coordinate 180,724, forward strand.
AACAATACTATTCAAAGAATACATGGGGACCCACATGTTAAAGGCCCCTGTGAAGATAAGCAGCACTTAGAAACTGCACAGCACCAACAATGGGATGACACCCAAGTGCATGACTTTCCTAGGAATCCATTTTTCCTTGTATTTTCACAAAAATATTGGTGGGCAACAATCTGGAAGGAGGAAGAAAACTCACACAGTTTAAGAAACACCAACTTTTCATGCCATTAAGTGCCAACTCTGTCATTACTGTTCTGAAAGAATCTAAAGCTAAGGCATAAAACATCAGGATGCTGGGAATGTGGCTTAGTGGTAGAGTGTTTGCCTAGCATGCATGAAAGCCCTGGGTTTGATTCCTCAGTACCACATAAGCAAAAAAGGACAGAAATGGCACTGTAGCTCAAGTGGTGGAGTGCTAGCCTTGAGTTCAAACCCCAGGACTGGAAAAAAAAAAAAAAGGAAAAAAAAGAAGTAACAGCAGCATTTTTTTTAACCTGTACTGGGTGGGGCCTGAAGTCAGTCTCTGGTGCTTGGCTCACAGCTGGTGTTCTACCACTTGAGCCATTCCTCTAACCCATGTTTTTGCTGCTGAATTTGAGCTGAACCTTTTCAGACTCTTCTGCTTGGACTGGCTTCAAATTCAGATCATCTTGATCTTAGCCTCTGAGTAGCTGATATTACAGATGAACCACTGGTGACAAACCCAGCTTTTTACATGTGTGTGCGTGCCGGAACTTTTGTTAGCACTATTACCACTTGAGCCACAGCTCTATTTCCAGTCTTTTGGTAATTAACTCGAGATAAGAATCTCACAGACTTTCCTGCTTGGGCTGGCTTTGAATTTCGATCCTGAGATCGCAGCCTCTTGAGTAGCTAGGATTAAAGGTATGGGCCACTGGAGCCTAGCTCTTAATATACTTTTATAACATTTATAATATGCAACTGCAATTTTCAACTTTCCGTCATTTGGTAAGGAAGACTCAATGATATTAAAATACACATATTTAACTACAAACTGAGCATGGTGGCATACATGACAACTGAGACACAAGGATCTCAAGTTCAAGACAAGCTAAGCTATATAACACAAAACCCAGTCTCAAATAAAATGAATTCATGAATGAATGAATGAATGACACAATTAACTATATATTATGGTGTTAAAAACCCACCTTTTGGGCTGGGAAGGTGGCCCAGTGGTAGAATGCTTGCCTTGAATGTATGAGGCCCTTGGTTCGATTCCTCAGCACCACATAAGCAGAAAAAGCCGGAAGTGGAGCACTAGCCTTGAGCTGAAGAGCTGAGGGACAGCACCCAGGCCCAGAGGTCAGGCCCCACAACAGGCAAAAAAAAAAAACCACCTTCCTGTTACTAGGGTTTGAACTCAAGGCCTCACACTTACTAGTCTGTCACTCTATCACTTGAGCTACACTTCTAACCCAGCCTTTCTGGTTATTTTGCAGATGGGAGTCTTGATGACTTTTCTTCCCTGGGCTGGCTATGAACTTGATCCTCCCAAGCTCAGCCTCCTAAATAGCAAGGATTAAAAGTGTAAGCTATGAGCACTTGGCTAAAATTTGCTTTCTTGACATGACGAAAACTCTTGAACTGCCAGGAGCTCGTGGCTCACATCTATAATCCTAGTTACTCAGGAAGCTGAGACCTGAGGATCATGGTACAAAGCCAGCCCAGGCAGGAAAATCAGTGAGACTCTCATCTCGTTAAACACCAAAAGACCAGAAATAGAGCTGTGGCTTAAGTGGTAGAGTACTAGCATTGAGCACAAAAGTTCAGGGGCAACACCAAGGTCTTAAGTTCAAGCCCCAAGCTCGTCACCCAAAAAAACAAACAAACAAAAAGCCCTCTTTGCTGTGCGCTGGTGGCTCATGCCTATAATCCTAGCTACTCAGGAGGTTGAAATCTGAGGATCACAATTCAAAGCTGGCCCAGGCAGAAAGTCCATGAGACTCTTATCTCCAATAAACTACCAGAAAACCAGAAGTGGCACTGTGGCTCAAGTGGTAGGTAGAGCACTAACCTTGAGCTGAAGAGCTGAGGGACAGGAGGGACAGTACCCAGGCCCAGAGTTCAAGCCCTAAGACTGACAAAAAAAAAAAAAAGCCCTCTTTCCTAGAGTGTTTCTTCTCCTCCCCCCTCATAGTGCTGGGGATTAAATTCCAGGGCTTCCCACATGCTAGGCCAGGGCTCTGCCACAGTGTTACACCTCCAGTCCTAGAAACTTCTTTTTTTTACAATGTTTGTGATATTTCTAAAAAGATGAGACAAGGAGAAAAATTTCAGGTGGCTTTTTGCTAGCATTTCCACAAATAACACTCTGGACAGCCTGTATGTCTAATAAAAACCAAATTAGCTATAACTGTACATCTATTTTCATTTCTAATATCAGTGTGGTTACTACAGGAGATGTGTGGTGTGCTGTAGAAAAGATTCCATCAGGTAATGGCAATTTGGGAATCTGATGAAGACCATCTGGAAGAGAACTACAGAACTGTCATCTGCATTTCCCCCATTAACAGTGGCCTCGCTGTCCGCAGGCCAGCTGCTGGCCTGCAACCAAGTGAAAGGCTCAACGTTAGGTAACCCTGAGCAGGTTCAGGGATTAGAGGTGATGATTTGGTCACCTGGAGTTTGTACTCCAACTATAAGGTCAAGGGTGGGTTGGAAAGGCAGAGGGCTCTGTTCCACGAATATTCTGACAGACCCCTTTCCTCCCACTGAGTAAACACTGGCTAAGGTATATCAGCTGGCCCAGAAGAATATATAAACTCTCCTAACCACCAAGAACTGTGCTCAAATCTCGCCTTGCCAAAACATAGAAATGGAGGTAGACAAACTTGAGGACCTGGACTCAGAACTTTCTATTGTCCCCAAAATTACTCCTTCTCATGACACCTTCTTAGCCTGGTCCTTTCCACCCCTAGTTAAAAATCCAAATTGTCCATGCATGGCTACTTATCTGCAACAATTCCTTGTCTGAGAACCACCCTTGACTAAGTAAATTACTCCTCAAAACTAGCCTGAACTTCAGTTGATCCACCATTGCTAGAGCCTACAACACTCTGCCCTCCTTCCCCAAGTTATACCTCTCCTTTGTCCAACATTTTCAAATAAAAGTGACTCATGCCTATATTCCTAGCTGCTCAGGAGGCTGATATCTAGATGATTGTGGCTTGAGATAAGCCCCAGGCAGAAAAACTGGCAAGACTCCATTTCCAAAAAAGCCAGCAAAAAACAGGGCTAGAGGGGTGATTTAAATGGTCATGTGCCATCTGTGAATTAAGCCAGCAAGTTAAGAAGCTCGAAGTTTAGATCCCAATGCTGCAAAAATGAAGAAGTAAATAAAAGGCTTATAGATCAGTCACCTTCATCCACACCTTGTAACATAATAATGCAGCACGGTTCAGAGCACATAAGCCAACCTAACTGCAATTGGCCCTGCAGTACTCATTCACCACTGGGAGAAGTCAACAGCACCATTTGGTTATTTCTAAAGCATGTATCTTAATCATTATGAAAAAAAATTAGTGGGGTATTCACACATATTTTATACTATTAAGATAATATGTATGAATTCTTGGTCCTTGTGATCAGTACTGACACTGGAAAGCAAAAAAAAAGAATAAAACAGGAAGGAAAGATAGAAAAGAGAATGCCCCATTTCTTAAAAAAAGCTTTTCTTCCTTTTAAACCTTTTGGCATAATCCAGAAGTTACAAGTAAACAATGGTGCTGATTACTAATGAAGTGCATTTAACGCTTAGGCCAGTGTTGCAGTTGGCCTAGCTTCCAGACACGTTTCAGGATGACTCGGCTGCTTTCTTTATAGAGAATGCAGACAGTGAAAATGTTTCAGCAAGTCTTAGCGGCTGCAAGTGGGGGTGGCCATCGCTACTCTCAGAAGGAATCCAGCGGTTACAAACAGCTGTCCAACTCCTCAGCCCAGAGACGATGAAACCCTATATTTAGATTCAATTCTAGAAAAGCTATGTGAACGTTATGCTAGGAGACCAGGCTTAACCAACATGTAGCTTCGGAGAAGACCCATATTAATTCCAGCTCAACAAAATCCAAAACTCATAGCTACTCTGGAGACTGAGGCCATAAGATCACTGAGCCCACTGCTCGAGATCAACAACACAGCCATACCTCATCTCCCACCAATAATTATTAAACAATTCAAATGTCCTCAAATTCAGTCTAATGAATCTAAAAGATTAGGTTACAAAGACAACAGGGAAGTTTTCATTTCTTTTTGCTTGCCTTTCTTCTTTCTCTTTCTTTCTTTCTTCCTTTTTTGTAGTCCTGGAGTTTTTCTTTTTTCTATTTTCTGCCAGTCCTGGGATGTGCACTCAGGGACTGGGCATTGTCCCTTAGCTTCTTTTTTTTGGGGGGGGGTCCGATCGTGGGGCCTGAACTCTGGGCCTGGGCGCTGTCCCTCAGCTCTTTTAGCTCAAGGCTAGCGCTCTACCACTTGAGCCACAGCGCCACTTCCGGCTTTTATCTTTTTGCTTATGTGGTGCTGGGGAATCGAACCCAGGGCCTCATGCATGCAAGGCAAGCACTCTACCACTGAGCCACCTCCCCAGCCCCTCCCTTAGCATCTTTTGCTCAAGGCTAGCACACTACCACTTGAGCCACAGCACCACTTGTGGATTTTTCTGTTTATGTGGTACTGAAGAATCAAAAACCCAGGGCTTCATGCATGTTAGGCAAGCACTCTACCACTAAGTCACATTCCCAGCCAGTACTGGAGTTTGAGCTCAAGGCTTCCACACATGCTAGGCAGATGAAAGGATGATTATGGCTGGGCACCGGTGTCTCACGCCTGTAGTCATAGCCATTCAGGCAGCTGAGATCTGAGGATCACAGCTCAAAGCCAGCCCAGGCAGTAAAGTCCATGAAACTCATCTCTAATTAATTACCCAAATTCAGGAAGGGGAGCTGTGGCTCAAGTGATAGAGCACAAACCTTGAGTGAAAAAGCTAACGGAGAATGCCCAGACCCTTGAGTTCAATCCCAGTACTAGCATTAAAAAAAAAAAAAAAGGAGGGAGGAAGGCAGGGTTAGTTGGGGACTTTTTATAAGACAGGACAATGGAGAAACTACCAGACCAAGGTCACTTCATTAAAATCATCAATAAGTAAAAAATAAAGGCTAGCAGCCTTGCCTTAACACAGATAAAAACCTGTGTAGATCGCAGCCATGAAATCAGCAGCCTGGTGAGGACCTTTCTAGGAATCCTGTAGGAAATGAAATGGGTATTAGCGTAATTAAATGTAAAGTCTCCTTGAGAGCAGGCTCAGTTCCTGAAGACCAGAGCCATCTCTGCAAAACACGAGGAGGAACAAGCACAGGATTTACCGGGCATCACAGCTCCCTACTGTCACATCAGGTCTACCAGTGCTGTGATCTCAAAAGAACAGACCAGCCATTTGCAGAGAGGATTAAATAATACAGGCTTATCAGGGAAAACCACTCCATTCTCAAGTCTTTGCAAAAGTTCCCATGCTCATGTAACTGTAATATACTTAAGAGTTTCCAAAAATTATACACATTTCCTCAAAAGAGATGTAGGAAGAAATATAATCACAGGGTAAAAAGGCCAAACACTGTCTCTTCTGAATGCCTAAATAGCCAATTATGTGTCTTAATACATTAATTCTATAGAGAGAAAGACTATTACAGGAAAGTTGAATAAGACATCTTAAAAAAAAAATGTACCCTTGGGCCTAAGTCCATTCAACTGACAGTAAAATCACAGCTCAAAAAAAGCAGTTTTATGCAACATCTAGTATTTTAATTTTCCAGCTGCCAACAGGAATATATAAAGGAGCAGAAATTAAACTAATTATGTCAGCAGTTCAGTGAACAAAACTTTAATTGTATTACACACTAGACATTTACTGAACAATACAAAGGCCCTTAAGGGTAAGAACTTCTATAGAATATAAATGATTCAAATCAATGACAGAAATTAGCCTGTTTAGGCAATAAACAGATTCATAGTTTAGATGCAAATATTTAACTGACACTATAACCCAATATAAAAAATACATAGTATAAGAAACTAATCTCTACAATGGCTTTAAATCATGCCACAATTTACATATGTGGTATTATTAATGGACCCTTTAAGCCAGGATTGTACTAATCAGCTTCTTTAATGTCCTGCCTACAAAAGAGCCCATTCATTTAGCTGGGAGACAGGTGTTAGCAACTGGAAACCAGAGGCTCAGCCTAGGACTATTATGACTTGATTGGCAAGTTGAGGGAAAGGCAGCTTGAAAGAAGGAAAAGGAGAGAGGGAAAGAAAAAGCCCTAAAGAGAGAAAGGAGAAAAAAGAAAGAAATGGATGCCAGGTATTACTTAATGGGGCCACGCTCAATACCTCCTATCCAAATCAGAGCTCCTGGGCTACAGTCCAAATACATACAGCAGAATTTGGATAGTGTTAGTAATTTATTCCAGCTGATAATAACTGGGCACATGCCAACAACCCATTCTGAAAAATTCTTTTATAGGATTGTTAATTGTCCTGTGAGTCATTTTTTCTTACCCATATATATTCTTTGGCTCTTAGCTTTAGTCCTTACACTCTCTGCAAGAGCTGAGTAGGAAGGCTGGATTTAAAAATACATCTTAGGAGATGGGAAGGGGAAACAAAGGAGGAGGCAACAATGCTTGATAAGAAATGTACTCATTATCTTGCCCATGTAATTATAACCCCTCTGAACAGTATTTTCACAATAAAATAATAATAATAATACATCTTAAACCTAGTGTTAGCGGCTCACACTTATCATCCTAGCTATTCAGGTGTTTGAGACCTGAGGATCTTGGTTCAAAGCCAGTCTGGACAGGAAAGTCTGTGAGAATCTTATCTCCAGTTAGCAACCAAAAAGCTGGAAGTGGAACTGTTGCTCAAGTGGTAGAACACTAGCTTTGAGCAAAAAAGCTCAGGAACAGCACCCAGGCCTGAGTTCAAGTCCCAGGACTGGTACAAAAAGAAATATATATATATATATATATATATATATATACATACACACATGTATATATATGTATGTATGTGTATGTATATATATATATATATGTATGTATGTGTATGTATATATATGTATGTATGTATATGTGTGTATATATATGTGTGTATGTATATATATGTATGTATGTATGTGTATGTATATATATGTATGTATGTATGTGTATGTGTGTGTATATATATATATATATATATATATATATATATATATATATATGTCACATCTCAAGCCCAGTGCTGGTGGCCCATACCTATAATTCTAGCTCCTCAGAAGGCTAAAATCTGAGGATCACCATTCAAAGCCAGCCAGGGTAGATAAATGCAAGAAGCTCTTTTTTGCCTTTAACAACAACAACAACAACAAAGCCAAGTAAGAGTGCCAGACCCTGAGTTCAAGCCCCAATATTGACATTTTCTAAAAAACAGTAATTTTCCTAAAACAGCAAGGTGAGGAAGAAAGAGAAGCTGGGATCTAAAACAATTACTCTGAGCCAGGAGTCAGTGGCTCATGTCTATAATCCTAGCTACTCAAGAAGCTGAGATCTGAGGATTTCAGTTCAAAACCAGACAAATCTGAGACTTATCTCTTAGCAGAAAAAAAAGCCAGAAGCTGAGCTGTGGTTCAAGTGGTAGAATGCCAGCCTTAAGCAGAAAAACCTAAGGGAAAGCACACAGGCTCTGAGTTCAAGCCTCAGTATTGGCACAAACAAAAAACTGTCAGTCTGCTTCCTAAAGCCAAATTTAATTCCATATTGTACCTAGCACCTAATTCTACTTTAACTCAGATGCTTCTGGAGGTCATAAACTCAGCAAAGAATCTGAAACTCACTTTTATTGACTAGTAAGCATCTATTATTTTCAATAAAGGCTTTGGCTGTGGATAATGAAGCAGCTGGCACACTGGCTTCATTTTAAAAGTTTACAGAGAATCCCCAGGCATCCCTCTCATCCTAGGCTGGTTATAAATGGACTCACCTCCCTATTCAGACCTCCAGTGGTTTCCACATTATCACTTTCACCAAAAACCCTCCCTTGTGACTCCTGACAGATAATGCAGCAGAGGGGCCTTGCTCTAAAGCAATTTACATAAAAGTTATAATAGCTCTTTGTTATCCAGTATGACTAGGAAATGGGCTCTTCTAGTACATCAAGCACCGAGGACAGCACAATGGTACTACTAGTGAGACTACCAATTTATAAAGAACTTAAGTGTGCTCAATATCAACTTTATTTTTAAAGAACAGAACTCAAAGTTCCATAAGGGCTTGATGTACATATAGAAAAAGTATATGAATATGTGAACACAGTCACACATCATTCCCAAATGAGGTTGCTTCTCAGGACCACCTGAAGAACAAAATTGCAAGGGTTTTTTGTTTTGTTTTGTTTTGTTGATCATGGGGCCTAACCTCTGGGCCCTGGCACTGTCCCTCAGCTTTTCAGCTCAAGGCTAGGGCTCTACCACTTGAACCACAGAGCCACTTCCAGCTTTTTCTGCTTATGTGGTGCTGAGGAATCGAACCCAGAGCCTCATGCATGCGAGGCAAGCACTCTACCACTGAGCCACCTTCTCAGCTCCTGCAAGGGTTTTGTTTTGTTTGTTCTTGGGATTTTGCTGGTCCTAGGTCTTGAACTCAAGGTCTGGACACTGTCCCTGAGCCTCTTTGTACTCAAGGCTAGTGTTCTACCACTTGAGCCACAGCACTACTTCTGGCCTTTTGAGTAGTTTATTGGAGATAAAAATCTCATGGACTTTTCTGCCTGGGCTGGCTTTGAACTCAGATCTCAGCCTCCTGAGTGGCTACAATTACAGGTGTGAGCCACCAGCACCCAGCTTACGAGATTTTTTAACCAATCAAAATCTCTAGGAGGTGGAACTCAGAAATCTGCATTTTTAAAAAAATGTGTGTATATGTGTGTGTGAAAGTACTGGGGCTTGGACTAAAAAAATAGGCACTGTGCCTTAGTTTTTTCCCTCAAGCTGTCATTCTACCACTTGAGCCACAGCTCCACTTTCAGCTTTTTGATAGATAATCAGAGAAAAGAGCCTTACAAACTTTTCTGCTGCCAGGAGATGGGAAAGTGGCCCTGGGTTCAATTCCTCAGTACCACATAAGCAGAAAAAGCTGGAAGTGGCGCTGTGGCTCAAGTGGTAGAGCGCTAGCCTTGAACTGAGGGACAGCACCCAGACCCAGAGTTCAGGCTCCACAACAAACCAAAACACAGAAACATTTCCTGCTGCCTAAGCCAACTTCAAACTGTGATCCTCAGATCTCAGCCTCTTGAGTGGCTACAATTATCGGTATAAACCACCAGTGCCCACCTAAATGTGCACTTTTAAAGAAGGCCTAGGTGTCTCAGTTACAAACTGCCAGATACCACATCCTTCAAGGAGTGGCTGGCTGGCTTTGGGGAACTCCTTGCAATAAAACAAGCTACACTCATTACAACGTGGTCTTCCTTTGATGAAAGGAGGCTTCAGGATCTCTTAATGCCACTGGGCCATCATTCACTACTAGTGACTAGTCGCTAAACTGGCAAAACCAGAAAGTAACAAGAGGTTAAGGTGGTTTTCCTATTGGCAGAAAGCTAGAAAAACCAGCTTTGGTTTTACAATCAAATTCAAAGAGCTGGTTTCTTCCCAGAATAAACGCAGATTTGGTGTGTGCTTTGAAAGAAAAAAAAATGTTTTAAAACATACAGAGCTCCCATTTAGCACTACTTCAGAATGTGTAAAAAAATGTGGAATATTCTTCTTGAATACAAAAAGCAAAGGAAGAACTTGAATCTTAAGAGAAAGGATAAAGGGTTTAAAATAAGACTGGTGTAACAGGATTAGAAGTGACCACTGTCCTGACCACAGCAACTGTTAAATCCTGGGAACAGGGAGAGCTGAAGTCCATAAACACGAGAGAGACATCCTACTAAGAGCTCTACTCATTTTAGAGCTTTAAAACTCCACTACTAATAAAGTCACAAAACAAAAAACTGACTAGTGAAGGACTTGCCTCTCCCAATCTTTTTATGTATCTAAAGATGGAATATGAAGAATTGAGGCCTGCCTTATTCCCCAGGGTCAAGCAAAGCACCAAGTGTGTGTGCTTCAGTGCTTGTCGGCAGGCAGGTCATTCCAACCTTGGCCCCCAGGAAACAAAAGCCCCCGCCCCCACCCCAGATGGAGCAATCCACTCTGAGCCTGGCCAAGGCCACTGACCTTGGCCTCCAAGAGACCATAACCCATTTTTTATTTTCTGCCCTCCTTATTAAACCCTATATAAGCCCACCCAAAAATCCAGTCTCTAGCACAACCTCCAAACCTGCGGGAGGGTCTGTGTCCCTTGCTGTTTCTCAATAAACAGTACTCACCTGTTGCCTATTCCTTTTCTGTTCCCCTCCACTTTCCCAAGAACCAGAACATGTCTATTCAAGAATGGGAGTTTGTGTGTTTGTATATGGAAAAATTGTTCTTACAACTGCCATAATCTTTCTTAAATAAATAACAAACAATTACCAATAACCAACAACCAAGGAAAAATAACCAAGTTGCTGGGAGTGGCTGCTCAGAGGGAAAGTGCTGGCCTTGCATGTACAAGGTCCTAGGGCACATTAAGAGGGAGGAGAGGGAGAAGGAGAGAAGAAAAAAGGCAGCTCCTCCCTCGAGTGTCACCTCTAGCATTCTGAACTGTCCTCAACACGTTCTAAGGTACATCCTATCTGTACTGCAGAGATTATGAAATTCCAAGATTCAGAGGTGAAGTCTTTCTTCCCAAACATAAACCCACTGCCAGTACAAGTGTGGTATAAAAGTCTCTAATCTACCATTAAGACAATTGAAGTATTCAAGATTCTACTACAAGAATAAAATCAAGGTGAAATTAGTACCCCAAATACAATTTAGGTTTAGGTTGGTATTTCTAGAGAGAACCGGGTGTCTGGGCCTCTGATTGGTATGGCAGTATCAACATCACAATGCACAGTAATTAGAAAACAAATTGTGACTCTTTTAGTTAGGGTAGAGTCCTTAAACACCCATCAAATAAAATGCCTTTCCCAAGGCTATCTTAAAAGCCCCTCAGGAAGTATTCCCTTCAGGCACACTAAGCAGAGCCAAAAGTAAGCTAAACAACTAATTACATTTTTTACAAACAGCTTTCTCTTTTTGTATTATTTCATCAGTGAGTTAAATTGGTCAGTTTAGAGGATTTACAACCCCCCCATCCCAATGTAAACAATAAGTTAACAGCTGATCCTAATGGAAACAATAAGTTTTCATTGCTGTAATTAGATAAAATGTGTGTCCATCCATACATCCGTCTGTCTCTCTGTCCAGGATGACAAGGACATCAATAGCCCAGCCATATCAATCTACAACTGTTAGGTACAATATCCAAACTTATAAAAGTAACTCAACCTTTTGGATTATACTCTGAAATCTCACAATATTAAAACATTTTCAAATTTAAGGGAAAAAAATCCAACCTTTTGGATGGTAATCCGAAGTCAAGTTGGGAAGTTCGCAAAAAAGTTTCACGAGATAAATATGAAGAGAAAAAAAAAGCTCCAAGAATGCTTGCCACCTCAAAATTAAAAGATAATGCAACTAAAGAAAAGGATAAATGAGTTGTCAAACCTGAAAGGTAATATCATGGCCACCTTCCAGTCCTAGCGCTGTCTATAAACACAACCCTGGACACATCCCCTTGACTGTTCTCATTCCCATAAAAGAAGAAGGAAGAGGAGGAAGAAGAGGAAGAAGAGAGGTGGGAGAGGAAAGGAAGGGAAAGATAAGAAAAGAAAAAGTTACCTGAACAACCTTGCCCACATTTCAGTATCCTAAACTGTCCCTGGAAGAACCACGAGGTTCTTAAACAGGGTAGCAAGAGTGGGTGGTAGGAAGTTGCTTAGTCCCCAAACCACCAGTCAAAAGAATGCATAAGGAACTTACTTATTCTTAGAAGGCCGCGTGCACTGGGGATGTCAGTTCAGTGCAAGAATGCTGGCCTTTAACCCTGGAGCAAAGTGATCGTTGTGGGTAAAACCTTATTTGCACGCCAATAATTCTCCTCCTCAGGATAGGTATGGGGCTGGAAGGAGCCTGGTACTCGTTTCCTTGATTACACTAAGCAGGTCCGTCCCCGCCCCAACCAATGACAGACCAACACAGTGGAGAAATACACTGTGCTCTCTCCTGCCAGTCTGAAGTCAAGCTCTGAGCCCACAGATGCCAGCAGAGGCTTGGGGCTGCCAGGCTTCCCCATGCCTGGTCAAATGTCTCCCGGGCAGCCAGCTGGAGAGAGGCCCCAACTTCCCTCTCCGTCTTGGCCATGACCACACAGACACACACAGACACTTGAACAAGAGGACGACTCCCAAGGGACCGACAGCAGACCCAAACTTCTCCATCGAACCTCCAAGCTCCAAATCTCCCTCCACCGAACACCTCTCCCTACCAGGAACCCCGAGGGGCTCCTCCAACTAGAAAGGGGCAACGCCAGCCCCCCACCCCCACCCCCGCTGAAGATCTGCCTCAGTTTCCCCTGCCGTGCAAAGAGGCATCTTTCACTACAAGCCGGCTGTGAAGCGCTTGGGGACAGACAGTCTCGGACACTCGTCCCTGGCTTGTCGGCCCCACCGGTGAGCAGCTCTCTTCGAGAACTTTCCGTGGCACTGATGTGGGCTGCCCTGAAGGCCGAGACCCTGCGAGGAGGGAGCGTCCCCACCCCTCGTGGGCCAAGTCCCAGGATGTTCCTCCCACACGGGAGGCGGCTCCGACCCCCCGCCGGCGTGCCCCGCGCGCTCCGGCCGGACCCCACCCCAGGCCGGGTGCCTCCCGCACCCCGGCGCCACCTCCTCACCTGCCTCTGCGGCCCGCCCGGCCCACACCTGGGAATGGGACGGGACCGGGTCTCCACCGCGGACGCCTCAGGCAGAAAGGTGGAAGGCTCCGCCGCCGCGGTGTCTCCGGGGCAGAGGGGCAACCGGGGGAGGTCGCGACATCCTCACGGGCGGCCCCAGGAAGTCGCCCCCCTCCTCGCCCCCGTCCCCAGGCTGCCACGGGGGGGGGGAGGGGGGAGGGGGGAGGGAACGGCCGCTCCCGCCCCGCCTAGTGCGGCCACGCCCACTCCAGCCCCGGCCACGCCCCCCTCCGGAGCCCGTCCCGCTCAGCCGCGCCCGCGCCGCCATAGAGAGAAGCCGGCCGCGCGGCGGGCTAGAGCGCAGCCCTCCACGCGCGCCCCCTGGTGGAGCCGGAGGGCTAGAGCGGGGCGGCCGCGCGCGCCCCCCTGCAGGAGCAGGGCGCCCACCGTATCGCAGAAGGAAAGATGGGGGAAATCTTCCCCAGAGCCTGTCCTCTCCCTGATGTGGGTGATCTTGAGCGAGTCCCTTAATTTCACCGAACTCAGGCTTTGTAGTAACGGGTTGAAAGTTGCCCCGCTCTTGCTCCTGCATCTCACTTCGCCGGGGCAAAACTCTGAGCAGGTGACGACTGCTCAGTTTCACAATGGAAGAAACCCAAGCCCATCGTGGTTCAGCAGCTTATTCGAGGTCCCCCAGACCCGTGGGTATGAGGAGCCAGGTCTGTGGGACCTCCGATCTGTGCTTGTCCCCTTGGGTTTGCATCACCTGAGAAGCCTGCTGAGAAAGGCTGTGGCGGAATGAAAACGACTCAGCAGTCTGAGTCACCCTGGCCACCGGTGGTTGGCTGTGTAAGGAACTTAACCTTCTGAACTTGAACCTCCTCCCAGAACACAGATGGGCCTGGGATTAAATGAGCCGATTTGCCAAGTGCTTGGTAAACCCTAAAGGGACTAGGGCAGCATGGGGAAAAAAGAAGATATCTACTCAAGCCAGGGGCTGGTGGCTCACGCCTGTAATCCTAGCTACTCTTAAGAGTAAGATCTGAGGATCACGGTTCGAAGCCAGCCCAGACAGGAAAGTCTGTGAGACTCTTATCTCCAGTTAGCCACCTGAAAAAAAGAAAGAAAAAAACAAACCCGAAGTGGTGCTGCGGCTCAAAGTGGTAGAGCACTAGCCTTGAGTGAAAAAGCTCAGGGACAGCGCCTAGGCCCTGACTTGAAGCCCCACAACAGACAAAAAAGACGCCATATAAATGCTAATCCTCCTTCTGAGTGCTATCTGACACACTTTTTTATGCTTTAGGCTCCAATCAAGACTTCCCAGAGTTCCCACCCAGGGGGTGTGGGGGTGCACTGGAGATCCTTCCATATAGTAGGCAAGCGCTCTACATCCCCAGCCACCTTGCATTTTAAAATAAGGAACATCAGAAGGAAAAAGTAAGATAAAAATATATGTACATATCAGACTCACTTTACGATTACCATCATTTCCAATCCTCAGAACAACCCATCCAACTTAAAATATTCTCATGTTGTCAATGAAGATCTACATATTAAGAAATTTACCCAAACTCACAGAGAAAAAAAGCAGAGCTGACTTATGCAGCCATTTCTTTCCACCATCTTTCCACCATGTCTGGAAAGACTGACCTATAGCCCCCTCCCCTGCCCTCTGGAATTGAATGCACTCATTGCTTTCCTGCCTGGCTATTTTTCTAACTTTACTTGATGCAACTCCCTATCTTCTTCATTCTTCACAGAGCTTTACTTTCCCTAGTGGAGTACTGAGGTTTGAACTCAGTGCTTGATTGGCTACCACTTCAGCCACATCTCCAACCTTGCTTTTTGCTAGTTATTTTGCAGATTAAGTTCTATTGACTTTTCTGCCTGGGCTGGCTTTGAACTGTAATCCTCTAAATCTCAGACTCCTGTATAAGATGACACACCTGAGCCAGAATCCATTTCTGTATGTCTATATCTGTCTCTGTCTGTCTCATTCACGCTTTTAATTTGGTACTGGGTACTGGGGCTTGAACTCAGGGCTTTACACTCTCCCTTGGCTTTCTCTGCTCAAGGCTGGCACTCTACTACTTGATCCACACCTCCACTTCTAGCTTTTGGTTTATTAATTGGAGGTTACAATCTTTCATATTTGGATGCCTGGCCTGGATTTGAAGCAAGATCCTCAGATCTCAGCCTGCTGGGTAGCTAGATTACAGGCATGAGCTACCAGAGCCCAGCATCTTATTTCTCAAATAGATTAATGAGCTGTAATGAAGGGTAACATCTCCACTACATCTTTCTTCTGGTGAATTACAGCCACAGAAATAAGAAAGGCCTGGAACAAGAGTGAGGTGAGACAGAGGTGACTTTTTGTGAACTTAGTTTACAAGCTGACTGCTCAGTTCTGAAAGGGAATGCACTGAATCCACTAGTTGGATCCAATAATTAGAGTGTGGTTTCATGACATCCCATGGAAATCTTTTTATCTGGGCTCTCTGGTCCATATTATGCAAAATTGTTGGAATACTGCTAAGTAATGTGTACATCACTGAAGCAAGGAGACCTCAGAGCTGTATTTACCCACATTCCTCCTCTCTCCACCTGAGGCATTATTGCCATCACTATTTTTCATCTTTATCATGCCCTGCCACAGAAGCACTCAATAACGTGCCCATTGTGCAAGTAATCTGAAATCCTTTTCAGCAAGCAGTAGTATTTAGTAGTAATAAAACAATAATTTGTCTACCAAGTGACATATTTATAGGAGCTGTTTACTTTGACATATTTTTATTATTTCAACTCATTTGCTAAGTACTTTCCAATACATATTTATGAAGCACATGCCTTTCCCCAAAACAGTAGTGAAAAAAAATAAATCATATTATTTCTTTTATTAGTAGCAGTGAGGCTTGCAAGTCTCAGTGCCTTGATTTTTTTTTGTTGTTGTTGTTACTTCGGGCAAGAACTAGAATTATTCATGGTGATTGAACACCTACTATGTGCTAGACTCTCTGTGAAAGGCATTTTCCATAAATTCTGACTCATTCCCCTGAGACATCTATTTTACCAATAAGGAAAATGTAATTTCTCTGCAACACAGATTTTATTAGTAAAGCAAAGACATTATCTTACCCAAGGAACTCAGCCAGGAAGGGCACAGCAGAATTTTGACCTAGATCTTTTTCTGATTACCAAATTCCAAATCATTATTCAACCTCAGCAGCCTTGCTTAACTTCTCAGGACCTAATACATTCTGCATAATATAAAATATTCCTGAGAGACTTCCTGAGAATGGCGATAAGCATCCCCAAGATGCTGACCCTAGCTTATCAATGGGTAATTTTTTTTTATTTCTGCCAATCCTGGGACTTGAACTCAGGGCCTAGGCACTGTTCCTGAGCTGCTTTTGCTCAAGGCTAGCACTCTACCACTTGAGCCATAGCGCCACTTCCGGCTTTTTCTGTTTATATGGTTTTGAGGAATTGAACCTAGGGCTTCATGCATGTTAGGCAAACACTCTACCACTAAGCCACATTCCCAGCCCATCTATAGGTCATTTATGTATTAACTATGAGTGAGTGAATTATCCTCTAAGAAATCAGTAGTAGAGGGGCTGGGAAGGTGGCTCAGTGGTAGAGTGCTTGCCTTGCATGCATGAGGTCTTGGGTTCGATTCCTCAGCACCATATAAGCAGAAAAAGCCAGAAGTGTGCTGAGGCTGAAGTGGTAGAGCACTAGCCTTGAGTTGAAGAACCCAGGGGCAGTGCCCAGGCCCAGAGTTCAAGCCCCATGACTAGGGGGGAAAAAAGAAAGAAATCAGTAGTAGAATATCTCCCAAAAAGAAGAGCCATGAGGTTGGAGGTATAACTCAGTTGGTAGAGTGCTAACCAATAAGCGAAAGCAGCAGGTACTGAGTTTGAGTCCCAGTCTCAGATCAAAAAGAGAAAAAAAAAAAAAGTAAAAGAAGAGTCAGCTCAACCCATTCATGAAGACAAGACTGGCTATCTGGTTTGTGAACACTGTGAAAAATGTAAGATTCTGAGTCAAAAGCCAAACTTCCATCTGGGTGTGGTGATACATGTTTATAATCCTAGCTCATCAAGAGGCTGAGTTTGGGAGAGTCATGGATGAAGGCCAGCCTGGGCAAGAAGTTCATGAGATTCCATTTCAACCAATAACAAAGCTGGTTGTTAGCCAGGCGTTGATGGCTCAGATCTCAGGAGGCTGAGATCTGAGGATCACAGTTCAAAGCCAGCCGGAACAGGAAAGTCTGTGAGACTCTTATCTCCAATAAACCACCAGAAAACTGGAAGTGGCACTGTGGCTAAAGTGGTAGAGCGCTAGCCTTGAGCTGAAGAGCTGAAGGACAGTGCCCAGGCCCAAAGTTCAAGCCCTACAACAACAACAACAACAATAAAAACTGGTTGCTGTGGTCATCCGTCATCCTAGCTTTGCAAGAAGCATAAATAGGAGAATGGCAGTCCAGACCAGCATGGGCACAAAGGGAGGCCTTATTCAAAAAGTTAATAACAGAGGCTGGGCATTGATGGCTCATGCCTGTAATCCTAACTACTCAATAGGCTGAGATCAGAGATCACAGTTTGAAGCCAGCCTGGGCAGGAAAGTCCATGAGAATTCTATCCCCAATTAACTACTAAAGTCAGAAATATGGGGCAGGGAAGGTGGCTCAGTGGTAGAGCACTTGCCTTGCATGCATGAGGCCCTGGGTTCGATTCCTCAGCACCACATAAGCAAAAAGAAAAAAAAGCCGGAAGTGGCGCTGTGGCTCAAGTGGTAGAGCGCTAGCCTTGAGCTGAAGAGCTGAGGGACAGTGCCCAGGCCCAGAGTTCAGGCCCCACAACCAGACCCCCCCAAAACAATAAATAAAATAAAAAAATAAAAAGTCAGAAATAGACTGTGGCTCAAGTGGTAGAGTGACAACCTTGAGGGGAAAAGCTAAGGGAGAACACCCAGGCCTTTACCTGGCACTTACCCAGTACCCACCCCAGCTAAAAAAGTAATTAATAGTTTAAAAAAAAAAAAAGGATGCCCCATTTGTTAGGAAATGGAAAGGCTTGGAAAAAATTATATTAAGTGAAGTAAGCCAGGCCCAAAGAAACATAGGTCCCATGGTTTCCCTTATTTGCAATATCTAGTATATGTCTGAGTCAAACAGAAAAGGTCAGATAAGGTGATGTTAGGAAAATGAACCCTAAGATATATATTCAAATGTTTTTTTTTCTTTCATGCGATTGCTTCTAACACATTTATAAGATTATTTCTTTGTTGCTTTGTATGTCCCTCCCCCACAGTATAACCCCTGCTTTCACTGTATTTGATGTCGGTATAATTTGTGGAGGGGAAGGGGAAAAATAAATCGTTTAAATAGGGATACAGGTGGACCCATTGCAACAATGAGATGTACAAGTTGTTATGTTGAAAACGAACTTTACAACTTTCGTGCGGGGGGGCGGGGGGAAGGGGAGGGAGACAGGGAGGATTGGGGGGGACAGGGAAAGGATGGGAAGGTATGGGAAGGGGAAACAAAGGAGGAGGCTACAATGCTTGATAAGAAATGTACTCATTATCTTGCCCATGTACAGTATTTTCACAATAAAAAAAGGGGGGAAAAAAGGAGGGGAGGGACTGGAGGTGTTTTTGCACCCCTGTATAAAAAAAAATAAAATCCAGAATTCTAATGTGGCAACAGCTCAGCATAAAACTAAGCACATGACCTTCTGAGCAAGGTCATGCTGCTATGAAGCTGTCCCTGCCTGGACAGTATTCTGCCAATATCTCCCAGGTATCCATCCCAAGGCTTCCAGAGTTCTAAGATTGAGCACCTACTATATGCCTAGAAAGGCACTTAGTGCTTCACATAAGTTAAACAACCCTAAAGTGGGTCTATGAAGAAGGTATCTCTGCCATTTCACTATGAATTAAACTAAGGAGGTTGTTACTGATCCAATGTCATATAGCAAGTAAATATCAGAGCTAAAACCCAGTTAGTAGAGCTGTTAAAAATTCAGTTCCAAGCCAGGTGCTGGTGGCTCACATATGTAATCCTAACTGTTCAGGTGACTGAGATCTGAGCATCCTGGTTCTTAGCTAGCACAGGCAGGAAAACCCATAAGACTCATCTCTAATTAAGCACCAAAAAGCCAGAAGTGAAGCTTTCATTCAAGTAGTAGAGCACTAGTCTTGAGCAAAAAAGCTTAGGAATAGCACCCTGGCCCTGAGTTCAAGCCCAGGACTGGCATTAAAAAAAAGAAGAAGAAAGAAAAATCCAGTTCCATAGCTAGGCACCAGTAATCCTAGCTACTCTGAAGGCTGATTTGAGGATCATGGTTCAAAGCCAGCCTAGGCAGGAAAGTCCAGAATACTTTTTTTTTTTTTTTGTCATGGGGCTTGAACTCAAGACCTGGGCATTATCCCTGAGTTCTTTTGACCAAGGCTAGTGCTCTACCATTTCAAGCTACAGCTCCACTTCTGGTTTTCTGGTTAACTGGAGATAAAATACTTCTGGATTTTCCTGCTAGGGCTGGCTTTAAACCCAGATTCTCAGATCTCAGCCTCCTAAGTAGCTAAGCTTATAGGTGTGAGCCACCAGCACCTGTCTCCATGAGACTCATATCTCCAATTAACTATCAAAAAACTAAAAGTGGAGCTGTGGCTCAAATTGGTGAAACACTAGCCTCTAGAGCACAAAAGCTCAGGAACAGCACCCAGGCCCTGAGTTCAAGCCCCAGGACCAGCATACACACAAAAAATTATGCTGCTAACTCTGGATCCTTTGTAGCAAAGGCACATTTTTTCTGACCAACCCCAAAAATAAGTAGACACAGTTGTTCCAGGGAAAAACAGAGATACATCGAGGGCTGCTCTGGGAGTCACAGTGTAGCAACTGGTGCACAGCTGTCCAGCCCCAGGATAAGTGGACCTTCCATTGTCTGGGAGAGAAAACTATGTATGGCACAAATCATGGCTAATTCCCAGGCTCCCTCAACAACAGATGGAAACACTGTGAGGTCTTTACCTTGATAAAAGGTAGCTGGCCATCGTGACTCACACCAGTAATCCCTGTAAGGGTGAGAGAAGTCCTGATGGAAGAGTGCTAAGGGCTCATGCCTAGCTACTCAGGAGGCTGAGATTAGATGATTATAGTTCAAAAGTAGCCCAGGCAGAAAAGTCCATGAGACTCTCATTTCCAATTAATCACCACAAAGCTGGAAGTAAAAGTGTGGCTTGAGTGAAAAAGCTAAGGGACAGTGCTGTGATCCTGAGTTCAAGCCCAGTACACACACACACACACACACATACACACACACACACACACACACACACACACGAACTAAGGGAACAGCTACTAAGTATGGTAATTTCAGCACTAACGAGGTTGAGGCAAGAAGATGGAGATTCCCAAGCCAGCCCGGGCTATACAGTAAGTTTCTATCTCAGGGGCCAGGTGCCGGTGGCTCATGCCAGTTATCCTAGGTACTCAAGAGGCTAGGATCCGAGGATCACGGTTCAAAGCCAGCCTGGGCAGGAAAGGCTGTAAGACTCTTATCTCCAATTAACTACCAGAAAACCAGAAGTGACGCTGTGGCTCAAATGGTTGAGCACTAACCTTGAGCTGAAGAGCTGAGAGATAGCACCCAGGCCCAGAGTTCAAGCCCCACAACCAAGAAAACAAACAAAAAACCATAGGAACTGGGAATGTGGCTTTGTGGTATAGTGATTGTCTAGCATGCACAAAGGTTCAATTTCTCAGTACCACATAAATAGAAAAAGAAGTGGCACTGTGGCTCTAGTAGTAGAATTGAACAAAAGCAGCTCAGGGACAGCACTTAGGCTATGAGTTCAAGGCCCAGGACTGGCAAAAAAATACATATTTTTAATATGTATATAAATACACACATTGTTCTAACTTCATCTGTATGCCTCACAGAACCTCTTCCAATACCTGTCCCCAACACAGTTGTTGTGGGGTTGTAGGGCTTGAACTCAGGGCCTGGGTGTTGTCCTTGAGCCTCTTTGTGCTCAAGGCTTGAGCCACAGCACTATTTCTGGCCTTTTCTGAGTAGTTTATTGGAGATAAAAGTCTCATGGACTTTTCTACCCAGGCTGGCTTTGAACTGTGATTCTCAGATCTCGGCCTCCGTAGCTAAGATCAGAGGCATGAGCCACCGATGCTCAGCTTAGTTGCAGTTTTAATTGTACCCAGACAACTCCATGCCAGAACACAGCAAAAACCTAGTAAGATCCACATCTAAATCCCTTATCACCTCTTGGCTCAGGAATGCATAGAACCTGTAGTTTTTATTCTGCTTTATTTTCCCCCCTAAACCCTTGTCTCTCTTTAATACAAATGATATCTGCCTCCTCCCAGTGTTTGTCATTCTTTTCCCTGGAGGGAATCAGAAAGAGCTGATAAAGTGAATCTCTGATCCAGCTTTTTATGGTGAGCAAAGCTTAAAAGAGGTTGGGATGTGCAGCCTTGGCTGCTACCAGGGCAAACAAACTATGAAAAAGAATTTTGTCAAAACATTTACATATTTGCAGCCGAAGGCAGCATGCAGTTGGAAGGAAACAAAGTGGATCTGGCATCAGTTAGAATCAAGTTTGGAGTTCCATGCTGCAACTCATTAGCTTCCTGTGCTAAACCTTGCTGAGCTCCCCTTTACTGTCTATAAAGAAAGAGTGATGCCTGACACCACCTGGCCCTTCTAAGATCACAATGAAAACCACACAGAAGAGCCTCCCCCAGTGTCTAAGGCATTCACACACAGGGACACCTAGACCACTGCTCTCTTTATTATTTTGGCAGTACCGGGGGTTGAACTTGGGTGTTCTACCACTTGAGTCATGCCTCAGGTCTCTTTTTGCATGGTTACTGCTGAGGTAGGATATAGCAGGCTGGCCTGGATGCCTGCAGGAAATGTGGCATGATGGTCCAGAGAAGCAGGGAATGAAGCACCTCTCATTGTAAGAGCAGCCCGGCTATATGGTTGGGGATGGAGTCAGCATCCCAATAGGAACAGAATTGTCCATTAGGTAGGTATAATGGTGCAGGCCTAGAATTCCAGCACTCAGGAGGCAGTGACAGGAAGATCAAGGGTTGGAGGCCAACCTAGGCTACAGAGTAAGCCTGGTCTCAGATAACCAAATATTGGAAATAGAGCTCATTGGTAGAGCTCTTGCATAGCACATGCAACAAACATCCTGGGTTCAATCCCAACACTATAAAAACCTATATGGGTAGGAAATTAAAGGCCATTTTGGGATAAAATCCTGAGTCCTAGTCCCCCATCCTGCCATGGAGACTGTTACCATTTTCCTAAGACTCAAATTCTCCCTCCCTCCCTCCCTTACCCTCCCCTCCCCTCAGCAGTACTGGGTTTGAACCCAGGGCCCTCACACTTGCTACACTGGCAATGTAAGCCACACCTCAAGATATTTGTGCTTTTGTTGTTTATGGAATAGGGTCTTGCGTTTTTGCCCTGGCCAGCCTAGACCTCAGTCCTCCTATTTATGCTTTCCACCACAGCTGAATGACAAGTACACACCACCCAGCCTTTTCTGCTGAGATGGAGTTGTGAACTGACCTGGAACAATCTTGCCTATCCTCCCACATAGGTGGAATGTCAGAGCCTTCCATTACACTCAGCTATTGGCTGAGATGGGAGTCTCATGAACTTTTTTTGCCCAGGCTAGCCTCAAATCATGATCCTCCAGATTCCTGCCTCCCCAGTACCTAGAATTACAGGCATAAGCTACCATTTCCTGGCTCTTTCTCTTTCAATGACTAAATAGGGGTTGGTGATGTAGGTTGGTGGTAGAGAGTTTGCCTCAGCATGTATAAAGCCTTGGTTTGGTTTTGTTTTTGGGTCCGGTTGTGGGGCCTGAACTCTGGGCCTGGGCGCTGTCCCTTAGCTCTTCAGCTCAAGGCTAGCACTCTACCACTTGAGCCACACCACCACTTCTGGCTTTTTTCTTTTTGCTTATGTGGTACTCAAGCATACAAGTCAAGCGCTCTACCACTGAGCCACCTTCCCAGCCCCTAAAGCCGTGGTTTTTATCCCAGCTCTGCAAATAGAATATAAAACATAAAATAATAAAACATTGGGCCTCAGTAAGCCATGAAGTACCTGGACTCACCATGTACAGGTAACAGGGCAAAAGGAACAACAAAGCTTGCGCCTCCACTTGACTGTTAGTAACTGCCTACAGAATTGCATTGAAAATACAAAATACTCTGAGCTCTGCAGAGTGATAGGTGGTATCTGCTGTGATCTCAGGCTGCTAGTCTCAGGAATAACAGGGATTTGCCCTTCCAAATTAATGTATTGTTTCTCATTAAGCTGCAAGAGTATCTCCCTTCTCCCCCTCCCCTCTCTCTCACACAGACATAGACACACACACAGACACACAGACACACACACACAGAGACAGACAGACAGACAGACACACACACACACACACACACACACACACACACACACACCCTGCCCCCCCAGGGTCTTCTGTGGAAGCGAGGGTCAGGCTTTAGATTCCCCAAACCTGTCCTCACTCAGACACCCTTTAGTTTGTCACTCATTCCTCATCCTCCACACTTGCTTCTATCCCTGCTGCATCCATTACCTGTAAATGTCCTATCTTCTGCTGGTACTAAGGCTTGAACTCAGGGCTGGGCACTGTCCCTGAGCTTCTTTGGCTTAAGGCTAGAACTCACCTCTTGAGCCACAGCACCACTTCCGACTTTTTCTGTTTATGTGGTACTGACAAATCGAACCCAAGGTTTCATGCATGCTAGGCAAGAACTCTACCACTAAGCCACATTCCCAACCCTGTTAAGGAACTTTTTCACTCAAGGCTGGCATTCTACCTCTTAAGCCACAGCTCACTTCCAGTCTTTTGGTGATTAATTGGAGATAAGAGTCTCATGGACTTTCCTGTCTCTGTTAGCTTTGAACCATGATCCTCAGATCTCAGCCTCCGGAGTAGCTAGGATTACAGGTGTGAGCCACCATTGTCCTATCTTCTAAGTGTAATTCTGACTCCCTTTCCCTGTGGCCAAGACAACTAATTACACAACAGATTCTCTAATCAAGGCAAGCAACTTTCCTTTAAAAAAATGTGGTCAGTAAACAATCCTGATCATTTTTCTACTTCTCCTTCCATTCTATTCCCTGGCGTCATTCTGCCCTCCCAGCCATGGTGACAGCTCTCAGATGAATGGCCACAGTGCTGGTAACAGACAGGGGGAGGGGGTGTTCATCCACCAGGCACGAGGCTGTGGTACAGCTGGCAGGCAGAGAGATGTAATTATACTGCATCTTGGAGCCACCAGCAATGAATTTCTACATAAAGGACTAGATTTGCCATGTATTATTTACACCAGCATCAATTTTCCCAGCTGGCTCTATTTACTGTGCAAATTCTCCTCTGTCTGTTTATGGGCAAGACCATGGTTCAGCACCTCTGGTTACTCTACACTGTGACAGGGCCCCACAGGGCACCATGCACATGAAATGAGTGGCTAGATTCACCGGGAACAGGCCATAGTCTTCCTTCCTGTTAAATTATATCCCTGGGACAGCAGCAAGCTCACATTCTTACCCAGTCCTGGTGATGCATGCAGGTGTATGAAACCACAGCAGGAAAGGAAGAACCAGCACTCTTTGAGGGCCTCACTGGGGAGAAATGAAAAAACAACCCTGTAGGAAAGTGGTTCTGGGGTTTAAGATAGTTCTTTTTTGTGTATTTCAAGAGCAAGACATCCATGACTAAGTGTGCATTTAATGAGATTATTCCTACCCAGTAACTCAGAAACAGAGCTAAGCTAACTCAGAGACAGCTCCACCTTACAGATGGAAAGACAGAGGCCAACAAAGAAACACAAGGAGGGAACAAAGGCAAATCTCTCTATTTAGCTTCCTGGCTCAATCACTGTGCTAGGACTGAACACAGGACCAGAGGGTGACACTCAGACCTGTTCATTTATCATTAGTGTCCTTCAGAGATGCCTGGGCCAGGGTCAATCAGTTCCACTGGAAACTCAGAGGGAGGACACCAAGGAGCACAGCTGGGTGCTTCCAACTGCAGCATCCTGCCCGGCCCGTGGGTCCATGTACTTCCAGAATGAGTCTTTTCAGTCAGCCTGAGAGCTTCTGCAGTCCCAGGTGCCACGAAGCAGTGGACAGCAGTTTTCCAGGAAGGAAAAGATGGGGGAAGAGGAGAAGCCTCAGTGCCTCTCTTTTCCAATCAACAGTGCCAGTCATGTCTGCTCTCCCAGAACCACCAGGCTTTCCTCTTGGAACCCCCATGTCCCAATGTCTACCACCTGTTGGAATCCTGTTGGCTGGACAAAGAGATAGGAGATAAGGTAAGTTGAGCTAAGCAACCCAAGTGGGTAGGCTCTTTTGTGGCAGGGTTTTTTTTTTTTTTTTTGGGTCCAGTCGTGGGGCCTGAACTCTGGGCCTGGGCGCTGTCCCTCAGCTCTTCAGCTCAAGGCTAGTGCTCTACCACTTGAGCCACAGCGCCACTTCCGGCTTTTTTCTTTTGCTTATGTGGTGCTGAGGAATCGAACCCAGGGCCTCAGGCATGCAAGGCAAGCGCTCTACCACTGAGCCACCTTCCCAGCCCTTGTGGCAGGGTTTTACCATGGAAAAATTCAATGAGACATCCATGGGCATGGAAACCACCCTCCAGGGCAATCACTGGCACCTCTCGGGGCTGGCTCACCTGACGGGGAGACTTGGTCAGACATGCTGTTCGCAGGCAGCTGCCTGATGCTCTGGCCCCTTCGGTGATGTCCAGGAGAATTCGGGTGCTGGGAACAAAGCTCCAGGAGCGTCCAAGGGCAGGTTTGAGCCTCCCAGTGTCCCTGTCTCGGGTCAAGTGGTTGGCCACCTACAGAAAAGGCTTACAGTTCCTACTGATCCTCTTTTTTTTTCTCATCCAGAGGGATTTGCCTTTGTTCCCTCCTTGTGTTTCTTTGTTGGCCTCTGTCTTTCCATCTGTAAGGTGGAGCTGTCTCTGGGCAATGGTGCCTGAGCTTTTGTGCTCAAGGTTAGCACTCTACCATTTGTGCCACAGCTCCACTTCCAGCATTTTGTGGTTAGTAATGAGAAGAGTCTCACAGACTTTCCTGCCTAGGCTGATTTCAAACCCACAATCCTCAGATCTCAACCTCCTGAGTAGCTAGGATTATAGGCATGAGCCATTGATGCCCAACCCTACTGTTTTTTTGGTTTTTGGTTTTTGGTTTTTTTTGTCGGTTGTGGGGATTGAACTCTGGGCCTGGGCGCTGTCCCTAAGCTCTTCAGCTCAAGGCTAGTGCTCTACCACTTGAGCCACAGCAGAAGGCTAAGATCCGAATATCAAAGTTTAGAGCCAGACTGGGCAATTAACTATTTAATTAATCTCCAATTAACTAGCAAAACGCTAGAGTTGGAGCTGTAGTTCAAATGATAGAGTGCCTACCTTGAGTGAATAAAGCTAAGCAAGAGCAGTAGGCCCTGAGAAACTCCAGTATCAGCACAAAACAAATAAACAAAAACTTATATAAAGAACATGGGAAAGCCAGGCACCAGTGGCTCATACCTGTAAGCCTAGCTACTCAGGAGGCTGAAATCTGAGGATCATGGTTCAAAGCCATCCTGGGCAGAAAAATCTATGAGACACTTATCTCCAATAAACCACCAATAAGCCAGAAGTGGAGCTGTGGCTCAAGTGTAGCCTTGAGCAAAAGAGGCTCAGGGATAGCACCTAGGGTCTGAGTTCAAGCTCTAGGATGTGAAAAACAAAAAACAAAAAAAACATGGGAAGGGCTGGGAAGGTGGCTCAGTGGTAGAGCGCTTGCCTTGCAGGCCTGAGGCCCTGGGTTCGATTCCTTAGCACCACATAAGCAAAATGAAAAAAGCCGGAAGTGGCACTGTAGCTCAAGTGGTAGAGCGCTAGCCTTGAGCCGAAGACTGAGGGACAGCGCCCAGGCCCAGAGTTCAGGCCTCACAACCGGACCCAAAAAAAAAAAAAAAACATGGGAAATGGAAATGGTAAGGGTTTTTTTTTGTTGTTGTTTCTTTTGTTTAAATAAGGTTAGTTTGGTTAGAAAATTGATTTAAAGGATAAGTATATATGCTAATAGAGGAAAGACTTTAGAGATAAAATATTAATATGGTTTCTGTGGATGTAGAAACTGATGGCTCATGCCTTTAATCCTAGCTACTCAAGAGGCTGAGATCTGAGGACTGCAGTTCAAAACTAGGCTGAACAGGAAAGTCCATAGGAGTCTAACCATCAAAAAGCTGGTAGTAGAGTTGTGGCTCAAGTGGTAGAGCACTAGCCTTGAGCAAAAGGACTCAAAGACAACTCTCAGGCTCTGAGTTCAAACCCCAGGATGGACAAAATAAATATACAACAACAAAAAAATAAGTAACACAAAACTCTGCTTTCTTCATAAGCAGAAAAGGTCACTTTAATAGCATAAAGAAGTACTTGTAGGAAACTCTTGAAACAGGAAAATATTGGGACAGGAAATACATCAGTAGTTGCCTGAGCCTGGGAAACTTTCAGTAGAGTAACAAGACTGAATCCAACTGGTTTAATTAATCAAACTTCAAATAAGTAGAGTCTACATATATTATACCTCAAGAAACCAGTCTTAATAGCCAGACATTGTCTTAGCTATTCCCTTAGCTAATCCAATCCTTTCCCTCAAAGTCCAGATCTCCAGCTGACCCAGGGAAGCTGGGCTATGCCCCTTTCCTAAAGGACTACACTGGGGCTCTGAGCTGCCACTGAAAGGAAATAAAGAGCTGTAATCAGAAATAAACTCCATAGGCCAAGCCTGCCTTCTTACCACCACAGCCAGGTTGAGATCCCGGGCCAGGATCTTCAGCTCTCGGGCCAGCTGCACCATCAGGGCCAAGCCTGGGGTAGGAGGAACAGAGGGGCAGGGCAGCAGAGGACCAGGGACAGGGCTGAGAGGTAAGGTTCCCCCCGCCCCTCAGGCTGTGCCAGATCACTCACCTTCCCTCTGCTGACCTCCTAGAAGAGGGGCCACCACTGCTGTAACTGAATCCACAACCACCACCTTCACAGCCCCTGAAGAACCTATCACCTGGAGGGGAGGGAAAAAGTAGGTATGGTTGAGTCAATGGGGCACAAAGGACCAGCCTGTTCTTCTGGGTAATCAGAGACAACTTCTCAGCCCAGACACTGCTGCATGTGGAATTGCAACATAGATGCATAATGGAACATGTGGGTGGACAATGGATTTAAATTCCAGGACAAACCCAATGTCAATGGCTCACTATTACAATCCTAGCTACTCAGGAGGCCAAGATCTAAGGATGACAGTTTAAAGACAGCCTAAGCAGGAGCATGAACTTAAGAACCTGGGTGCTGTCTCTTAGCTTTTTTTTTTTTTTCTGCTCAAGGCTGGCACTCTGCCACTTGAGCCACAGTTTCACTTCCAGCTTTTTTGTTGGTTAACTTGAGATAACAATCTCATGGAATTTCCTGCTCAGGTTGGCTTCAAGCTACAATAATCAGATCTCAGCCTCCCAAGTAGCTAGAATTACAGGTATAAGCCACTGGTACCCAGTCACTTTCTTAATATAATACCCTGGGTATATTCTAGCAACATGTCATGTTTTGAGGCAAGAGAAAAAGGTTGAGATGGATTAAACTAGTCAAAGGTTTTTTCAAATTTCCAGTCTATAAATGATGCACCAAACCCTGTCTTAAGAACCTAGCAGGGTGGCTCAGTACCAACCCAAATGCTGTTCAACTCTCTTACCTTTTCATTGTCAAAATGATTCTGAATATATTCAGGTACTGGACAGAAATTGCCTGACTATAGAGAATGAAGGCCCAGCTCCTGGTCTAAGATAGACAGACAGAATAAATAAATAGAAAGGAAGGAAGGAAGGAGTGGTGATAAAGTACTTGCCTAAAATACATAGGCCAAGAATTCTACTCCAAGCACCATTTTTTTAGGGGGTGGGGTTGTACTGGGATTTGAACTTAGGTCCTTGTACTTACTAAGCAAGTTCTCTACTGCTGAGCAACACCTCTAGTCCCCACCTCTCCTTTTTTCCCCCCAATACTGAAGTTTGAACTCAAGGTCTCATGATTGCTCAGCTTGCTTGCTGGCTGACACTCTACCACTTGAGCCATGCCTCTAGCCTAGTGTCCTGATGGTTATTTTGAAGATGGAATCTCATGGATTTTTCCAAATCTTTTCCAACTAGTTATAAGCAGGGGAGAGTTTTTCTTCCCTAATAAAAAGGAAGAAGTACTGAAAAGAATGATCTGTCTCTCAATGACCTAAATATGGAGAATATGTGCACGTATGAAGGCAAGATGCTTGGAGCTACAGCAGCCACTTTGCAATCATGAGAAAAAGAACAAGAAACAAGACTCACAACCTAGTGCCCTAATATTGCGCACTTGCCAGTCTCATGAGTCCTATTCTTAAGGTTCAAGTCTCTGTCAGACAAACTCTATTACATGCAGCTGAAAGTACTCCTAATTCATTTTAGGAAGGAATGCAAAGGTGGATACAATACAACACGATTCTTATACTTAATGAGCTCCATGTTTAGTGGGAATGGTAGACATGTAAATAGTGATGAGCAAAATGGGGCACTCAGGAATTCTACCTTGGAAGTGGCAAGCACAGCTGGAGTCACCACAATGCACATCTGCATTTGCCAATAACATACATCATAGTCCATATGCCCACAGATTGACAGTACCTGGCCAGGTAGGCAAAGCAAGGAGGGACAGACAGCAGGCTTACCTGCTGGGCCACTGTACCCCGCAGGTCTTGTAGGACATCTAGCACCTGGAAGATGTCAAATGCATGAGCCACCTGGATCCTCTGGAGAGCTGCTGCCTGGAGGTTACAGAGGGAAACAGAAGGTGGTTAAAGAAGCAATGAAGAGAAACTGCAAGGCTGAGGATGGAAAGAGACACTTGAATGCAATGCAAATGGGCTTTGTCTCTGGGCTGGATCTCAGCCATGGCTGCCTGGCTACTGAACTGTAAGATACTGAATTTGAAATTCAGCTGGGCACCAGTGGCTCAAACCTTAATCCTTGCTACTCAAGAGGCTGAGATCTAAGTCAATCTGAGCAGAAAAGTCCAAGAGAATCAAGCACTGTAATCCCAGCTACTCAGGAGTCTGAGATCTGAAGATCATGGCTGAGAGCTGAGGGATCACAGTTCAAAGCCAGTCTGTGCAGGGAGGTCTGTGAGACTCTTATCTCCACCTAAAAAAAAAAAAACAAAACAAAAAAACAGTAGCAGAGCTATGGCTCAAAGTGGTAAGAGTACTAGACTTGAGCTAAAAAAAAACAAGCAGAAACAAATAACAGCTCAGGGACAGTGCCCATGCCCCAAAACCAACATACACAAAAAAGTCCATGATCTCTTATCTATAATTAACCATCAAAAAGCCAGAAGTGGAGATATAGCTCAAGTGGTAAGTGCCAACCTTGAGTGAAAAAAGCTAAGGAAGCACTCAAGGGCCCTGAGTTCAAGCCTCAGTATTGGAGCGCGCACGAACACACACACACACACACACACACACACACACACACACACACACA
Organism: Dipodomys ordii; assembly: GCF_000151885.1. Lineage (NCBI taxonomy): Eukaryota > Metazoa > Chordata > Mammalia > Rodentia > Heteromyidae > Dipodomys > Dipodomys ordii. The sequence goes on from NW_012267235.1 coordinate 211,262, forward strand.
CACACACACACACACACACACACACGATACTTGAAACTCAGTGAGAAAGAGAAATAGAATTGATCAGTAAGTCCTGGGAGGGCCATGTGGGTGATGACAGACTAGCTGGGCAGGACGCAGGGGGGATACAGGGAGGAATGCAGGGGGGTTACAGAGGGGATCTGGGAGGATGCAACAGGGATCCTGGGGTGGATACTGAAGAGGATACAGAGAGGATTTGGGAGGATGCTGGCTTGGGGGGGGGGGGGCGGAGTTGCAAGGGATGCAGGACCATCAGCAGAACTGCAGTTTCAAAGCAAGAACCCACTCAGATGGCCCAGATTCTCACAGTGAGGAATGTCAGGGTCCTGCCTGTAGTGTCCGCTTCTTAAGGGAATCCAGTTGTCCCACCTCTTACCTGTTCTTCCTCGTCCTGGGTTCTAGCCTGCAGTAGCTGGAGGAGGCGAGAGGCTGTCAGTCCTCCACTGGAATCAATGTACAGGACACTCTGCTTCAGGCTGTGGGCCACATTTGTAGCCACACAAAGACAGAGCTAGAAAGAGAGCAGGGTACTAAGTGAGCCTGATCCCAGAGGTGGGGGTCCCATAGGAGCTGCGACCATATCCTGCCCAGCTTCCAGTGACACTTCGTATCACCCAGCTCATCTCTGTTGACCAGTGAACCCATGGTACACAGGAGCCCCTTGGGGGATGGAGTGTTATACACCCACCTCTCCCAATCCTCCTGGGGCTACCCTCCCATACCTGGGTTTTGCCACTACCCGGGCCTCCTACAACTTCAGTCACTTCTCCAGTATAGAGACCAGCATCAAGCAGCTTGTCCAGACTGATGGCAGAAGCAGAAAGACCATCAACCCGGGCATTGGGGAGGAAGAGAGAAGGAAAGCACATCACAGTATATACTGAAATCAATAATCCCAGCACTGGGGAAGCCGAGGGAGGAGGTGTGCAAATTCAAGGCCTTCCTGAGCTGGGCTGGGGGTGGAGCTCAGTGTAGAGTGCTTACTGAGCATATACAAGGCCCTGATGGGTTTACTTACTAGTATTTCCCAAAACTTGTGTTTTGTTTTTTGTTTTTGCCAGTCCTAGGGCTTGAACTCAGGGCCGGTATAGTGTCCCTGATCTTCTTTTGCTCAAGGCTAGCACTCTATCCCTTAAGCCACAGTGCCACTTACAGCTTTTACTGTTTATGTGGTGTTGAGGAATTGAACCTAGAGCTTCATGCATGCAAGGTGAGCACTCTACCACTAAGTCACATTCCCAGCCCATAACTTGTTATTTATTTACTGATGTGTGTGTGTGTGTGTGTGAGAGAGAGAGAGAGAGAGAGAGCGAAAGAGAGAGAGAGAGAGAGTGCACACACGCTGGTAAAGGGCTTGAACTCAGCCTGGGTGCTGTCTCTTAGCTTTTCTGCTCCACGCTGGTGCTCTACCATTTGAGCCACAGCTCCACTTCTGGAGTTTTAGTAATTCAAGTCTCATGGACTTTCCTGCCCAGACTGGCTTCAAACCAGGATCCTCAGAAATCAGCCTCCTGAGTAGCTAGGATTACAGGCGTGAGCCACCAGAGCCCAGCTAGGTTTAATATTTGTACATGTCCTGTCCACTATTTGCTCAAAAAAAAAAACAACTATTTTTCTCCCTAGCTTCTTGTAGCTTTATATTTTTTTTTCCCCCAGGGCTGAGAACCGAACCCAGGGCCTTGCGCGCACCAGGCGGGCGCCCTTCTGCTGGGCTAAACCCCCAGTCCCGTCTCCCTAGCTTCTTGTAACTTTGTCAAAACTCAGCTGTACAAGGACTTGCCTGGTGGCACATACCTGAAACCCCAGATACAAAAATAGGAAGATTGTCATTAGAGGCCAGCTCAGGAAAAATGTGAATGAATTCCACCAAAAAATAAGCCTGGTGTGGCAGTCACACCTACAATCCTAGCTATTCGAGAGGCAGAGATAAGAGAATTAAGGCCCAAGGCTCATCTAGGCAAAAGTATAAGACCATATTAAAAACAAACTAAAGAAAAAAAGGACCGGGGTCAGGGTTCAAACAGTTGAGTGCTTGACTAGCAAACACAGGTCCTGAGTTCAAAACAACAACAACACATCAGCTGTGAACCTACTTCAGAGGTATATTTCTCACTCATATTCATCTGATTATTATAGCTGTACAGTATGCCTTAATGTTTGGTAGAGTTGATCCATCCAACTTTATCCTTCTGCAAAATCATGTTCAACATTCTAGGTACTAGTGTTTTTATAGAGCTATCAAAGTATCTATAAAACTCTTGCCAGGTCTGTGGTAGAAATTGCATTAAACCTATGGATCACTGGGGAGGAATGGACACTTGCTAGGTAGACTTTCCAATTCACAGTATGCCTCTGCATCTTGGTCCTTTTTTTTGCCAGTCCTGGGGCAACTCAGTAGCTGAGGGCCTGGGCACTGTCCCTGAGCCTCTCTGTGCTCAAGGCTAACACTCTACCACTTGAGCCACAGTGCCACTTCTTTTTTCTGTTTATGTGGTACAGAGGAATCAAACCCAGGGCTCCATGCATGCTAGGCAAGCACTCTACCACTAAGCCACATTCCTAGCCCCTCTGAACCCTTTTTACCTTGTCTATCAGCGCTGGTTTGCTTTCAGCATACAATCCCTACATGTATGTGCTTTGTCAGACACACCTAAGTATTTATTTGCTTTGGAGCAACTGTAAAAGGCTTTGTGCTTTTCATCTCAGTGTCCATGTATTTGCTGAGAGCACATGGAAATGCAATTGATTTTTATGTGTTAATCTGGTATCCTGCAATTTTGCTGAACTCTCTTATTAGTTCTGGGAGTTTGTAATTATTTTTTTTTATTTGCTTGTTTTTTGTCTGTCTCCCTCATCTAATTAAAGCACCCTGGGGCAAGGACCAGGCCGCATCTCTGATACATCTCTAGTACTAGCACCAGGCCTAAAACCCAGGAGACATTTGCTAAAGAAATGAGTAATAGAACAGTTTTCACTTCTCCTTTTCCTTCTCCTTCTTTCTTCTCCCCCTCTTCTTCCCTCCCTCTCTCCTTTTCTCCTCCTCCCCCCTTCCTTCTCTTTCCCCCCCCCCCCCTTTTTTTTTGGTGCTCATACTAGGAATTGAACTGAGAGCCAAGGTATTTTTTCTTAGCTGTTTTGTTCAAGGTTAGCATTCTAGCACGTAAGCCCCAGCTCCATGTCTGGCTTTTCTGGTAGTTTAGTGGAGATAAGAGTCTCATAGATTTCCCTTCCCTGAGTTGGCTTCGAACCTCAATTCTCATATCTCAGCCTCCTGAGTAGCTAGGATTACAGACATGAGCCATCAGCACCCAGCTCTTGTCACGTTTCTTCTTCAACCTTTCCCACTCCCACTTGCCCTAGTTTAGACCCACACCAGCTCCACCTTGCCCTTTCTCTTCCCATCTGTCCTGCACTCTTTCACCCCACTGCCCTAAATGCTACTTTCTTGATAGCATCCTACCTTGAAAGAGGAAGCAGGGTTGGCAAGTCAAAGTTAAGAGTTCAGTTCTTGGGCTGTGATTGTGGCTTAGTGGTAGAGTGCTTGCCAAGCATGCATGATTCAATTCCTCAGTGCTACGTAAACAGAAAAAGCTGTAAGTGGCACTGTGGCTCAAGTGGTAGAGTGCTAGCCTTGAACAAAAGAAGCTCAGGGACAGTGCTCAGGCCCTGAGTTCAAGCCCCAGGACTGGCCAAAAAAAAAAAAAAAAACTAAAAGAGTTCAGTTCTTGGCCCTGACCTCAAGTGTCTGGTCTTTATTTACTAGTTGCAATGTCTTGAGCAAGTCACTTACCCTGAGTTCCAACAGCAATGTGTTTTACTCCTTAGGGGGTCAGGAAGAACAAAGAAAATCACATACTAAGAAGCACTAGCACAGAGCCTGATTCCTGGCAAGCACCACATAAAAGTCCACAGGTCCCTCAATGTCAAGACCACAACTTTTAGGTCTTTCCAGCGTGTGATCTCCCTGCAGTGACCCACAGCTGCAAGGTCCATTCCCTTTCTTCCCAAACCCCAAAGCTAACTGCTTCCTGTTAATTCCTTCCTCTTGGTGCAGCCTTCCTGAGTGCCTACACATCTCCCCTATTTACTTGCTATCTCATAGGCCCATGAAATGTCATACTAAGGGCAAGGGCCTTGCCTCACTGGAGGACATACTATCCGCTCATTTGACACCCAGTAGGCACTCTAAGGTTTGCTGGACAAAGCTAGGGGCTCACACTGAGATCCCAGTATTAGAAACTCAAGGCTCCCAACCAGTGAAAGCAAGCACTATGCTGTGTGAACCTCTCCAAGAGAATGTGTTAGAGAAGCAGCCAAGGCAACACAGATCCAAAGACCTCTGTGATGGCAGCAATATTCATCATACTTTGCACAAACAGGCCAGGAGAAAGGTCAGACTCACTTGGCTAGAAAACACCAGTTGTCTTCCAGCTCTTTCCATCCCAAACAACGTGGTATAATTTAAGAGCTCCATTCAGGAAGCCTGCTGGTACACAAATATAATGACGGCACCAGGTTCTGGGTTCACATGGCTAGGGTGCAAGCCACACCTCTGCCACTTACTCTTCTAGGGCTAAATGCAAGGGAGCCTAACAAGCTCGAATGAGCAGTGGCTGAGGAGAGACTACACATAACCCACAGTCAGGAAACCCCTGCCCTATTCTTGCTTACTCTATCCTGAAGCGTTATGGAAGGCTGAAATACTACTGACATCTGGTGTTAGGGGACAGAGAGAGAGAGAGAGAGAGAGAGTGTGTGTGTGTGTGTGTGTGTGTGTACTGGTATTTGAACTCAGGGTAGGGTGCTGTCCTTTACCTTTTTCACTTGAACCACACCTCCAATTCCAGATTTTTTGGTGGTTAATTGGAGATAAGAGTCTCACAGATGGGGCTGGGAAGGTGGCTCAGTGGTAGAGTGCTTGCCTTGCATGCATGAGGCCCTGAGTTCGATTCCTCAGCACCACATAAGCAGAAAAAGTCAGAAGTGGCACTGTGGCTCAAGTGTAGAGTGCTAACCTTGAGCTGAAGAGCTGAGGGACAGCGCCCAGGCCCTGAGTTCAGGCCTCATGACGGCAAAAAAAAAAAAAAAAAAAGAGTCTCACAGACTTTTCCTGCCGGGACTGGCTTTGAACCATGATCCTTAGATCTCAACCCCCTGAATTATACATGTGAGCCTCCAGTGCCTGGCTTGAGTTAGAGGACAGTAGTAGTAGTAGTAGTAATAGTAGTAGTAGTATTTTCTCAGTTGGGAGTAGGGGAGGTGATTCTGATACCTAATGTGTGGCTAGATGGACAGAGCAACGCCACCTCCACAATTACTCCTCCCAAAGTACCAAGAGTGCAGAGGCTGTGCACCCCTACCCAGGGTGTTACTGTTATAAGGTAAGACAGCTCAGAAGTCCCAAGGTTCTCCTTCCCATCGGTCTATGCTACCCTGCTCACATCATGTTCAGTAGACTCAAGCACAGAAAGTCTTTCTCATGCCCCAAACACATACGGTCTAACCTTTCAATGCCAGTGGACAGGATGGCAGTGGAGGTCTTCAGTTCCTCATAGAGGTCAGCACCATTCAAGGGGAAAGCTGAGAACTGGGCCAGAAGCACCCTCCTCAGGGCGACCAGGGCCTGCCAAAGGGGTAGGCACTCAAGCTCAGATGTCCACCGTTTCCCCTGCCCACCAGGCCATCCTGGGTCTCAGGTGGCTCTCCTTGACCGACCTCAGGGAACTCTCGACTCCCAGAGGGTCAGGGACAGGACTTGAGGGGAAGGGGAACGCCAATCTGGATCATGGACCAGGAGCTCACCTTGTAAGACAGGCTACACTTCTGGGCCACCTCCTCTAGGTCTGCAGCAGCCAGGTCCATCACTGAGAACAAAACACACGTACAAGCTGACCAGCAGGCAGGTGGCACGGCCTGGGCTTCCCGCGCCTGGGTTTGCCTTTTCTGAACTAGGGTGTCCATTCTACCTGGAGCCAGCAGGTTCGGGACGCCCCGCACACAGTCGGGCCTCCTCCTGTGGGCCTGCCCTCCCCCATCGCTGGGCTCCTGCTCGCTCCCAGCCTCCCCCAGCCGCTCCAGGGCTGGCAGGGGAGGGAAGGCGTCCGGCCAGGGCGCCGCTGGGCCCCGGATGAGGGGGGGGGGGGCCAGGCTGTGTCACCTGTCTTGACCCCAACGCTCCTCAGCAGCTGGACCATCTCCTCCGTGAGGCCCGGGCACAGTCCGGCCCTGAGCACCCCCATGGCCCCTGGGGCTGCCGGGACCGCCGGTCACGTGCG